>NC_044919.1:14550994-14588076 GCF_003576645.1 Ipomoea triloba | reverse complement strand
TCCTCACTTTTGGGAAGATGGTTTCGTCTATAGCTCTGAAGCATCATGATCTTGACTGGTCCAGATGTTATAACTTCGGCCATCTCATCATGGAGGGTTGATAGATACGCAAGCATGCGTGTTTTCCAGTCATCGAACCTGCTAAGATCAAAGAGAAGATGTCTCGACAACATGCTATCCATATTAGAAGGATTATCTCGTGCTTTGAAAACTTTTAAAGGATTTTTCAAAGAAGGATCTCTAGGCAATTGTGAACTTTTAGAATGTAAATTGTGTTTCTAAGTCAAATACCAATTGTTGGTCCCAAGGGGATGGGGTACAAGTCTAGAGGGGGGGGGGAATAGACTTGTATAAGATTTTGCAAATCTTTTCAACCTCTCGTGTGTATTGAACTTAGGATGTTTAGGTTCGATACCTCACGAGGTGAAGACAAAGTTTTATGCGCAGCGGAAATGTTATCCCCTTTTAGTTAGCACGAGTTTGAGTTAGTTCGAGAAGTGCGTTTATATGCAGTGCAATCGAGAGGTTAGCGAGAGATAAAAACAGTAAGTAAATGCAAGAGAGATTTTTAAGTGGTTCGGCCAACCCGCCTACGTCCACTCTTCTTCCAGAAACTCCCTGGAAGGATTGCACTAAAAACTTCCCTTTTTAGTACAATATCGAGCGCTTGAGCTTTGATCACGAAGCCCGCCTCAAGCCTCAGGTTTTTCGCCCCGCTTCTTGTTACTCCACCTCTCGAGCACTTGACCTTTGATCACCAAGCCCGCGTCAAGCCTCAGGTTCCTTTCACTCGGACAGCTGCCAGGTTACTCCACCTCTCTTGCTTAATCCAAAGCAAGGTGTTTTTGGTTGTCACAGTTGAATGTAACAGACTCCAATCTGACCACAAGCTATCGTTGAATCAACTTCGATGTAGAGCAGCTTCGGTCACCTTCTGGATGTATAACAGTTTAAGCTTTGTAACTCTCTTGAAACACTAAGATGTGTTTTCTCGCTGTTTTGAATATCAGGATGATATTCCAAGTTAAGCACTTGCACTTGAACGTTTTAGACAGACACTTCTTAAGAATTTCGAACCTCTTTTCTTTTTAACTCCTTTTTCTCTCTTTTCCCCTTTTTTCTTCTGTGTCTTTACGTCCTTATATATGAGAGTAGAAGAATAGTTCCGTTGGAGGGAAAACTATTCCGTTTGAAATTGGTCTCCCACGCCGAACATGGGTCTTTGCACAATTTCAGCATTTTTCATGGAGTAGTGGTCTTGTAACTTGAGCCTTTTGTTTTGTAGTGAATATTCCATATTCCACTTTCTTGAGTTCATGCTTCACTTGCTTCTTTTGGATAAAGTTACTCTTTTTATGTTCCCATCATTCCTTGTTTGGGGAATCTGACCACTTCAGGATTGGTGCACTTCTTGACCGTTTGTGGTGGAGGTCTGACGTGTCATCCACTTCCGTCCATTTTGAAACCTCCCGCTCAGCACCTCTTCAATATTTTATCTCCATGATATTCTTCTTCTCCAAACTTAGAGTATTTTATCTGCACATGTTGACTAACATTCAGCCTCTTGGAGAAGTGCCGGTTTATCGAGACCATAAAAGATGTCTCGACCACTTGATGTTTCAATCCCATGTATCGAGAGGTCTATCTCTCGAATATTCTTTACGTCTCGAACTCGATAGGTATATCGAGAGGTCCTTACCTCTCGAACTTGGCTTGTGTCTCGAGACTTAGTTGATGTCTCGTAGACCCTTATTCCTCCAGAGTTGTCTCGTGCCTGCTTCTGATCTATCTGTTTGCTTACAACACGAAAACTTCTAAGTTGTTCAAACAAGTTTACCTTAAGCTTAAATATTTCCCGAGTTGAGCTCAAATTACCCGGTTGTATTTTCGCTCTTAGTTTACTTATCGAACTTACATTGTTTTGCCTATGAATCGAGACTTGGGGATTCTTACTTAACAGTTGGTATCATCAAAACCTATTACATGATGTTCCTAACAAATATAGAGTTCTAAAATTGTGAACATAGAGTTTTAAAATTGTTAGCACGTATAGAGTTCAAAAATTGTGAATATTGGGTAATGTAATTTTGTATATTGAGATTTAAAATTGTGAATATAGAGTTCTAAAATTGTGAACATAGAGTTCTAAAATTGAACCCAATGGGGTAGCTCAAGTAGCAAGTGAGCTCTCTTTGTGAGAAAGAATTTTGGGAGAACCCAAGTTCGATTCTCGCAAGTGACGATTCCCCTTGGGCTAGCTCTCGTGCCTCCCGGTGTGAACACGGGTGGATCTGGATCCATGGCATAACAACCGATAATTTGCCTATTACTCCCAAGCATGATAAATTTCTATTTTAGTAGAAAGAAAATAAAAGTCCATGAAATTTCAATTCCTTCATTTTATGGAATTACAAATTCAAAATTATAGTTATAATTTACTATCGAGTATATTTTATTATAATATCACAAATGTAATTTATTTTAATTTATAATTTATAATAATGATATTATTATTATACAATTTATTTCATTTTAATTTATTACATTATTACTCTACTTGGGGAAAAGTAGAAAGAGGGGGAGTAGACTTGAAGAGTTGAAAAACCTGTGTAGAGTGTGCTGCCCGGCTTTGTGATCAAGGGAGCATACTGTGTGCGTGATTTATTGTACTAAGAAATGAGATATTAGTGCAATCCTTCACAAGTTGTAAAGAAGAGTGGAGTAGGCTTTGGTTATAGCCGAACCACTATAAAAAAATATCTATCTCTTTACTTACACATTTCCATTACTACATTGCATACTCAGCAACCAAGCCTAACGTTTTATTAATATATCTCAAACTAGTACAAAGTCTAATTAAAATTTTGGTATACTTATTATTTACCACTGCAAACTCTATCTCTGATCGAGTGTAATCTTTAAAAAGATAATTACTTGTGAAGAAATTTTTTAAAACCTTAGTCAATCTATTCCCCCCCCCCCCTCCCCAGACTCACTTATCCACCTCTCAGGACCAACAAAAGGCCTTACACATTGCCGCTTCGGAGGATCTTACTAGCATCATACCGGCCTAGTAAGCCATGATATGATCCTAAGGGTCTTCAGAACCGTCGAAACGCTTGACGCTCGGAAGCTTGAAGTTGGGAGGGAGGGGCTCCCTCATTATTCTATGGGTGAATGGCGGGGTCGCCGTGATTTTTGGTATCTCTGGAAGGTTACCTCGTTCCTTCCATTGGAGCAACTCGGTGATCTTAGCATCTACCTTCTTGGCCCAGCCATCGGTGGGGCCACATTCGTTTGAGAGGGGCCCACGAGTTCACTGCGAGCCCCTTCTACTATCGGGGTACGATAGGTGCTTTCACCTTCTGACTCCTCAGCAGGTTGGGTAATCTTCTTGGGAATCCTATGTTCCCACTCAGACTCTCGGTCCAAGAAGGCCTGTAGACTTCTCTTTGCACTACGCTCAGCTTGGGGTAAGCTGGGCCTGCCCCCAAGGTTACCGGGGTGTAGGGTCGTCGAATTTCGCCTTTGAAGCTGGTTCACGGTGTTGGCGACTTCGCGATGTACAAGGGTAGCCTCTAACTCCGGTAGGGTAGAGTAGGCCTTCTTGGTTCCCCTTTCAGCTCCTGCCATTCTAACTGGGGCACCTCCGCCTCTGAAGGGAGGCGGAGCTTGCCTAGCGGCATCTCGCATTTCTCCGTTGACCCTATGGGGTGAGTTAACGCTATGCGACTCAGCTATTTTGGCGTACTTGGGCTCATACAAGAATTGATAGAGACTAGGAACGTGTGCCTTTTGCAGCGTTCCCCATAGACGGCGCCAATAATGGTTTTATCGGGACCGGGACCACCATAAACAGGATATAACAATATCGAGCGAAATAGGAAAATAATAATATTATTAATTGGAGTGTGAGACCCAATAGCATACATACAAAGCCCAAGAAATATCATCTCAAGAAATGGCAACCAAATAATAAATAAATAATAGAGGGACTAGTGAATAAATACAATAAATAAGAAAATGATGAACTAGTAAATAAATATGAAAGAATAACCCAACTAAGTTACCACTAGGACTTAAACCCAGGCACACCAGAAAGGGAAAAAAAATCTAACCACTGAGCTATGAAGCGGATCGTGTCTTGAGGGATGTTTTGTTTGGTAAATGGCGATTCAGAGCAGCGGATTTACTCCAAACCGCCAAAATTTGAAACGATGCAATTTTCATCGTAAAGCCCAAAACGCCCTTAAATCTTTTTTTCTTAATTAGGGGGTGTTGAGCTGCCCGTTTAATGAGGAGCGCAATGCCCTCTTCTAAATTAAATTTCAATGTGGGATCTGATCCTAGATGAGTTTTTTTTTTACTACTACTAATGATTTGTTATTATAGGTCAATGACCATTACTCATATAAAGTTCAGGAGCCTAAATTTGACCATTTTCTTTTAATTAGTTCAATTATTTGTTTTTATATTTTTAATATTCAAAAGTTTTGATAATATTTTTTATAGAAAAATGGCATTTTTCTCCCTAAATTATAGACTTACAGCACATTTTCCCCCTGAGTTATTCATGTATCCACATTTGCCTCTCAATTATTTTAAAAGTGACAATTTTCTCCCATTTGATATTAAATGGACAATTTTACTCTTAAAATAATTATTTCATTTACCTTTCTTCTCTAACAAATTATTACTTATATGTAGGGATGACCACGATTCAATTTGAACTGAACCAGACACCATAGCAACTGAACTGAAACAGTAGGGGCGATTCTTGTTACGATTCAGAACTAGAAAAAATAAAATAGGCTAAAGTGTCATCCCCCACCATGAACCATTCCTGATTATTCATGCCACACCCTGATCTTTCAAAACGTATATTTCGATCCACAAACCAATATCTTTTTTTATCTAGCAATTTTCACAAGTTACGTATAGGTTACTAGTAATAAATGCTGACGTGGATTTTTTTTTCTTCTAACACCTTTTCCATTCTCCAAGCTCTGTGTGTGTGTGTGTGTGTGTATTAACATATGATACCTGCAGCTGCTACAAGATCTAACAGCTAATTGGTAAAAAATTATACTAATCTGAAGAAAATAAATAATATTGACCTGGAGTGTTGGACTGAATTTTTTGCTATGTTTATGGCACTGGTATTGTCATAGTGTAAGTCAATTGAGTTGAACTTGAAGCCATAATTATTCAGCATTTGTTTCATTCACAGTAATTTTGTGCAGCAACTTTCAATTGCGATATATTCAGCTTTAGCTATGGACAGTGAGATAGAATTTTGTTTCTGCTGAACCACGAGACAAGGTTTTTTCCAATGAAAAATCATCCACCATATGTACTTTTCATGTCATAGAGATTTCCAGCCCAATTTGCGTCACTGTAGTCTAGTAGTTCAGAACCTGTATTTCGAGAATACCATAGTCCAAGATCAGTAGTACCCTTGACATATTTTATAATTCTTTTTACAGCATTAAGATGTGTCTCCTTGGGGTATGCTTGGAATCGTGCACACAGTCCAACACTATACATGCTATCTGGTCTGCTTGTTGTGAGGTAAAATAAACTGTCAATCATCTAGTGCAGCCTGCACTAGATGAAACAAATTTTGTTGTTTAATGATTGACAGAATTTTGAATATAGCCTAAACCTTTTCGAATATTTGGTGACCTTCCAGAATTCAAAATCTCATTTAGAGTTGAAGTTGTGCTCATCATTTGGATTTGTTTTTTAGAGTTTTAAGCTCGACGATCAGAGAATTACTTTTTGAACTAGATTATGATAATTGATAGTCTTTTTCAACCAGTTGATCTTTCAAAATTTTTATATTCTTCTCGAGAATACTATTTTTTTCCATTGTAGCATTGTGAACTTTCAAAAGAAGTTCTCACTTCTTGTATAGCTGAAGATAGGATGTTTCAAGTTCTTCATATGGAAGTTTTTTCACATCTTCATGATTGGAGTCATTGCTTAGTTCAGCTATTGATTCAGATACAGAGGTAGTGAATGCAACAAAATTTCCAAATATTTCATGATCTCCATCTATCGAGACTTCCATATCTTCTTAATCGCTTAGTGTTGAAGCTTTCATAGATTTCTTTCGTCTGAGAAAATTTGGATACTCAGCTTGTATGTGACCAAATCCTTCGCACTCTCTGCACTGTATTAATTTATTCTTATGTTTATTTTCAGATGTTTGCCACTAATTGGAACGGTTTTGACTAGGATTTTGATTTGATTGACTTTGTGGCTTGGATGTGTTTTTATTTGAGGATCTGAAATTTGACTTCAAGGATGATCCAGATGAAATAGAATTACGAGAAAACTGAGACTTACCTCCTCTATTTCTTCGATTACTTGTTTCAAGATCTTAGAGAAGTTTCTTGAAATGAGAGCGATTGCATCTTCATCCAAATTCGCTGGATCTGATCTTGATTCTGTTTCATCTGCAAGAAATGTTACAAATTTGTTCTTCTTATTTGAATCTGATTGCGATAGAATATCCATCTCATATGTATGAAGATTGCTCATCAGATCTGCAACCGATTTCTTCTCTCATCCAATTCTTTCTTGAAATTGTTGTTACCTTCATCCTAAATCTCGATGGCAATGATCGCAAGATTTTTCGCACCAGCTTGTCGGGTGAGAAGGGTTCTCCAAGAACAACTGCCTCATTTTTTAGATCTTGGACACGTGCATTGAATTGGACAATGCATTCATCTTCTTGCATTCTCAATTCCTCATATCTGGTATGTATCTACTGAAGTTTAGACTATTTCACAGAGGAATCTCCTTCATAAAAATTTTGGAGAATTTCCCAGGCTTCATTAGCTTGAGAGCAACTTGCAATTAAACCGAATTGGCTTTCATCAAGACTTCCGCTGATTGTATTCAAGGCTTTGTTGTTGTTGTCACATTCTGTAATTTGAGCAACAATCCATTGATCTGTAGGAGTCAATTCGATTGTTTTATCCTCTTTTATGGTTGTAGGATGTTCCCATCCGTTTGTAATAGCTCGCCATACATTCACACCTTGAGCCTGCAAATAGATCTTCGTTTTTGCCTTCCAATAGGCATAGTTCGTGCCAATTAGTTATGGAGGCCTAGCATGTCCTTCCATGTCAGTATAGCAGTGATAGTAGAAAAGTTGCAACAATCAAAGGAAAGAAAGAAGAATCACAGGGTTCTTTTTCTCAAGAAGAGGGTTCTTGAAACCCGCTCTAATACCAATTGAAGTTTTACGATTGTAGTGATTCACTATACTTGTGTGTGTGTGTGTGTGTGTGTATCTAAAAACATAATAAATGTGAATGAAGGTTATACCCCTCATTTATGTTCGTTTTTTTCCGTTAAGTTTTTTTATACATTATGTTATAAAAGTTGTACTACATAATATTTTGGACAAATATACCCCTACCGTTATAACTTCCGTTATCATTTCCACTATTATTACTATGCACATGCATCCACCATATATTTTCTTATCTTCTTCAAATATTAGAGTTACATATTAGTTATTTTTAAAAATATAATTATCCAATTTATAAAAATATTTTACATTATTATTATTATTATTATCATTATTATTATTATTATTATTATTATTATAATTATCCAATTAACTATATTAAAATTTAAAAAAATTTAAAATTTTAATATAAAATATTAATATTGGGCACCTATTTTTTGCGCATCGCGCATAAGAAAAACTAGTGTGTGTATATATATATATATATACATATATATATATTATATATATATATACACGGACTTGTCTAGAGCACTTGGTTCACGATCAAGTGCAGTTTAGTAGAGTAAGAGCATTCAAGGCAAAGAGGATGAAATCTAAAAGTGCAAGAACACTTAGATTTGGTAAGCCAGTTTGGAATAACCATTCCTACATCTGGCGGGTACATCTGGCGGGCACCACAATATGGTCCGCCTAACTTTTCATTTCATGACAATCAACATGTTTACATAACAAGATGATCACAAAGCGAACACTTCGCGAACGCTGTATGCTGATCCACAACCTCTGAACTATGTTGAAGTGTCTTAAAAAGTTTGTGCAAGATTTACCAACCTGTACAAGTTAAGACTCCCCTTAACTGTTGCTCTCTCGAGTTTGTATTGTGATTTGCAAGCCCTTATGCGTCAATTCATCAAATTAACTTGAATGAAATTAATTCATCAAGTTGCTCCGGTTAATCTTCTAGATATGCCCTTGAAGGAGTAAATGTATAATTCTTGAATTCTTTCAGAGAAAAGTCATCAACTGATCTGGTTGAGGTTGAAGACTATTTATAGATAGCCTGTTTCAGTTTTTCCTAACTGAATAACCATCTTGATCTTCATACTGAACTTAGTTTTCAATCTTGGTTCAAAAGCCGCTCTTTGGAGTCTTGAAATGTTAAACTAGATCTTCCAGTAGTACAAACTCAATCTAAGAATTATACAGAGTTTTAACTGAACTGAATCTTGAACTAAATGAATTGTTTCATAAAACTAAAAACAATAAGAGGGTAAAAGAATAATATTTCAAGTAATCCTTTTTTTTTTGTTTTTATTAATACAAATAAAAACAATAGTAATATTATTTAAAATCTTAAAAAAAAACACTACTAAAAAGGCAATTTATATCATGGGATAAGGTCCGCATAGCATTATGGATCCTGAATTGAAATGATGAGGTACAGAATTCATACTCGTAAAGTACATTTCATAATATAAAACACAAAAAATCACAACACAAGACACATACACATGCTATATAGTTAGTTATTTTTCATATGTGATTTAGGTACATAATTTGTGCTTATAGGCAAAGAATTTCACAATACAGTACACAAAAAATTATAAGATAAGACACAATTATTAATTTATTTCAGGTACAAAATTCAAGATACAGAATTTCATAACACAAGACACAAAAACAAACAACATAAGATACATTCACCAAGGTCCACAAGTTCACTGAAAAACCGTGGTCCATGGTATAAGGATTGATTTAAAAAAAAGTGCCTACCGCTAAGTTTAAAATTTAGTTTCTAAATAAGATAATGAAGCTAAGTCATCCAATTCCCTAGCTTTTAAAAATGAAATAATAATAAATTAATAATAATAACATCTTTAAAACAATCGTTGTACCCTGCACCACGGTGCACATTGCAATGTGCACCACATACGTAAAACGACGTCGTTTCGATGTTAGTGGACGCGGACGTGAATTACTCAGGAATTCATTATCTATAATACACATAATCATTATCTATAATACACAGAACGTTTGCCTAGAATACACAGAATGTTTGCCCAGAATACACAGATTATTAACACAAAATACACAGATGGGCGCGAACGCGAATGACTCCAGGGAATTAGTTATCTATAATACACATAATCGTTATATAGAATACACAGAACGTTTGCCTAGAATACACAGAATGTTTGCCCAGAATACACAGAATATTGACATAAAATACACAGAATTCATCCTCCTAACATTCGAATGCACAAACACATCACAACCTGTGTTAATAACATAAATACACAGAATATTTACATAAAATACACAGAACTCTTCCTTCTAAACATTCGAATGCACAAACACATCACAACGTGTTACTAAAATTAAATCACAACATGTGTTACTAACATGAATACACATAACGGTTGCCTAGAATACACAGAACGGTTGCCTATAATACACAGAATGATTGCCTGGAATACACAGAATATTAACTTAAATACAGAGATCGACCGAAACGGGAAACGTGATTTCCAAAAAAAACGAACAATTAGTTTACAATGCTCAAAACGACGTCGTTTAGGTACGTGGTGCACATTGCTATGTGCACCGTGGTGCACATTGCTATGTGCACCGTGGTACACAGTATAATTTGCCTCTTTAAAATGGGTTAGTATTTCCATTAAAATTCTAACTTAATTATTGTGTTGATAAGATGAAATGATTATCTATAAACACAACACATCATTATGTTGACGCCAAATCCGTTTGTTAACGAAGAAAAAGATTCTCCATGGCCCATGGGCCCCATACTATAAAACCCACATGCATCATTCCTTTGGTGAACCTAACCCAGACTAACACTCACCCTTGTAATGATTTTTCTTAATCTTAAAATTAAAATAAGAAAAAAGTTATCATGAGTGGTCGTGCATTCTTATATCTCTTAAAAGAGATTATGAGATTGAATTTTTGTTTTGTATGGAAAAACTAAGGGTTATTATAATCATATTCTCACCATTATCTACTTACATATGTGTTCATTACCATGATTACATTCATTATCATCTTCTATCTTTTCTACTTGCATTACTTATTTAAACATAACTTATTTGCTTATGCTTAAAATTATACATCATTCACATTATCATAATTAAGAATTGAAATCTATACCATGTTATATTTTGATTGAACTCAATTGATTTTTATTCGTTAGGATATTTTTAATTATGTTATATCGGAAAGTTTGGTCCTGATATCGAAATTTCACATATATTACTATATCAGAGTTCAAAATAAAATTTATATATTATATACATGTCATTCAAATAAATACATCCAAACATATTTTAAATATTAGCTCAAAAAATATTAATATTATCTAAAGTAAATTTTATGTGAACTTAATAGGTTATTAGTTCGGATATATTTTTATTTATTGTTAATTTTATAACGTTAATCTAAAAAAATAAATTTGAAAAAAGAAGTGTTAGTAAACAAGTTTTCTAAACAGAAAACAGTGAATGGAAAACAGAGAATGAAAACTGAAAAATTGGAGAACAGAAAAAAGAAAACAGTTTTCTGTTAGTAAACAGAACACTTTGCCCCTTAATTGAACCGGCCCGATGCAAATGGGTATTAATCTGAGTATGGTACGGGCATAAAAGTATATCCTACAAGAAAAAATAAAAATTGTCTGAGTATGGACTGGCCCGAGTCAATGTTCAACAGTTCTTATGCCATGGACCCGAGTCCATGTTTACAATTTCAAAACTTTATGTTCATAATTTCATAACCCTATATTCACAATTTTATAACTCCATGTTCACAGCTTTATAACTTCATGTTCACAATTTCATGATTGCATGTTCACAATTTCATAACTCTATGTTCACAGTTTTATAACTCTATGTTCACAATTTTATAACTCTATGTTCAACAGTATCAAAACTCTATATTCAACCGTATAACACAATTTTTGAATCTATATAACAAAATTGTGAATATAG
The DNA here is from genome assembly GCF_003576645.1 of Ipomoea triloba. Classification (NCBI taxonomy): domain Eukaryota; kingdom Viridiplantae; phylum Streptophyta; class Magnoliopsida; order Solanales; family Convolvulaceae; genus Ipomoea; species Ipomoea triloba. The sequence goes on along the minus strand of NC_044919.1, from coordinate 14,576,805 downwards.
CGTTCAAAAGTTGTGAATATTGAGTAATGTAATTTTGTATATTGAGATCTAAAATTGTGAATATAGAGTTCTAACATTGTAAACAAAGAGTTCTAAATTTGTGAATATAGAGTTCTAAATTTGTGAACATAGACCGAGTCCACCTTATAAGGTAGACCCGGGTCCATAGCATAATTTGCCAGTGTTCAAGACACCTCGTGGTCTAACCCAAAAAAAAAAAAAATTATTTTGTGTTTATCTCTTTCTCATTCTATTTGTACTAATTACTACTCATTAGCCAAAATAATTACTGTATTTTTTATTTTTATAATTTAAATTTAAAGAGATCAAAAAGCAACCATATAAATTTGACCAAAAATAAAATTATGTGCAAGTTCTAAGTTTTGAGGTAAAACTTCCTATTAAATTTTTAAAAAAAAATAGATACAATTTTTTTTATTTATTTTATCAAATCGTATTACTAACTTTATTGCTACAAGAAATTATATTATTTATGTTTGAAAATTATATTTGGCACTTATTGTGGTGGAACATGCATGTGCGTGTACAAATGCAAATAACTTAAATAAATAACCAAAAGTCATAATTAAGCAACCGAATAAATATTAATTAAGAGGCCAAGAAATCTTTAATTTATGGGAAAGTTTGTGATCGTTATCTAAAACTCTAAAAGTGCACTCATACATTATGGTTTTAGTAGAAAAATGACTACAACAAAGTAAACCAATTTATATTAAAATGCACATAGACCTGATAATTATAGACACGACCCGTTAACATGACAAGAAATCAGACACGAAAATAACAAGTTAGTGTTTAGTCTTAATGTGTCCCGGGTCGTTAATGGGTTGACCCGTTAAGGACCCGTTATGTTTCGTGTCTTAACGGGTCAACCTGTTAAACCTATTAATAACCCATTTAATCCGTTAATATTATCGTGTTAACCTGTTTACACAAACCTGTTTACAACCCGCTAAGAACCATTACAATGAATGAGATTACAAAAATATCATGAACATGACTAAGATAAATTTACTACATTAGGCTATGATCCTACACAAATTATTGATGTTCAACATATTATTATTTCGCTTCTTCGAGATCAACATATTTTATCCCGCTTTGCAAAGGGAGATGCATTTAATCCCACATTGCAGTGGTTGATATATTTCACTTCTTGGTGGATAACAAACTTACCCCTCGGGGTGAGGCGTCTCAGTGAGCCCGCACGAAGGGAATGTGGCAAAATCTCTTTCTTTTTTCGTGCAGGGTAAAAACACCAAGCTAACGGGGGTGGTAGAGAGAATGGTTGCTCAAGAAGTTGAAGGGGGTGTGGAAGTAAGCAAAATATTAACCAATAAGATTTTAACCCATAACCTTTAATATAACAACACAGGTATTAACCACTCAAGCCATTCAATATATCATTTACAAAAAAGCAGGATGCTCTATTTACCCGTTTGGAGATTGTTAGCATCCAGGTAGTGGGGAAAACACGTGTATGGCCAATATTGAAGGCAAGCCGATGCCATACATTCGTCAACCATCCGCAAAGCCCTCTACACTATATAAGTCACTCTTGCCTCACCTTAAATCATCATCCTTTGGTCTTTACAATCGTCTCTAGTCAAGTGGTATGAGTCTTATTTATTTATCTATTATTTAGGCCACCATTTTAAACTTTGTATGTAGTATTTTGGGTCTTGCGCCTCAGGTAATAATACTACTAATTTTCTACTAATTTATGGCATCAACGATAAAGAAAATATTTTTTTTATCAAAATAAAATAGGTAAAGATTACAATCTATTTGTAAAAATGAGTTACTTATAGGCTGGACAGTGAACGTCATAGGCTTCCTCCCTCTTTTATGCATCCTGTCTTAAAAAATCCTTTTTTTTCGAAGAAATTTATTGAATTATGTCGCGTTTAATTGGTTGTACCTTATTTGCACAGAAATTAATTTTATATTTTATATTAAGGAAAATTATATTTTTGGTCATCTAATTATACCCGTAGTATAAACTTAGTCCATGAATTATATATATCATTATCTTCAGCCTTTAAATTATGTGCAAAGTGGCATATTTAGTCTCCGAAGAATCAATTCTGTCACTTTATTAAGTGACATATTTGTGGCAAAAAATTTACAAAATACTAAAATCACAACTTTGCACATAACTTCTCGGTTAAACATGATCATACATATAACTTTGGAATTAAGTCGGTAACTCATGCATAATTAAAGGGCCAAATGCAATTTTCCCTTTATGTACTCCCTTTGTCCCATTTTACCTGTCCTATTTATTATTTATCGGTCAAATCAACTCTTTGTTTATTGCTTATTTTCTTTATTAATTTTTTTTTTATTTTTAAATTTAAGTTTTTGTGTTTAATAATACTTTTAGCGTAATTTTTAAATATATAAATTTTATATATTAATGCTAAATGTATATATTATGAAAAATTAAATTAAAAATAACTTTAGTTAAATTTTATTAAACGAATTAGACAATAAAAATGGGACAAAGGTAGAATATATTAATATACTACTGATTTCTTAATGAATTAAAACCACTTTAATAATCTTTTTAGGTTAAGATTTGTGAACTGATCAATCAATCAACAAAAGAAAAAGCTGAAAAGGACAAAAAACCCAAAAGCAGAAGGTGATCTTCAGAGTCCTTTTGCTCTGCTTTATTAATTCACTCATTCACTCACTCCCTTCATTCACACTGCCCGTTTTTAGTCCCCACCCCACCATGTGATCCTTCCCACTTTCTCTCTCTACCTATACATACACATATCTTGCCTGTTTATATGCGCGCGCCTCAACACCAGAGGATCTCTGTGCTTCACCACTGCCCCTCTCTGAGATCTTCTCGCATGTGTATATGTGCTCTTGTGCTTATTTATTTAAGCACAGAGCTTTCCAAAAGAACAAAGTGATGACAGCGCATTTTGGGTTTCTTTTAGTGATACAGTGAGATTTGCGGAGACGGAGATGGTGAAGAGTTGTTCAATCTTTATCCTCCTTTTTGCCCTCTCCATTTGCCTCGGCTTAACTCCAGCTGATTCTTTGCACCCCAGAGAGCCCTTGAGGGTCATTGTCGGTAATTATTACTGTCAAAAGTACAGTTCTTGAAATTTAATGTGTTTGGTTGACTGATTTCTCAATCTGGGTATTTGATCGTTTTTAGTTTCTTTTTGTTGTGTATGAGCTTTTGTTGTGAAAAAAATTAGTTCTTGACGGTGGTGGTTGTCGCTTTCGGAATGGGGCATTTGGTGATCATGAGAAATTGGAACTTAAAGATTTGGTCTTTTCTCGTTTTAACTAAAATTAATGGTTTGTACTTTAGTGGTAATACACTAATACCCTGGACAAGTGATAAACTGATAATATGTTTTCTTGCAACAATTGTGTAATTTAGGAATTACCTTAAAATGGATTCTTTTTTTTTTAATCTTAGTGTTTTCTAGATACCAACTATTAATTGTGGATGTTTAGGTGATCTGTTTTCGTATAACAACTTTGAAACTACTTTCTTGTTTTATATGCTTTTTTAGTGTTACTCCGTATTAATGTCTGGTTGGAGGGCAATAATTTATTTTCATTTTCAGTTATTATGTCAATGGTAGAGGATCTTGCTGTCCTTTGACAATTTGTGAAGTGATAAACCCATAAATTCCAGATTTTAAGATTTTCTTCTTATTATTTTTTTCCCTGATTATGTGGACAAGACCTAGGGAAGGAAACACTGGGATCTTGGAAGGATGGGGTGCTTCAAGATACCACTGAAGTGCTAGGTTCAAGCAATAAGGGGCTCAATGGTACACTTGTTTTGGGTGGAAACAGGACAAGGAGGCCAGACATTCTTTCTGGATTTCACAAATACAGAGGTGGATGGGATATTGCCAATAAACACTACTGGGCTGTAAGAATCTACTCCTTTTTTCATGTTATTGTTTTCAATTATTGATATGTTGGATTCGAGGTTTTGTGAGCTATGGTGCCCTTAATGTTTGTTTTGAAAGGAATATATGATGGCCTCCCAGCAAATCAATATAGATTACTTCCTTATGTTCTGGATTGTTCCTTTAGTTTTTTCTTTTTTTTTTGGGTGATGAGGGAATCTTGCAACCACTACTCGAGGATGTGCACTAGGCCACTGGTAAACCCCGCCTTGTTACCCTAGCGGCAAATAACCAAACGGAGCTAAACCAACATAGGTTGCCCATAGCTAACCGGCTCAAACCAAGAAGGCTAGAATTCGAACTCGTGAGTCGTGACATTGTGGTTACAAGTTTGTATCCTTACCCATCTTGGCTGGGGTTACCCCTTGTTCCTTTAGTTTTTACTTTTGTTTCTGCGTGCCTAGTTGCTTACCGTATTCCTTTGCCCTCTTAAAAAGAAAAACAACTGTGGAATCACTTAATGGTTTCAAAATACTGAAGAACTTATTAGTGAAGTAACTGTGCTTTGTAATTGCAATATCCATCTAATATAGTTGGTATGTTGGATAAGTAAACCTATCTGAACTGTGTGGCATGAATTGTGGGAAGTAAACTTGTACACATCTTTCGCTATAATTGGCTATAATTTACTACTCTCTCTTTCCCATTTTACCAGTCATGTTTACTATTCATTGGTTAAACCAACTATTTCTTCTATGTTTCTTTTCTTTAGTAATTTTTAATTGTTTTTAAATTTGATTTGTTGTGTTTAATAGTACTTTTAATGTAGTTTCTAAATATATAAATTTTATATGCTAATACTAAACTTAATATTATGAAAAATTGAATTAAAAATAACTTCAGTCAAGCCTCATTAACCAAACCAGACACATAAAATGAGACGGAGAGAGTATAACAATAAGCGTTTATCATGATGTATGTAGATGCCACGTGTTACAACAGTAGGAATATTTTGGCTTTTGTGCTAAAAATGGTGACTAAACTGCAAGTTACTCATTGTTGTGCTCAGTCTTTTGGTTATTTTGGCTTTTGAACTGAAAACGGTGACCGAAGTGTATTTTATTCATTGTTGTGTTCAGTCTGTTGGTTTTACAGGTGCTGCTGGGTTCATTTTTGCTGTGCTATGGTTTATTGCTTTTGGATTTGCCCTGGTGGTGCACCATTTCTGCGGGTGGAAGATAAATATCAAGGATGAGGAAACACATTGTTCACAAAAAATTTGCTTAATCGTTCTTATTGTTTTCACTTGTGCTGCAGCGTAAGAATACGACTCTATACTTGCTAAGTTGCTATATATTCCTCCTTGATTAAATCTCGTAGATACCTAATTTCATCTGTATACAGGATTGGATGTATTCTTCTTTCCGTTGGACAAGATGAATTTCATGCTGAAGCTTTAGATACATTGAAATATGTTGTGAACCAGTCCGACTACACTGTGCAAACATTGAGAAATGTGTCGGAGTACCTATCACTTGCAAAAACTGTTAACGTGGCCCAGATTTACCTCCCTTCAGATGTTAAAGATGATATTGATCATTTGAACGTGGACTTGATTAATGCAGCTGATACACTAGAGGAGAAAACAGACGAAAGCTCAGGAAAAATAAGAAGAGTCTTCAATATTATGTATCCTATCATAAATTTGACTAAAAACTCAATTTATTTAATTTGCAAGGATTTTTAATTTATTTTTGGTATTTGATAAGCAAACAAAGCTAAACGAATTCGTTTATTTTTAGGCGGTCAGCACTGGTCACAGTTGCAGCAGTGATGCTTATCATCTCTATTCTTGGGCTTTGTATGTAATAAAAGCCTTTTCGTTATGATTAAAAACTTCCCATTCTCACACTGATCCCATTGACCAGACTGTTCCGTTCTTAGTTTCTTACAGACATTTATCATGTTGTCTTGCAGGCTTATCTATCCTTGGCCATCAACATGCAATTCACATGTATGCTCCCTTTTGTTAGTTTTCAATTGATGATTACTTTATGTTTCTCCTTCATCCCCTTCAAAAACCCCGTGCGACTTCTTATAGAAATCTCTTAGAGCATTCATTAGATTAGTTATCCTTCTTCACCTTTAGAAATACGGAGTATCTGTTTTGTATATACTTCGCTGGTTTTAGGCAATATGGGGAAGAGAGGCTCTATAAGCTGGTTCAAAGTTGCACGTTTAGTTTTCGCGGTTTTTAGATGCTACAATCCTTTCAATGTTCTAACAACTGTTTTTGCTAATGCAGATTCATAATCAGTGGATGGTTGCTGGTGGTGTTGACCTTCGTTCTTTGTGGAGTTTTTGTCATCGTTGACAAGTAAGATTTTGAAATTTCCATTTTTTTTTTTGTTGCAAGGGGCCTTGATGCATACTCTAATTCAGAATAGCTATCATATGGCCCGCACGGGCTTAGTTCACTGGTTTAGTAGTAGAATTTGGGGGAAGAATAGCTATCATATGCATGCATTAGCGCATGGTTAACATGATTAGGTAGATGAAGCTGCTAAAACAAAAATTGATAAGCTTAAAAATAGTGCAATTACTTTTTTTTATTCTGTCCATTTTATTAAACTAAAGTTCTTTTCATTACACTAGCATTCATGGAGAGAAACTTTCTTAATTCCCTCAACATATCTCATTATCGGTTTTCTTTATGTTTGGAAAGATTTTTCTGTGTTTTAGAATTAATTATGATAAATATTCTATTCTAGTGCAATTTCCGACACCTGTATGGCCATGGAAGAATGGGTCGACAATCCTCACGCTGAAACTGCACTCAGCAACATCCTTCCTTGTGTTGACCAGAGAACCACAAACCGGACACTGATCAAGAGCAAACAAGTTGTCGTTGACGTTGCAAATGTTGTCAACGGATTTATAGACACCTATGCCAATGCCAATCCTACTGATCCAGTCAATTCTAATTATTACAACCAATCTGGACCTTTTATGCCTCATCTCTGTTATCCTTACGACTCCCAGCTGCAAGATTTGCCGTGTCCATCAGAACAGGTTTCTGTGGCAAATGCCTCATTGGTAAGTGTCCATTTAGCTTCCTTCACTAGTAAAGTCAGAATACTACTTCAAAGGGAAAGAAAGGTTTGCAAACTTCAATATATTTTTTGTTGCCAATTGTGACTTACAATCAACAAAAAAAGGATGGAAACCGGAATGTAAATAGCTATTATCTTTTCCAACTTTTAGATGGAACTATTATAATCAAGCGCTTACCACTACCCCAAAAGCTGTTGGGCGGAGGCAGATAAAGGCCAAGTCTAGCACCCGGGTGGCTAGGGGATTGTTGGGCAGAGGTCAGTAAAAGGCTTAAAAAAGACCAAGTCCAGCACCCAGGTGGCTGGGGGATTGTTGGGCAGAGGTCAGTAAAGGGTTTAAAAAAGACCAAGTCCAGCACCCAACTTCTCGAAAATGTGGGGCGGTATAAGGAAATAAAGTTGCGCATTCGCTACTAGCTATATCTTTTGGGGTAAACGCTTGATCATAACAAGCGGTACCAGAGCCAGGACAACTAATTGCTGGACTGTCCAAACTACTTTCTGAATATATAATATTGCCATGTTTTCTCTGATTTACTTCTCAGGTTTGGCAGCAATACATCTGCAATGTGTCTGCATATGGTTTCTGCAGCAGTGTTGGGAGGGTGACCCCCGATATGTATGGACATTTGGTGGCGGCATTAAACGTTAGCTATGCTCTCGAGCACTACACCCTGCCACTGCTCGACCTTCAGAACTGCAATTTTGTACGTGATACATTTCGAAACATCACCTCTGATTATTGTCCTCCCCTGGAACACTATCTCCGGGTCGTGAATGCAGGATTGGCTTTGATCTCTGTGGGAGTCATGCTTAGCCTCGCGCTTTGGGTTATATACACAAACCGCCCCAGAAGGGAGGAAGTTCTTGCAAAGCTTACTTCGAGATTAAAAAGCAGTTGTCATGGTAAGAGAAGTTCCAATAGTAGTAATCTCGATTTATCATCGCGAGGCACAACTCCAAGAAACACTGTTTATACAATACAGTAATTCATTAGATTTTTAGGATACAAAAATAGAATTGTTTGACATCCTGCAAGCCAAGCTCAAGATGGGGCAAAGCACCACTTTAGAGTTGAGGGCTTTATAGTAGCCATTATGTTGTCTTCAGTCATTGTATATACAGTACTCCATACTATATACAATATATAAACTTATTCTTGATCTACATGATTACCTTCAGCAAAAGAAGATCTCAGTTTTTTTTTTTTTTTATTAAATAATAATAATTATTATTAAAATGTTGTACTGGAACCTAGTTTTACATATGAAATGTGGCTTCTTATTTCTTTAAATTATGGTCTTGACAATTTGTTTGAAGATGAACACATTTTAGTATATGCAGGATGGCAATGTGAGGAAGCTTGTGAGTTTATTAACAGTACAATCACACAAATTACTCAGCAACAACATATATAACATACATGTAGACTACTATAACTCTAATAATATAAGTGTGAGTCTCCTGTAAGACGGGTTGGGTTAAGATAAAAATGTAACATTTATACTAGAAAATGTAATACTCCGTACTAAACAGGAATTATTTATTATTTATAAAGAAAATGTAATAGTTTTGAGTAAAAATGTAATACTTTTAAATAAAAAAGTACTACATAATATTTAAGAGTTTAATGGTTACTTATGAGAAAAATTTAACGTTAATTCGTGATAATTGATTAATTGTAAACTTATGAGGAAATTGTAATACTTATAGGGAAAATTATTACACTTTTAAATTAAAATGTAATATTAGTGTGTGTAATCGAAGAAAATTTTTTCTTTTTTTCGTAAGAATTGACTTTTGACATTTGTGCATGAAATTACATATATATCCTCAAAGATCACGGTTAGTAAACGGCTAAATAGATGGAAGACTTAATTGGGTAAAAATTGAAAAGTTAAGGATTTAATTGGATTCAATTAATATTCGAGGATCAATTTGTAAATTTCGCTATATATAGTCGAAGGACCATTTTTGATATTAACTTTAAATATAATAATTGCCAATATTGATAAAGTTATAATGAGAATATAAATTATATTGGTATAATAGTGTATTGATAACTTGTACATTATATTTTGATTTATTCAGTGTACAATATATATAAGACATTTCTAATTTAGCATATTTCTCTTTTTTTTTTTGTTTAATATTTCATTTATGTACAAACTTAAGTAAATGAGTATTCTGTTAACTTTTTTTTTTTTTTAATTCTTAACTTACTCATTGTAAAACCATATTGGTTGGCGTAAATGGTTGTACACTATTGTCTCTTAAGTGATGACGGGAGTTCAAACATCATCTTGTATGAAAAATCAATTTGCCAGCACTTTGAATTGGCCCGATGCATGCGAACAAAATATGTTCTACCCTTTTAATAACAAAAACAACGATGCCCAGAACAAAATATGTTCTAACCTTTTAATAACAATGATGCTTGAAATTTTGTATTTATATTATGGAAAATGGAACTCGTGTCATTTTTAATTTTATTTTTCTATTTTTTGCAACTTTTTCTTTTTCGTAATAAGAATTAAAATATAATAATATTAACTTAATATGATTTGTTTATTTTTATTATTAAAAAATTAAAAGTTATTATTTTTAAAATTTTTTCATCCTAAAAGAATATGAATGTCATATATATTATCTTATATATGATCTCTTTTTTTTTTTTTTAAATCAAACATTATTTGTTGTACCATAAGCAAATTTTAATTTTTACTTCTAAATTTATATTACTTTAATTGAAATGTATATTTTAATTTATTACAAGTTAATCTACTAGGTATGTGACAAAATTTCTCCATACTTTAAGAACTTCAATGTAAAAGTTTCATTATCTAATCAATCTTATAAGGATCGGAAAAAAAGTTAGGGTCTGTTTACTAACAGAAAACTGTTTTCTGTTTTATGTTTATCAAATTTTCAGTTTTCATTCTCTGTTTAACAATAAGTTTAATTTCGAGTTATTTTTAGACCTTATATTTAAAGCATTTTAAAATATATTTGATTTAAATAGAATAAATATATATTTTACTTTGAAGTTCAATATATGTAAAAAAAAAATTACATTTGATATCCGGACCAAATTTATATATGTATATAACATAAATAAAAATATATTTGAACCAATAACCTATTAAGTTCACAAAAAATTTAGTTAGATAATATTAATATTTTTTGAGTTAATATTTAAAATATGTTTGGATATATTCATTTGAATGACATGTATGTAATATATAATTTTTATTTTGAATTCTAATATAGTAATATATGTGTGAAATTTTTAATTTAGATAATGTGAATGATGTATAATTTTAAGCATAATCAAATAAGTTATGTTTAAATAAATAATGTAAATAGAAAAGATAGAAGATGATGATAAGTAAAAGAAGATAATAAATGTAATCATAGTAATGAATAAATATGTAAGTAGATAGTGGTAAGAATGTGGTTATAATGACATATAGTCTAATATATGATAGCTGATTCTGTTTTTCATTTAGAAAACAGTTTTTTATAGTGTATTGAAAAATTATTTCTTTTTTTCAAAATGAAAAACTGTGCTAGTAAACGTGTTTTCTGTTTTCTGTTTTCCAGTTTTCAAAATTTTCAAAAAATTAGAGAAAATTTCCAGTTAGTAAACGCACCCTTAATGTTTTAAAATGTAAATGAAAATTTACAAGATGAATAGTTCACATATAACGTCAGTTGATGTACCAATTATATATACACAAGGAAAACTTATGAATTGGTACACTATTACTTCACTGCATGCATAGCTCTTGAATTACTTTTCGACAACATCAATAAGCTTATTATAATCATGTCATGTACTTTTAACGAAAAATAAATTAAGTTTTATTAACTTATCAATATTATCACATTAAAAAGACTTAATGAAGAAGATGTTGAATGCACCGGGGGAAAAGATTTCTAGTGCATCGTACAATACCAGATTAAGTGTCAGCTACCTTTGTTAGAGTATGGACAAGCTGATTCGTTGATATGCTAATAAAATCAAGAGAGCACGCACAACCCAATAGAGCTGATGAGCTTAGTAGAGTCATATATTTACTTATTTTAAATTTTGTATTGGGTATTAATTTAATCGCATAATTCAATGCGCACATTATAAGTCAATGCGCACATTATAAGTCATGGTATAATGGAATAAGGTTCAAATTAGCCATTGAACGTAACTTGAAAGTGAAATTAGGCCACTGAACGAAAAAAATGTGCAATTAAACCACTGAACACTCCAAATGCACGCAAATGGATGGTGAGTTGACATTTTAAAATATTATTTTAATAATAAACTTTAAAATTAAAAATTAAAAATATTAAAAAAATTAATTTAAATATTAAAAAATATTAATATTACAAAATTAATATTTACATTTTTAATTTTTATTTTTAATATTTATTAAATAATAAACTTTTAAATTAAAAATGAATTAAAAATATTAATATTAAAAAATTTAAAAATTAATATTTTTAATTTTTAATTTTTAGTTTTTTATATTTATTATTAAAAAATTATTTTAAAATACCACATCGCCATCCATGTAAACAGGCAACCTGATGAAATGAAAGGTAACCTGCTATCAGGTAAAATTGCATGCATTTAGAGTGTTAAGTGACCTAATTGCACATTTTTTTTTCGTTCAAGGGTCTAATTGCACTTTCAAGTTATTTTCAATGACCAATTTAAGCCTTATTCCTAGTATATAATAAATAAATACGAGTATTATTGTGCAGTACATATTATAAATGCCAAGGCATTATTATTTCTCCGAGATTCACGTCTAGAACAATGTAATTTTGGAAATCGAAGAGTTTTAGTATTAAACGCACACTATAGGGACCTGCATCCTCACAACTATATAAGCATGCAGATTATGGCTTCTAGCAAACAAAACAAAGCATAAACTAACAACTTCAAATCTGCCTTTCTCTAGCTTATTCCATCTCAATCTTCTGCGCGCGGTTTTCAAGATGTTTTGGTTCATTGTTCAGACTGCCATCCATGTTGTAAAAGTTGTTAAGCCGGTGGTGGTGGTTGCTTCGGTGGTGGCTCCGGCAGTTGTCCCGCCGGAAGTGGTGCCGGCCATCCGCTTAATATCTTCTTTTGCGTAGTTACGTTACATCCACTATATGTATGGGATAAGCTAATTAAGTAATTTCTGTAATATTTTGCTTTGGGTAGTTATCAAGTCCTGTTATCCTAATGCGTGAAGTAATGTTTTGGTGCTATTTTAATGAAAGTATCATTATGGGTTTGTGCTAATATATTTGAGCCGTCTGATCAAATGCACCAAATATATATACCGAAAGTTATCTATTATCTATCCACATTTCATTTTATTTACGAATGGCACAAAGAAATCCTTTTTTTTCCCCTTTTTAAACTTACAAAGTGAACTCACACGATGTTCATATTGAAGTAATTAACTAATTAATAATCACAAATTTATGTTACTGAACTTATTTACTATTTGTTTCAATTCGTAAAAAATAAGGGTACATTTCTGTGCTTTATTGGCAAAGAGAAGCTCAACTAATCATCAACTGGGGCTCTGGGAGTCAATAACTAAAAATTTCTCATCTTCATTAGGGCATATTAAACCCAAGCAGAAAGATTAAGGTAGTTAATGAAAATGTCTCAGGTGTCAAGTATGCCTTCAACTTCTGTTTGAGGTTGTTAAGAAATATGTTAAGGTTCTTCGTTAAGGTAGTTAATAAAACATGGCGTTCAGAATAGAACTTGGAACAGTAGTGACGTTTCTCATCAGCTGTTTGCCGCCGGTAACATTTCTCAACTGTTCGTTGCCGCTGACATTTCTCAGCTCTTCACCGCCGGTGACATTTCTCATTAGTTGTTCGATGCCGGTGACATTTATCAGTTGGGCACCTTTCCGAAACCATGATGGCCCTGTTTTTTAATCAGGGCTATCATGTTTTTCTCGAGAAGCGGATTGGATGCATGATATGATATTATGATTATATATCGTCTCCCAGTATATATGTATTAATGAATTGAGAGAACATTTGTAGGTGACATATATACATACATAGTCTAGAAAATTGTAATTTTGGAATTAGTAGAGGAGTTCGTTTGCTCGACTAAACATTATTAGCACAACTGTACTATCTATCACTGCACTCACATTTGTTTTTTTTGAAGCAACTGGTCGAATTGAAGGGGTGGGGTTTCTTTTTTTTTTTTTTTTTTTTTATTTGATATGATATGATGGGGGGTTTAATGAAGATATCATTTTGGGTTTAATTCCATTTTTTTTATACTACGTACTCTCAAAGTCTCCCAGCTAAGCTTCGAAAAAATTTCTCTCTCATAATTATTAAATTAAGAAAAATATAAGTGAACGTGATTGGAAGAGTGTAGCCGGCGTAAAACAATTAGAATATAATCATAAATTGCATGGAATGAAATGGTGTACTTGTTACGGTTAGGTACAAGTAACAAATCAAATCAATGTTGGCTTAGCTTGCAATAAAAAATCAGTCATCATTGTTATAATTGGCTCCTAGGCACTAGACTCTGGCCAACCACTTAGTGTATCATTATAATCGATGGTCTAGGCGGTCGGTCGACTAGGCCCTAACTTGGTCTCTTAGTTAGCCGGTTAACTATTATTTCCTTCTTTTTTTTTTAAATGAGTTATTTAATTAAAAACGATGTCATTTTGAGTCAAATAACTCTAAATCATTTAAATTAAACGTTAGCCTAAAAAAAAATGCACCGGAGCTAGGCACCCTCTAGGCGATGGTTTGTGAGTGAAATTCAATAAAATTGGTGATGGTTTGTGAGTGAAAGAGAGAATTATTATAATGGCAATTTTAATAACAAAATTTCTTATTATTATAATATTCAATTAAAGGAGGTTTGAATAAATTTTTTTTAATGGAATCAAAATTATTTTTATAGAGCACATCAGCAAATTAAGCGCAAATGAAAATAATCGATCAAATAAAGGATTTAACGATGTTAATATTATCCTTCACTTAGCTTACGTGGAATTCACATTATTTTTGCATTTGCATACCAATTTATATATATATTATTTTATAAATTTTTATTTTTATCAATAATATATTACATTAATATGTCAAATATAAATACTTAAATACCTTTAATTTGTTCAATTTAGTCCCTATACTTTAAAAAAGTTACAATTAAGGACAAACAACTAACGATGTCAATATTACCGTAAGCTAACATGATGCTAACATCATTCTACCAAAATTTCATTTTTTTGTCTTTTGTCAAAGCATTCCCCTTTGCCCTTTGGTCCTAGTATTTTTGTGCCATGACCATTTTACCAACGTGACTCGAACCCTGGCACGCTCACGAAAGGGAGAGGACTTAGACCACTTGACCAAAGAAGAGGTAATCGCCACCATGCACATACACCACCCCCACATCCCACACACGCCACCATACACGTACACCACCCCCATGCACACCAGCCCCGCATCCCACACAAGCGTCCATGCACACCTCCCCCTCATGCCATGCGCACCACACGCTAGCCGCCACACCTCACGCATATCCCATGCACACCACCCCCATATCCCGCACACGCCACCATCCGCCACGGCCGTACACCCCCACGTACTAGCCGACACAGGGTACGCCACTACGTATCCCATGCACGCCTGACCGCCTCATTATAGCAGTAGCCGCCACAACCCACACATGCCGCCGCCGACACCTCGTTCACGCCATGCACACCCGGCAACCACAGTTCGTGCCACCACGTACCAACGACCGCCATGTACCCTGGTCGACCCCCTATACGGCGTCGTTGACCCCGACGATGAGCCCACCACCGTCGTGCACGCCCCGACCGACATCCTTCCTTGGACCCCTCTTGGGGTCTACCCACACATTAAAGCCTGGCCCAATCCTATATCCTCTGCTTGCTTGCTTCCATGCCGCCGCCCACGTTACATGCCTTCCTAGCCCAACAAGACTTGGGCCTTTCACTACCCCCACTTGGGCCAAGGCTTATCCAGTAAAATGGACCCGGGTCCCCATGACCCCAATATATATATATATATATATATATATATATATATATATATATATATATAGTAAAAAGTTACACCAAGTTATAGAAACGTTTTTCTATAACTTGGTGTAACTTTTTACTATTTTTATATATAAACTACTAAGTTTATTTGTAAAAACTAACAATTTAGTTATTATATTTAAATAATTTTTTTTTTAATGTTTTAGCATAACTAATGATTATTTATTTATTTATTATGTGTAAGTAATTTAAATATTATCTTTTGAAAAAAAATAAGATGATAAGTGGTGGGTACCAATAGTGGACACCAGCACACTGCACGGAGGGGTAGGGTATTGAAAAAGTCCACTCGATACGGGTTGAGAGTGGGAGTGGGTGGAAAAAATATAAGGTGGGTCAGGTGATGAATGTAGTTCGATCCACCCCGATCCATTGCCATCCCTAACAATAATGCTATCAAACCATAAGGTACTTGGTAAAATGCATGCGACTTAATTTATTCAAATAAAATAAATTAACATTTGCAATTTATAAGTTACAATTTTATTAATGTTAAATTTTCTTTTTGCTAGACTACGTGTTTGACAATTTGTACTCTATCTTTTCGTCTTTAAAGGTGTCAGTACATATATTAGCTGCATGCGTGCTCGTATTAATTTTGTTGCTTCAATCAAGAGAAGAGAACAAATAAATAGGTAAATGAAAAATAATTAAATGCAGAAATTGAGAATAAGGATATGAATAAATGGTATTTTTTAAAAAAAATCAATAGTGTCTAAAATTCTAAATTATATATAAAAGTGGGCATGCATTATTTTGAGACATATTAGAAATAAAAATAAATAAAAATAAAGTAGATAGGACAGAGGAAAAAGAATGTACAACTTAAAGAACAAAAAAATACAATTTTTTTTTTGAAAACGACAAAAAATACAATTTAATTTCAAGAAACTTAGTATAGAGCAAACATATCATGTTTTAATTTTCTTCTCCCAAATGGTTGAATTTGGCCACTTCCAACACTCTGGCCCCACAGAATATGTGGGATGATATATAAATCACAATAACTCAAATGCTCAAATGCCGATGTGCACAAGTGAGCTACCTATATTATTGAGATTTGAACAATGGTATCTGATTTTCACCCAAATACTATCTACTGAACCAATGAGTTAAAGTCGTGCCAACAAATATCATGTTTTTTTTGGAGAAGCAGATTGGATGCATGATATGATATGATTATCCGTGATAATAAACACGGAGTATTGGGCAGTACATATATCTAATGAAAGAGGATTTGTAGGTTACAATATACATAATTACATAGTCTAGAAAATTGTAATTTTGGAAGTCGAAGTGTTGGCCTGGTTTCAGAACGGCCCTAGCAATTCAAGTTCACGAACTATATATATATAAACAAACAGTATACATATGCATGGTTTAACATCAACCAAACATTATTATTAACACACAATCCTATCCCATCTTTTCTTCTGAGTTCTGAAGCTATATATATCCAATCCAAGCAACTGAAAATGTGGGGTTTTCTTTGGAAGGCTGTTCAGGTCGCGATCCGTGTTGTCAATGTTGTGATGGCGGTGATGGCGTTAATGTAATATTAATGTATGTTTTGATGATATCATGATATGATATGGGTTTAAGGAAAGATATCCTTTTTTGGTTTGTAGTAACTAGCGGTTTGGTTCCAAACTGCTATAACCTCAAATGTTACAAATAACAGCACTACTTTGGCTGGTTTTGGTGTTTTGGGTAAAGGCTTGCAAAAATTTCTCTCTGATCTATTCATTTGTTTCGCTTTTCCTTTGAATGAATTCATTCTGTCACTCAGGCTATATATGGTATCAACCTAACCTGTTCTTGTTGGCGGTAGAGCCAAGAAGTCACGACCTTCCAACGGGGCGAACAATTCCAACGGTTTTTAGAAGCAGCAACTGCATTACAAAATCTCGAATCAGAACATAATCTATCACCAATGTATGAATAAATCCTTCTGTCATCTGTGGTCAAGTATGCAACTTACCATTACCAAAGACAAGGAATACTCCCCTGCTCAACGAACTATGATTAGAAGACTGTGGCTTAAAATCAGAAGAATCAGAAACTGCAAACAATGAAATGGTACATGTACTTGCTGCAGTTAGCTAGGTACAAATCAAAAATCAATAAAATTGTGTTGGTTTGTGCATGATAGAGAGAATTACTATAACGGTAGCAGAACGGCAAAATGCATTGTCTGCATAATCTTCAGCATAGGTTGGATAGAAGCTTGCTACCCTATATCCCCTGATATAAACACCACATTATGCATAGATAACTATTTTAAAGAAGCTTGGCATGCCTAAGATGTAAAGTAGAACTACCTTATGAGCCTCCCATAGCGATCAACACCGGGAGGTGCTGTATAATCAGGCTTGAATCGCTGCAGCAAAAGAAAATCAAGGAAAAAGTAAATAAAAGACAGACTAATACAACTTTAAAGTTTTTTTTTTAAAACACTCAGGATTCTTTACAAGATAGTCTGATCCTGTGACCAAACATTTGGAATGGTAACAGAGGTGTCATGACAGTACAGGGTAAACATGAATCCACTTCAGGTTAAAACCTTAAATTGGTACTTTAAGTAATAGATTAAATACAATAATGTCAAATGATTCATCTTCAGCCAATGTCTTAACAATCTCCCTTAGATTTACAATGATAAATTCGGACCAAAAACCTATCCTAATGACGCGAATAAATGGAAGAACAAAAGCAAAAGAGATCGAGCTTGTTTACCTGGTGGCATATCTCGCACACAGTGTCACCTTTCTCATCGCACCACCTTTGCACACATCCCCTATGTGCATACTAAAAGCAAAACAAATACAAGAATGAAGCACTTGCTAAATAAATTTATTTTGCAATCGACACTGTACAACAAGAAATTAAGCTGGAAATAGCAGAGGATAATTAAAAAAACTAAATTCAATAACTTCAAATTAAACTTTATGCAAAAGAGAAAGCATCAAAGTGAGACATCTTTTAATTATAACATGTTTAACTTCCCTTGTTTCCCCACATCTCTCTGTGCTGCCTAAAATAGAATGCTTCATCGGGCTTCCAACAATAAAATTAAGGCCAAGGCAGAGAATGACAAGCTAACCCTTCATTTTGAGATGGATTGAGAAAACACTAATCTAGTAATTCACAGAAAACGGATGCAAGCAAACCTTCTTAGCCCCTTCTCTTCTTTTTTTTTCAACAGCAAGATTCGGGATGAAAGTAATACCAAATTCTGTGTAAAATTCAGACAACCACAGAATGCCAAGAGACCAGCAATACAAAGGGATATGTGCAAACAATACCGGGCTAAACCGGCCCAACCCAACAGGTTGTGCCCGTTTTGACAGCTGTATTTGTTAATGTATTTTATTGTGATTGGTAGTTTGAAATACTTCATTGTTTAATATTGGTAGTGGAAACAATACCTGAGTGAGAATCAGTAACCAGAAATGGGAAGAATCTATACAGTCAGCCAAAGCCAAAAAAGGATAAACCATCACAACAACTAGTTGACATATCTGATCAGTAATCCCATGTAATTTCTTTTCCTTTTCTCTCTAAGAATCTCTCCCATATTTTACCTTCCCTTCTTGGGTGATCAAAAATCCATTCAAGGATACAAGCAGTAATAATAGCACGAATAGGACCACAAGGAAGATGGGGGTAATAAATGAACTATTGATTATACTCCTAATCGGGAGTAGGACCGCTCCATTTTCTTTGCATTATAAGACTTGTTTTCCATCCAAACATATTGAACACCATACCCCTCATAATCATAATAGAAGCTTAGTTTATGACAGCGCTACAATATAAACACCAATGATTATGCAGTTCATTTTCTTAAGCTCTCAAGCACACAAAATTATAATGTAGAATGTGGTCATTATTTTAAGATTAAACTAAACCATGCATTACTGATAAAGCGCCAAAGGAGAGAGAAACACGACAGTAAAGCTTATTTTCAGAAATCTCCTTGATGCAATGCTCAAATGAGATGATTATTGTGAACTGACCAACATGAATATCAAGACAAAAGGCAATTAAATATTTTAAGAAAGAAGCTTCATTTAAATCAAAAACCATACAACAATCTATATCAATAATTGATTATTTTGTGGCTACTTGAAAAACCAGATTCTTATGAAAGCACTCAAACATAGTATAAGTTGAAAAGCAAATTAGAATAAGCACCGCCACAAACCTTCAAGCTACCACGACAAGAGCAAGGAGTCTCCATATTTGACTCCAAATCTTCTTCGTGGCATATCTTGCACTCCACAATCTTCCTTGGAGACATACACTTCAGAATATGAGCAACCTGTGTTTGTTTCCTCCGTTGTTGACTGAACCAACTGTTTCGGGCTCCTGTTTTTAATTGCAGACTCCAAAGTTGATTCAGTGAGCAAATGATCAACCAGAAAAACAAAGTGGTCTCCCATCCTTGGCAACTACTCCCTAACTTCTAATAAGATAAGTAATTTGTTTTTATCTTAGAGAAAGCTAATACCACAAGTAATTCCCCAGACAAGCAGTCCTCCAAATTTCCTGAAACCAGAAGCCCCTCACTATTGCAAGTAACCTAAACATCTAAAGAGCAGAAAAAGAAGGGCTGGATACCAAAACTTAAATTAACACCCTTTTATATGGTCATGAAACTAAAGGAGCACCCATGACCTGGCTCTAATACCCTTTGTTAGAATCAAGGGCTTACCACTTCCGTCAAAAGCTATAACTAGTAGCTAAGTCACAACTTTATTTCTTTATACTGCCACACATTTTCACGACACCGGGTGCTAGACTTAGCCCTTTAAACCCTTTACCCCTCCACCCAACAAAACTCAAATTGGTTATAAACCAAGTTCATAAAAGAGTGTAACAAGCACGTAAATCACAACAGTACGAATGAACTTTTAGAAAGGTGAAGAACACTTGTTCTCTTTATCAAACTACATGTATTAAAAGTTTAATTATTTCCAAAGAAGCTCACCGAACATTGCACTGATCAAAAAGCAGGGGAAAAGACAAACCTAGATGGAAAAGGTAATCTTTTTTTAAGAAAACAGAGCTATAAACAGAGAAAACATGCTCAGAAAGCGGGGTAATGTAAAAGGGAGGTGAAAAAAGAGGAAACCCCAGATGCCAAAGAATGATCTTTAGAATGAAAACTAAGCTATAAGTCCATAACACACAAACAAACAAACAAAGAATGGGAATTTATCAGAATATACACAGAAAGAAAATTAAAGACAGAAGAAAAGGAAAGCAAGACTTACAAGGAGGGGATCGGATTCCTTCAAGGAAAACGCGCTCTCTTTATCTCTCCCTTCTCTTCCTGAGAGAAGAGGAGAAGAGAAATCACTGTCGGGGAATGAAGAAAAAAGATCGATTAAGTCGCAATTAGCATCAAATTATATACTAATAATGTTATACGAGGTTTCATGTATAAATACTGCTGATATACATTCATCTTTCATGTACGTTGCAGCAATTGAGCAATATGGACCTTGGTCCACAGCTAAAATAAAAAGTACATTATTTTTATACTGAAGGTACATTATTTTTATATTGTAGGTACATTATTTGATATATACTGTCAAATAATGTACTTACAGTACAAAAATAATGTACTTTTTATTTTTGATCCGGATCATGGTCCATGCAATAATTCACCCCTCCCCCTCCTAGTGTGCGTCCAAAATGATTAAAAATTTAAAATGGAATAACTTAACAGTTAAGAAAAGACCAGCTGAATGGATCACGGTCGTTACACAGTTGTGTAAAAATAAAATTAATTAGCACAAGCAATATAATACTTTGCTCTCAAAAGGTTGGGCCCGACAAAATATATGAGTTAATAACTTAATATATTGGTGAGACTTGAATCATGATCTTTGCTCTCAAACTTCATTTATGTGATCAGTTGAGTTGTCCTTGTAAATGCAAACAAGCAATACAATACTTAGTGCATAATATTCTCTCCGTAGGAAAATATTGTACATTTAAAGTATTTATATTTAATGATATATTTTCTTTTTTTCTCTCATAATAAATATTATTTATTCTTTTCATAAATAATGTAATATAAGAATTGGGCACTTTTTTTTTCAAAATTAACATTTAATATAAACTTGAATATTATTAGGAGTCTAATTGTTAATAGAGCATACATGATTATATAATCAACCTTCAACAACATATGCCTAAGCCCCTATAGTTGAGTGTCATCTATGACTTTAAGCACTGTTGTAAAAATCCTTGCCTAGGCGCTAGGCACTAGGCGCTCCTAAACCGAGGCGAATTGCATGCATGAGGAAGGGGCGTACGTGTGTGACGATGGGTATGGGGTGCCATGGGGTAAGGGGTACAGACGGGGACACGTGGGTGGAGGAGGTGTGCGTATGGGGATGACCATACACGTGGGCAGTCAAGAGTAGTCTCCCAGCAATATAAAAGACATGTCCTCGGTCTGCTTAAGACATCAATCCAAGACACGGAGACTTCTATGGTGGGGTGGTCCAAGTCTTATCTGTCTCACTAAAGGGACGGGTCAATCCCTAATCAAGGTTTCTTTATTATTATTTATTATTTATTAGTCTCTTTTTAATTAGTTATTATTTATTAGCCCATGTTCTTTACATATTATTTATTTATCCCCCTGCTTTTGTATATATCATTCGTTAGCCCATTTATTTTTGCACCACCATCCCGGGCCCTTTGGCCAGTACTTATGGGCTTTGTACGCATTTTATTGGGCCTCACGCTCCAATTAATAATACTATTATTCTCCTATCTTGCTTGATATCAACTCGAATGTTACAACAGCTCCTGGACTTGTGTTCTACATATTTTATCCAACTGTTGTCTTAAATTATAGAAAGCGGAAGAGGGATTATGAGGACAAATTAAAAATACAGCAAGCAGAGGCTGAGGAGAAAAAGAAGATTAGAGAAATGGAAGGGATTGAGGGTACGGTGATGTTGGTGATGACAATGCAATTCATAAGGTCTGGTGCTCGTGTTCGAAGGGCTTGCACCAAGAGACTTCCCCAGTATTTGGAAACAGTTGTGGATGCCAAAAAGGTAAAGGAGACCAACTAACATGGAAAGATCAAAAGCCCATGTCTTGTCGCTTGATGGGAAATAAGGTAAACAAAAAGTGGTAAGAGTAACTGTGGTCACAATATGGAAAAATAATTAAGGTGGACTAAAATTAAAAATGCTCATATAAAAGTAGGACAAAAAAAAAGAAGTTTAATATATATATATATATATATAAAGAGAGAGGATAAGGATATGCAAGAATAATACTATAGGAGAGAAATAAGAACCAATATGAGTCTTACATCTGTACAAATTCTACGGATCTGATAAAATTTTCAAAAAAATTGTAACACTCCCATTTTTCATAACCAAATTTCCTTAATTTCTTTTATTTATTAATTGAAAATTTCTACAATCACTGCAGAAGCATAACTAACCAAAAGAAAAAGGGGTATTACTACCACGCTCAGATATCTCTCCTACACCCAAACGCTAAGGATTAGTTATGCTTTGGGTGTAGGAGAGATGTCTGAGCGTGGCGGTAATACCCCTTTTTCTTTTGGTTAGTTATGCTTCCGCAATGATTGTAGAAACTTTCAATTTTCAATTAATAAAGAAAAGAAGTTAAGGAAATTTGGTTATGAAAAATGGGGGTGTTACAAAAATCATTGTGGTATTTTTGTAATTATCATAATATCATCGATTTCACTATGCAAACTTGAACTCTTAAATATACAATCTTTAACAACTAAATATGCAAACTTGGTAAATTTATAAAATTAACAAAAAAGCTAAATTTTAAATCAAAACTATAAATGCTAGACGTTAAGCAGTAAAAAGTGAACCACAAAACCAAATAAAAAACAAAAACTAAGTCATAAACTTTAAAATCGAAATGCTATGTGCAATGTACTTTTGCAGTTTTGCAAGTGCAATCTTTTAACACGGCGTACTAAATATGCAAAATGTTAATACTAAATGTGAAAACTTAAAAAAGTATGAGAATTGCAAATTTTAGTGTTCAAGTTAATATAGTAAAGTTGGTGATAACTATGAAAATGCCATCGAATTTTTTTAATTGGATCTGCTTCGTCCAATTTTTTCAAATGTAAGGTTGAGATTGGTTCTTATTTCTCTCCTAAAGACTTGTTCTCATTTGATCCAATACATATACACAAACACATACACACACATATATGTGTATGTGTGTATGTATTTATACCGAATATATTTTATATTTTCAATCTAACCACAAGTATATATATCAATTACCAAACCCTAACCCCCCAAAACCCCTAATTCTAAATATTAATTTTGTAAATCATTCTCTCTAATCTCACTTTCTCCCGTGCAACTGCAAGGCAACGGTTTTGGACAGTTATATTCGTAAATCTCCTTTCTCGATCACGGTTGTCACAAAATTTTTTTTCTAAGACGTATATTTAGAAATATTAATGAACTACATACTAACTTGGGTTTTAAACATGCTTCAAACCAGACCAATTGCAGTATCTGTTCGTAACTACTTTCTCAACCTATTGAAGTGTCAAAAAATCAACTTAGTGCCACTGGACCAAAAGGTCCTTCACAGTATTTAAATCATTAATTATACTCCAATGGTGGTAATGCTAATTATATGCTAATTAAAAAGAAAGCTCTAAAACTATAAAAGAGTTAATATATACTCGTAGGTGGGAACAATTTAGGTAGTTTTATAGAATTCAATTCTTTATTAATTAAAAAAAATTACAAACAAGTAATAACTCATAAATCAAATAAGAAATCCTATAAGAAAAATTACAAAAATTTTGTAATATCTCAAATTTACCATAAGGGTAGAAGAAACACATAAGAAATAACTTACATTCTATAATTTTTTTTTTTTAGGGATAAGAGTTAAATAGATTCTCAAACTATATTCATTTATGCAATTAGGCCTTTCAACTTCAAAAAGTTCCAATTAGGCCATCAAACTTGTTATTTTAGAGCAAATAAGCTCTCTAACCTATTTGTGACCTGTTATTGCAGGTCAACTAGACTTACAGCCAACTTCGACAAATCGACGAGTAAAACAACACCGAAAAAGTCGCATTCTGCCAGAGAAGGTGACCTGCCTTAACCGGCAGTGTTGCCATCTCCGTCGAACTGGAGATGAAGACCAAAAATGGTCTCCATCTCCAGTTGAACGGAGTTGGAGACCAGTTTTGTCTCCATCTCCAGTTCGACGGAGATAGAGACCAAAATGGCCTCCATCTCCAGTTCGACAGAGATGGAGATAAAAAATGGTCTCCATCTCCGTTCGACGGAGATGGCGACACTGTCGGGTCGCCTTCTCTGGTAGAACTAACGCAATTTTTTCGATGTTGTTTTACTCATCGGAGTTTGGTCGGAGGTTCGTAGGAGTTGGCCAGAAGTCTAGTTGACCTACAATAACAGGTCACCAATATGTTAGAGGGTTTATTTGCTCTAAAATAACAAGTGTAAGGACTTAATTGGAACCTTTTGAAGTTAAAGGGCCTAATTACACAAATGAGTATAGTTTGAGGGTCTATTTGACCCTGATCCCTTTTTTATTTTTTATTTTTATTTTTATTTTTTTTAAACAAAGAAAGGACACTTAGCCAGTGAGCGTCTTGCTAAAAATAAAGTTCAAGAAATTTGCAGCTGCAAACTAGGAATACAAGGAATTCATCAAATTTTAAACAAAATTGACCAAATTAATTTGTCTTAAGATTGAGAAATATAGAAAACAATATAATGATGATTATATTATATTCAAGAATTAGATGAATCATTCCCATTCTGCTCTCTTAACCATGCTCCAAACGGACGTGAATTACTCACGTCTATGCTTGTAATTACCGCACTTCTCCTGATATAATAAACACCAAATGCATAATAAATACAATACGTATATTAAAAAAGCTTAATTATATTGGCATAATGCCAAAAAAATGTAAAGTATGAAACTTAATTGATCACCTTAAGGTCCCATAGCAATGAATACGAGGAGGTGCTTTATAGTCAGGCTTGAAAGGCTACAGTGAAAGAAAAGCAAGTAAATAAATAAAAGAGAAAGATTTAAACACAAATCCACTTCGAGTTAAAACTATAAAACTAGTATTGTTTGCACTTCAAGTAATAGAATATTTACCTTCATACTCAGGACAATCGTAATCTAACAAAAAATAAACTTAATTACCTGGTGGCAAATCTCACATACAGTGTCACCCTTTGCATGGCACCACCTTTGCACACATCGCCTATGTGCATACTGAAAACCACCCAAAACAAATACAAGCTAATTAAGAATGATCAAATTCAGAATTATATATATATATAGGGTCCGGTTCAAGTGCGAACTATTCGCGTAAACGTGTGAACTGAAGGAATGCACTACAATTACTACACAAATGCACCGCATTTCCAAGCTTCATAAAGAAATGCACGGGCAAGGTATCAACATTCGTGTAGTAATTGCAGTGCATTCCTTCTATATATAGTTTGCTGGTTTGTGCGGGAAGGACGGATCGCATATGATCCTGATTATATATATATATATATATATATATATATATATATATATATATATATATATATATATATATATATATATAT
>NC_044919.1:14544455-14550099 GCF_003576645.1 Ipomoea triloba | reverse complement strand
TATATATATATATATATATATATATATATATATATATATATATATATATATATATATATATATATATATATATATATATATCTAAAAACATAATAAGTGTGAACGAAGGATATACCCTTCATTTATGTCCGTTTTTTCCGTTAAGTTTTTTGTACATTATGCTATAAAAGTTGTACTTTACGATATATTAGACAAACATACCCTACGGTTATAACTTCCATTATTTTTTCCACGATTATTACCATGTACATGCATCCACTATATATTTTCTTATTTCCTTCCATAATAATAGTATATACATATTATATATTAGAATTATATGTTAGTTATTTTCTAAAATATAAATATAAAATTTATAAAAATATTTTACATTTATTATTATTATTAACAATAATTTGAATATCTAAAATCTAAATAAATTTAAAATTTTAATATAAAATATTAATATTGGGCACATATTTTTTGCTCATCGCGCATAAGAAAAACTAATATATATATATATATATATATATATGTCAATTGATTATTTTATGACTACTTGAAAAACCAGATCCTTATGAAAGCTAATTAAGCACTCAAAGATAAAGTAGAATTCCAAAATCTTCTCCTATTTGAATACATTAAAACTGTAGTAGACTATGATAAGTTGGGGAAAATAGACATGTTCAATGCGGGTTTATAGAGTACAAGATATAATTAGACAAAATTGAAAATTTTGAGCTATTTAAAAAGAAAAGAAAAAAAAAAAAGCACAAACCTTCAAGGTACCACGGCAAGAGCAAGGAGTCTCCATAGTTGAATCCAAATCTTCATCATGGCATATCCTGCACTCTACCATCTTGCTTGAAGACATATCTGAAGTTTTCGATTCCTTGGAGAAAGAAACCCACCCAGGCCAAAGAATGATGTTTAGAATGAAAATTAAGATATAAGTTCATAACAAACAAAGAATTAATTCAATGAAGAATGGGAATTTATTAGAATATACAAACACAGAAGAAATGGAAACAAATTAAGATCAGACTTACAAGGACTCCCTTCTCAGTTCTCTTCTTCAGAGAAATCGCTGTTTGGGAACGAAGCAAAACAACCCATCACTTTTATTATAGCAGTGCACCAGATTTCATGTATAAATTAAATACAGATTTTATATATATTACAGATTCTATATATATTACAGTTGGTTCGTGTAGGTTACAGTTTGTTCCAGCAATTGACCACCCCCTTCAAATGTGTCCAAATGATTATTAAAATATAATAAATTCAATCTTTCACACGTTACATGTAACATTATTTACTTAAAACTTAAGAAATTACATTTAGAGATTACAAAAATGATTTTAAATTAAAAATAAAACTATCCCATAATGGAAATTCTTTTTTTTTTTTTTCTGAAAGAATAATGGAAATTCTTTGATTACATGTATTTTACCTCTTTTAATTTCTCACAAGCAAATAAAGTGATAGCTATAACTATGTGTATTTATATATAATTACAATTTTCTCGAACGGAAATTATATTATAATTTTAAATAATACCATAAAACTTTTTATAATCGTAAAGTTCTTGTGAAATTATGTCATGTGAGAAATACGTAATATTTTTTTCAATAAAAATGTAATATAATTTTAAAAGATTCTATAAAATATTACATTATCACTAAAAAATATTACATGTTTCAATCAAGACTCACAATTCAAAAAATAATATACATGTTTTTTTAATTTTGTGTTTTAGTAAATGTCACAAGATTTTTTTTTTTTTATATCCAATTCGATTTTATTTTTATTATACTTATACTAGTATTTTCGCCCGTGCGATGCACGGAATGGATTTGTTATAATAATATATTATAAATATTTGGATCGATATATAATTATTTAATTTAGAACATCAAATATTATATAGTGCAATTGAAGATATGTTTTGGATCATTTATGTTTTTTGATGTTATCATTGCTTGAGTTTGAGCAAACAATTGCTCAAATTAATAGCTAATGTGTAGATCTACGCATGCAGTGTTGTAACTTTGGAGATTTTATATATCATTATTTAGGATTTTTATAAATTGGGCTAATGTACTTGTTCTCTAGCAACTCAGTTATAGAAATCCATTATTATCTTAAACATATGTTTTTTGTCTAGATATATAGCAATTTTGTCATATTGTAAAAAAAGAAAAAGAAAACATGAGCTAATTAGTGCGTTTTTTAGTTTTTCCTTCCTTTACAGTTTCCCTTAAGAAAACATGAGGTAATTAATCCATCTGTTAAGCATTTAATTATTCCAGTCAAACTAAGAAGATTTGAAACTCAAATAAATATTGTTTGTGGTAAATCAAAAACAAAACAACCAAGGCTATCATGCCTTGGGTTCAATCTTAGGCTTTTTCAAACTCTTTGAAGATGATGAACAATCCATATTTATTCTCTTCAAAAACTGCTGCTCAGGAGTGGTTTCATCAACGAAGATGACTTCTGGATTGGTCGAATAGGTAGCTTCCAGTGGTGTTATGCCTTGGTCGAAAATAACTATTAAAAAATCAAGGCTAAAAATTTTTTATTGTATGAGGTAGAATGAAATTGTAATTAAAAATTACCTGGTTGCTATCCACACCTCCGGGAGCCTTCAACACTCAAAATCCTTGAGTTTAAACATGTCTTTGGGAAAATCAGAATCATCTTGATCCGTAATGCTAAAAGTGTCATTATTCGTTTTCATAATGTACTTTTGCTCGCACGACTTAAACCTCATGCGAGAGGTTTGCACAACAAAATTGTGAATATTATAGATTTTCCTTTCTTTCAAGAGTTTGTTGAATTGTTGGACAAATTCTTTGGAAATTTGTAAATGGATACAAATTCTCGGAGAGAATCACCCATAAATATTAATATAAATATTAATTAATAAATAAATAAATATTATAAAATTTTTATCCTTTTCTATCATGCATATACTAAAATATAGTAATAATTCATTATGTGATTATATTCTGTGATGTATATTGAAGTTTGATTGTCTAATGTACAACATACAACATAAAGCAAAAATTCAGTATTCTAAAATAAACCATTTAACCAATATACTATGAGAATGAGTTTAAATTATAGTATAAGTCTAAACTATAGTATTAATCCAATATTAATAAATAAATAATATAAATTTTATATTCTATGAGTAACAAATTCATTTTGTAATTATATTTTGTGGATACAAATTCATTATGTGATTAAATTTTGTGATGTATATTGAAGTATGATTGTCTAACATAAAACATAAATTCAGTATTCTGAAATAAAACATTCGACCAATATAGTATGAGTATGAGTCTAAATTATAGTATGAGTTTAAACTATAGTATTAATACAATATCACAAAAATTCAATGCTACAACGCATCAACCGGAGCCCTATAGAGCTTTTCCTTGTCCTAAGGGATAGGTCGGAGGCAGAGACGTAATTTGACTCCATTACTAAGCAATAAAGAGAAAGATGAGAAATTACAGAGAACAATAGAAAATATATAATGGTAGAATATCAGTCAATTAGTGATCCTTTTATATATTCTGCCAATTAGTAATATTAGATTCATTTTCAGCCAATTATTCTTTTTTTTTTCAGTTAATTAAAATATCAGATGCAGTTCATGCAATGATATTTTTACCTAATTTCCGTTCCATTTTTAATTGATGATGTAGAACATTATTTTTGAAATATTTCCGTTTCATTTTTAATTTCCCTTCCTCTTTTAATTTACCTTTAATATTGTTTAAAATATGCCTTTACTATTGATGATTTCCATTCCATTTTTAATTGATGATGTAGAATATTATTATTGAAATATTTCCGTTTCATTTTTAATTTCCGTTCCTTTTTTAATTTACCTTTAATATTGTTTAAAATATGTCTTTATTATTGATGATGTAGAATATTGTTATTGAAATATTTTCATTCCTCTTTTAATTAAAATGCAATGATCTGACCATTTCCCTTTTCATTTTAGTCAATTATGGATATTTTTTATTTGCAGACAATTATTAATATTCATTTCCTTTTATATATTCAGTCAATTAGTAATATTAGATTCATTTTCATCCGTAGTAGATGGAGAAGATGAAGATTGTTCTAAAGGTTAATCATCAGAAAGTAAATCAGGAAGAAGGAATAAATGTTCTAAACATAGTTACATTTCCATTGTATTTATAGGTGTAAAATGTGATAATTATAATTTGTTAGATTTTTCAAAAGGAAAGTGTAATTAATTATTTAAATTTTTTGAATATTAATTCTAAATAACATTTTTGTCCAAATGTTTAATATTACTAAAACGTCTCTAACTTTGGGCGAAAAAAATTGGTCAAGCACTTCTGTTATTATACATACTAATTAGACCCATTATGTACCGAAGGAATACACTTATATATCCTAATTAGATCCATTATACAAACTAATTAGACCCATTATACATACTAATTATACATACCCTCGCAATATTGGCACTCCTGTATTTACAATTATTTATATACTCAATTTGAACATGCAATCTGTCTATTTTTTATTTATTTTTTTGAATGCAAAAAAAAAAGAAGAGTTTTTTTTTACCCTTTATGAAATATGTTGAATGTGAAGGAAGATATCCCAGAGTCAACCACTAAAATCATGTTGTCTAGCCCATTAAAAATTCTGTGTGAGGTGATGATGTCCCTATGACAGCATATTACCTAACTAATATACTTCAAAATTACAATCTTGCGAAGAACATCCAGCAGCAGCCTATTGATTTCGAACAAAAATCCCTTCATATCTTTCCGATACTTCCTATGATCACAGGTGAGTGCAGTCCAAAGTAATCTAGTCTGAAGCAGCCTGCCCGCTATTTTCACTGGGAACAGATAATATCCCATCTTCTATGCGCTGCAAAAGATAATTATGCAGCCAATCCAGTGCTTGGAGAAATGCAGCGGCTGATGTGTTAACAACTATCAAACCCTGTGACTCAAATGAACAAAGGTAATCCTGAATGATTTTTAAGTTGTTTCTTAGCTTATCTTTGTCCTGGATTGGATATTTGTCTCCATCTGCCTAAATCAAACACACAATATACAATATTTGTACCAATAATCCAAACATACAATACACATACAAATATTACATAAGTCATAAGTCAAATAACAATTATTCACAAGTACTATAGAAATTATTTTTGAGGGATTTTAGAAAGATGGTGCACATAAACACTTACGAAAATGATTACTTTTGGGGTAAATGTATTTTGGTGAACATGAATACTTACCCAAGAAATCAAAATTCACTGCGCACACTCGAAACACTCATAGTTGATAATCCTTGTTTGCTATTTCTTTTCTTCCTTTTGGCGAGAAAAGAGAAAAAACTATGGGGAAGGATGGATAATTTTTTTGCAATAATGGAAGAAGATGGGAGAATATATATTCGGATTAAGATG
Organism: Ipomoea triloba; assembly: GCF_003576645.1. Classification (NCBI taxonomy): domain Eukaryota; kingdom Viridiplantae; phylum Streptophyta; class Magnoliopsida; order Solanales; family Convolvulaceae; genus Ipomoea; species Ipomoea triloba. Next base: position 14,544,635 of record NC_044919.1, on the reverse strand, counting down.
TTATGGAAAGGAGTGCATAATGATTACTAATGAAGAGGATATAATGGGATTATGATGAAATTAGGGAAAGAAATGTGTAGTATTGTAAGATATTTATTTATATAATAACTATTTCCATATGAATGTATGTAACTATCAATTTCATAATTACATATAGGTATAATAGGATAATACTATATT
>NC_044919.1:14499782-14512578 GCF_003576645.1 Ipomoea triloba | reverse complement strand
AAATATTTGGATCGATATATAATTATTTAATTTAGAACATCAAATATTATATAGTGCAATTGAAGATATGTTTTGGATCATTTATGTTTTTTGATGTTATCATTGCTTGAGTTTGAGCAAACAATTGCTCAAATTAATAGCTAATGTGTAGATCTACGCATGCAGTGTTGTAACTTTGGAGATTTTATATATCATTATTTAGGATTTTTATAAATTGGGCTAATGTACTTGTTCTCTAGCAACTCAGTTATAGAAATCCATTATTATCTTAAACATATGTTTTTTGTCTAGATATATAGCAATTTTGTCATATTGTAAAAAAAGAAAAAGAAAACATGAGCTAATTAGTGCGTTTTTTAGTTTTTCCTTCCTTTACAGTTTCCCTTAAGAAAACATGAGGTAATTAATCCATCTGTTAAGCATTTAATTATTCCAGTCAAACTAAGAAGATTTGAAACTCAAATAAATATTGTTTGTGGTAAATCAAAAACAAAACAACCAAGGCTATCATGCCTTGGGTTCAATCTTAGGCTTTTTCAAACTCTTTGAAGATGATGAACAATCCATATTTATTCTCTTCAAAAACTGCTGCTCAGGAGTGGTTTCATCAACGAAGATGACTTCTGGATTGGTCGAATAGGTAGCTTCCAGTGGTGTTATGCCTTGGTCGAAAATAACTATTAAAAAATCAAGGCTAAAAATTTTTTATTGTATGAGGTAGAATGAAATTGTAATTAAAAATTACCTGGTTGCTATCCACACCTCCGGGAGCCTTCAACACTCAAAATCCTTGAGTTTAAACATGTCTTTGGGAAAATCAGAATCATCTTGATCCGTAATGCTAAAAGTGTCATTATTCGTTTTCATAATGTACTTTTGCTCGCACGACTTAAACCTCATGCGAGAGGTTTGCACAACAAAATTGTGAATATTATAGATTTTCCTTTCTTTCAAGAGTTTGTTGAATTGTTGGACAAATTCTTTGGAAATTTGTAAATGGATACAAATTCTCGGAGAGAATCACCCATAAATATTAATATAAATATTAATTAATAAATAAATAAATATTATAAAATTTTTATCCTTTTCTATCATGCATATACTAAAATATAGTAATAATTCATTATGTGATTATATTCTGTGATGTATATTGAAGTTTGATTGTCTAATGTACAACATACAACATAAAGCAAAAATTCAGTATTCTAAAATAAACCATTTAACCAATATACTATGAGAATGAGTTTAAATTATAGTATAAGTCTAAACTATAGTATTAATCCAATATTAATAAATAAATAATATAAATTTTATATTCTATGAGTAACAAATTCATTTTGTAATTATATTTTGTGGATACAAATTCATTATGTGATTAAATTTTGTGATGTATATTGAAGTATGATTGTCTAACATAAAACATAAATTCAGTATTCTGAAATAAAACATTCGACCAATATAGTATGAGTATGAGTCTAAATTATAGTATGAGTTTAAACTATAGTATTAATACAATATCACAAAAATTCAATGCTACAACGCATCAACCGGAGCCCTATAGAGCTTTTCCTTGTCCTAAGGGATAGGTCGGAGGCAGAGACGTAATTTGACTCCATTACTAAGCAATAAAGAGAAAGATGAGAAATTACAGAGAACAATAGAAAATATATAATGGTAGAATATCAGTCAATTAGTGATCCTTTTATATATTCTGCCAATTAGTAATATTAGATTCATTTTCAGCCAATTATTCTTTTTTTTTTCAGTTAATTAAAATATCAGATGCAGTTCATGCAATGATATTTTTACCTAATTTCCGTTCCATTTTTAATTGATGATGTAGAACATTATTTTTGAAATATTTCCGTTTCATTTTTAATTTCCCTTCCTCTTTTAATTTACCTTTAATATTGTTTAAAATATGCCTTTACTATTGATGATTTCCATTCCATTTTTAATTGATGATGTAGAATATTATTATTGAAATATTTCCGTTTCATTTTTAATTTCCGTTCCTTTTTTAATTTACCTTTAATATTGTTTAAAATATGTCTTTATTATTGATGATGTAGAATATTGTTATTGAAATATTTTCATTCCTCTTTTAATTAAAATGCAATGATCTGACCATTTCCCTTTTCATTTTAGTCAATTATGGATATTTTTTATTTGCAGACAATTATTAATATTCATTTCCTTTTATATATTCAGTCAATTAGTAATATTAGATTCATTTTCATCCGTAGTAGATGGAGAAGATGAAGATTGTTCTAAAGGTTAATCATCAGAAAGTAAATCAGGAAGAAGGAATAAATGTTCTAAACATAGTTACATTTCCATTGTATTTATAGGTGTAAAATGTGATAATTATAATTTGTTAGATTTTTCAAAAGGAAAGTGTAATTAATTATTTAAATTTTTTGAATATTAATTCTAAATAACATTTTTGTCCAAATGTTTAATATTACTAAAACGTCTCTAACTTTGGGCGAAAAAAATTGGTCAAGCACTTCTGTTATTATACATACTAATTAGACCCATTATGTACCGAAGGAATACACTTATATATCCTAATTAGATCCATTATACAAACTAATTAGACCCATTATACATACTAATTATACATACCCTCGCAATATTGGCACTCCTGTATTTACAATTATTTATATACTCAATTTGAACATGCAATCTGTCTATTTTTTATTTATTTTTTTGAATGCAAAAAAAAAAGAAGAGTTTTTTTTTACCCTTTATGAAATATGTTGAATGTGAAGGAAGATATCCCAGAGTCAACCACTAAAATCATGTTGTCTAGCCCATTAAAAATTCTGTGTGAGGTGATGATGTCCCTATGACAGCATATTACCTAACTAATATACTTCAAAATTACAATCTTGCGAAGAACATCCAGCAGCAGCCTATTGATTTCGAACAAAAATCCCTTCATATCTTTCCGATACTTCCTATGATCACAGGTGAGTGCAGTCCAAAGTAATCTAGTCTGAAGCAGCCTGCCCGCTATTTTCACTGGGAACAGATAATATCCCATCTTCTATGCGCTGCAAAAGATAATTATGCAGCCAATCCAGTGCTTGGAGAAATGCAGCGGCTGATGTGTTAACAACTATCAAACCCTGTGACTCAAATGAACAAAGGTAATCCTGAATGATTTTTAAGTTGTTTCTTAGCTTATCTTTGTCCTGGATTGGATATTTGTCTCCATCTGCCTAAATCAAACACACAATATACAATATTTGTACCAATAATCCAAACATACAATACACATACAAATATTACATAAGTCATAAGTCAAATAACAATTATTCACAAGTACTATAGAAATTATTTTTGAGGGATTTTAGAAAGATGGTGCACATAAACACTTACGAAAATGATTACTTTTGGGGTAAATGTATTTTGGTGAACATGAATACTTACCCAAGAAATCAAAATTCACTGCGCACACTCGAAACACTCATAGTTGATAATCCTTGTTTGCTATTTCTTTTCTTCCTTTTGGCGAGAAAAGAGAAAAAACTATGGGGAAGGATGGATAATTTTTTTGCAATAATGGAAGAAGATGGGAGAATATATATTCGGATTAAGATGTTATGGAAAGGAGTGCATAATGATTACTAATGAAGAGGATATAATGGGATTATGATGAAATTAGGGAAAGAAATGTGTAGTATTGTAAGATATTTATTTATATAATAACTATTTCCATATGAATGTATGTAACTATCAATTTCATAATTACATATAGGTATAATAGGATAATACTATATTACTATATACATATATAATATAATATGATTGACATTAATAATTTTTTAATCTAAATAATTACCATAATTACTAATAACCTATTATAACCAATCTAAATAATTACCATAATTACTAATAACCTATTATAACCAATTATAATTAATATCATAATTACTAATAACCTATTATAACCAATTATAATTAATATTATTCTATCATTAATATTATTATAACCAATTATAATTAATATTATTCTATCATTAATATTATTCTATAATAATAATATTTAATATTATTAATATTAATATTATTATAATAATTACTACCTCCGTCCCAAAATTGTTGTCTGGTTCGTTTAACGAGGCTTGACTGAAGTAAATTTTAGTCCAATGTTTCATAATATTAAGTTTATAATTAATATATAAAATTTATATATTTAGAAACTACATTAAAAGTACTATTAAACACAAAAAATTAAATTTAAAAATAATAAAAAATTAATAAAGAAAATAAACAAATAAGAAAGAGTTGGTTTGACCAATGAATAGTAAATAGGACTGTTAGGAACATACTGTAATAGGTTTTGATGATACCAAATGTAATGTTCAATCCCCTAAGTCTCGATAGATAGGGAATACATGTAAGTTCGACAAGTAAACTAAGAGCGAAAATACAACCAGGTAATTCAGCTCAACTCGAAAAATATTTAAGCTTAAGGTGAACTTGTTTGAACATCTTAGAAGTTTCGTGTTGTAAGCTTATACATAGATCAGAAGAAGGCACGAGACATCACTGGAGGAATAAGGGTCTGCGAGACATCAACTAAGTCTCGAGACATAAGCAGAGTTCGAGAGATGGAATCTCTCGAAACATCAATCCAGTTCGAGACATGAGATCGAGACATCAAGTAGTCGAGACATCAATTTTTGGTCTCAATAGACTAGCACTTCTCCAATGAACTGAACGACAGTTAACACGCATAGATAAAGTAATCTAAGTTTGGAGAAAAAGAATATCATGGAGATAAAATATTAAGGAGGTGTTGACAGAGTATTATGGGAAAATAGAACAGCCGGAAGTGGATGCCACGTCAGAACTCCACAACCAAAGGATAGAAGATGCACCAATCAGAGGTCGGTCTTATTCCCTAAAACGAGGATCAATGGGAATATAAAAAGAGTAACTTTTACCAAAAGAAGTAAGTGGAGTATGGACTCAAGATAGTGGAATATGAGATATTCACTACAAGACAAAAGATTCAAGTTACAAGACTACCACTCCATGAAAACATGCTAAAAATATGCAAGTCCCATGGTCAGCATGGGAGACAGATTTCAAACGGAATAATTTTCCCTCCAACGGAATTATTCCTCAACTCTCATATATAAGGACGTGAAGACACAAGTTCAAGACAACAAGTGAAAAGGTTCGAAAAATTCAAGCTATCATAAGAGGTGTCTAGTTCAAACGTTCAAAAGTGCAAGGGCTTAATATGGAATATCATACTTGATATTCATAACAGCGAGAAAACACATCTTAGTGTTTTGAGAGAGTTACAAAGCTTAAACTAATACATATCTAGAAGGTGACCGAAGCTACACTACAAGGAAGATTATCCATCGAAAGCTTTTGGTCAGATTGGCGATTGTTACACTCAACCTGTGACAACCGGAACAACCTTGCTTTGGAGAAGGCAAGAAGAGGCGGAGTAACCTGGGAGCTGTCTTGTGAAGATCCTGAGGCTTGAGGCGGGCTTGGTGATCAAAGCTCAAGTGCTCGAGAGGTGGAGTAACAAGAAGCGGGGCGAAAAACCTAAGGCTTGAGGCGGGCTTCGTGATCAAAGCTCAAGCGCTCGATATTGTACTAAAAAGGGAAGTTTTAGTGCAATCCTTCTAGGGAGTTTCTAGAAGAAGAGTGGACGTAGGCGGGTTGGCCGAACCACTTAAAAATCTCTCTCGCATTTACTTTCTGTTTTTACTTCTCGCTAAGTATCTCTCGAACTGCACTGCATATAACCACACCTCTCGAACTAATTCAAACTTGTGCAAATTAAAAGGGGATAACTTTTCAGCTGCGCATAAAACTTTGTCTTCATCTTGTGAGGTATCGGACCTAAACATCCTAAGTCCAATACACACGAGAGGTCGAAAAAGATCTGCAAAAATCTTATACAAGTCTATTCCCCCCTCTAGACTTGTACCCCATCGCCTTGGGACCAACAATTGGTATCAGAGCAAGTTCTCTGATCGATATAAACCTTTGTTTATATTGCCTAGAGATCCTTCTTTGAAAAATCTTTTAAAAAGTTTTCAAAGCACGAGATAATTTTCAATATGGACAGCATGTTGTCGAGACATCTCCTTTTTGAGCTTAGCAGGTTCGATGACTGGAAGACACGCATGCTTGCGTNTTACTAATAACCTATTATAACCAATTATAATTAATATTATTCTATCATTAATATTATTCTATAATAATAATATTTAATATTATTAATATTAATATTATTATAATAATTACTACCTCCGTCCCAAAATTGTTGTCTGGTTCGTTTAACGAGGCTTGACTGAAGTAAATTTTAGTCCAATGTTTCATAATATTAAGTTTATAATTAATATATAAAATTTATATATTTAGAAACTACATTAAAAGTACTATTAAACACAAAAAATTAAATTTAAAAATAATAAAAAATTAATAAAGAAAATAAACAAATAAGAAAGAGTTGGTTTGACCAATGAATAGTAAATAGGACTGTTAGGAACATACTGTAATAGGTTTTGATGATACCAAATGTAATGTTCAATCCCCTAAGTCTCGATAGATAGGGAATACATGTAAGTTCGACAAGTAAACTAAGAGCGAAAATACAACCAGGTAATTCAGCTCAACTCGAAAAATATTTAAGCTTAAGGTGAACTTGTTTGAACATCTTAGAAGTTTCGTGTTGTAAGCTTATACATAGATCAGAAGAAGGCACGAGACATCACTGGAGGAATAAGGGTCTGCGAGACATCAACTAAGTCTCGAGACATAAGCAGAGTTCGAGAGATGGAATCTCTCGAAACATCAATCCAGTTCGAGACATGAGATCGAGACATCAAGTAGTCGAGACATCAATTTTTGGTCTCAATAGACTAGCACTTCTCCAATGAACTGAACGACAGTTAACACGCATAGATAAAGTAATCTAAGTTTGGAGAAAAAGAATATCATGGAGATAAAATATTAAGGAGGTGTTGACAGAGTATTATGGGAAAATAGAACAGCCGGAAGTGGATGCCACGTCAGAACTCCACAACCAAAGGATAGAAGATGCACCAATCAGAGGTCGGTCTTATTCCCTAAAACGAGGATCAATGGGAATATAAAAAGAGTAACTTTTACCAAAAGAAGTAAGTGGAGTATGGACTCAAGATAGTGGAATATGAGATATTCACTACAAGACAAAAGATTCAAGTTACAAGACTACCACTCCATGAAAACATGCTAAAAATATGCAAGTCCCATGGTCAGCATGGGAGACAGATTTCAAACGGAATAATTTTCCCTCCAACGGAATTATTCCTCAACTCTCATATATAAGGACGTGAAGACACAAGTTCAAGACAACAAGTGAAAAGGTTCGAAAAATTCAAGCTATCATAAGAGGTGTCTAGTTCAAACGTTCAAAAGTGCAAGGGCTTAATATGGAATATCATACTTGATATTCATAACAGCGAGAAAACACATCTTAGTGTTTTGAGAGAGTTACAAAGCTTAAACTAATACATATCTAGAAGGTGACCGAAGCTACACTACAAGGAAGATTATCCATCGAAAGCTTTTGGTCAGATTGGCGATTGTTACACTCAACCTGTGACAACCGGAACAACCTTGCTTTGGAGAAGGCAAGAAGAGGCGGAGTAACCTGGGAGCTGTCTTGTGAAGATCCTGAGGCTTGAGGCGGGCTTGGTGATCAAAGCTCAAGTGCTCGAGAGGTGGAGTAACAAGAAGCGGGGCGAAAAACCTAAGGCTTGAGGCGGGCTTCGTGATCAAAGCTCAAGCGCTCGATATTGTACTAAAAAGGGAAGTTTTAGTGCAATCCTTCTAGGGAGTTTCTAGAAGAAGAGTGGACGTAGGCGGGTTGGCCGAACCACTTAAAAATCTCTCTCGCATTTACTTTCTGTTTTTACTTCTCGCTAAGTATCTCTCGAACTGCACTGCATATAACCACACCTCTCGAACTAATTCAAACTTGTGCAAATTAAAAGGGGATAACTTTTCAGCTGCGCATAAAACTTTGTCTTCATCTTGTGAGGTATCGGACCTAAACATCCTAAGTCCAATACACACGAGAGGTCGAAAAAGATCTGCAAAAATCTTATACAAGTCTATTCCCCCCTCTAGACTTGTACCCCATCGCCTTGGGACCAACAATTGGTATCAGAGCAAGTTCTCTGATCGATATAAACCTTTGTTTATATTGCCTAGAGATCCTTCTTTGAAAAATCTTTTAAAAAGTTTTCAAAGCACGAGATAATTTTCAATATGGACAGCATGTTGTCGAGACATCTCCTTTTTGAGCTTAGCAGGTTCGATGACTGGAAGACACGCATGCTTGCGTACTTATCAGCCCTCCATGATGAGATGGCCGAGGTTATATCAACTGGACCAGTCAAGATCTTAATGGTCAACACTTCTGCAGAGCAAACCAAAGACACACCAAAGTACGTACCAAATCCTAAGGAAGAATGGACGAGTGATGATAGGAAGAGAAACAACCTTGACAACATTGCCAAGGATATCCTCTTCAGAGCTATAGACGAAACCATCTTCCCAAGAGTCAGAAAGTGCACCACGGCAAAAGAGGTATGGGATACTTTGATGTTGATTGGTGAAGGTGATGAACAGGAAAAGGAGAACAAGCTCACTGTGGCAATGAAGAAGTTCGAGGACTTCAAGATGAAGCCAGGAGAGAGCATCGACAGCATGGAATCTCGGTTCATGAAGTTGTCAACCGAGATTAGTGATCTCAAGAAGGAGATCCCACAAAAGGAGCTAAACCTGAAGGTCTTACGAGGCCTTACTAAGGAATGGGAGATGAAGGTGATCACAATGCGCGATCACAGGGATTTGAAGAACACCACAACCGACCAACTATTCAGAGATCTCAAAGCCTTCGAATTTGAGATGTTTCCGAGAGATGAGGACGTGGTGGACAGACGGAATGTGGCACTAGTTGCTGATAAACCATCCACTTCCTCAAGGTCAGATCCTAATCCCACAAATCTTTTATCTGACGAACAATTTGCTCTTTTTATGAGAAAATTCAAGAAGTTCATGAAGAAGACACCGGAGAGCAATACAAGTTCACCTTCCTCCTCAAGAAGGAAAAATGAAAGATATCCATCCAGAAGGACGGAGGAAGAAAACCAAGGTCTATGCTATAACTGCAGGAGACCGGGGCATTTCAAGGCCGAATGTCCTTACCCACCGGTAAGCAAATATCAAGGCCAAGAAGGCAAGGATTCCAGGAGGAAAGAGGAATCTGGAGAGAAGCCAACACAAGGAGGCTTCAAAAGTTCATCAAAGACGCATTCGCGCAGGAAGGCGCTTGTGGTTGAGGAACTTGAGAAGGAAATCGAGGAGTCCAAGACATCAAGCTCCAGCGAGAGCAGCAGCAGCTCAGAGGATGAGAAGGGGCTCATCTGTTTATACACTACAGAAGAGGATGATCAATGCTTAATGGCTATTAACAATGAGGTAACCTCCACTTCTACATCTCGCTGCTCTATCTCTACTTCCCAATGTTCTTCTTTTAGAAGCGATGAGGATCCCTTCGAGACCATGGAATTACTCAGGAGGGACCTCAACATCGCTAATAGCACTCATGCTAAAGTTCTGGAGGAGAACAGCAGACTAATTGCTGAAAGAGAAATGCTTAAGAATGTCTCGAAAGAGAATTTAGAGCTAAATCTCAAAGTAAGCAATTTAGAAGCTGAAATAATCCAACTTAAGGAAGAGTGCAAAGCTCGAGAAGCTAGAGAGCTTAATCTTAGAGAGGTTATTGCATCGTTTACTAATTCCTCCAAAGCAGTGGAGAAAATGGTAAATGATCATAGACCTACAAATGATAGAACCGGACTAGGGTTCCGTCAGAACTGTCTCTCGAGAGATAAGCAGACCAACGGTTTGGGAACTTCAAGTAATGGAGGATCTCAATCCAAACCAAATAAAGGTCATAAAGGACCAACAGGAAAGACCAGAGTAGCTATTCACAAACCGTCCCTATACACCAGCAATGGAAAGTATAGGAAAGCTACGAAGAATGGCCGGGTTAACAATATCGAGAGATCACCTAGCTATCTCTCGCAAGGCTATTCCGAGTACAAGAGAAGCTACATTCCATATAATGCGCCTCTAGGCAAATATGGAAGGTCTGAGATCCATAGAGATAGGAACTCACGGATGGAGGAAGGCAGACAATACCCATCCGATGAGGATTGGTCACAAGAATATGAACCATGGAATAAACCTCAGTTTCAACGGTACCACGTGACCAAATAGGCCATGAAGGGCATGGTGCGTAAGTTCGAGGTCAAGCCTCAACCTAAGCTGATTTATGCATCTAAGAGGCCCAAAGTCTTTGCTAGCATTCCTTATGATTATCAATCGTATAACGGCTACATTGCACCTAGGCCTGGAGTAATGGGCCCAAGGTATAAATGGATGCCTAAACTTACTAACCAACCAGGACCCAAAGTTTGGGTACCTAAATCTGCTTGATTTGCATGCAGGACACCAGGGACGTATGGTTCATTGACAGTGGATGTTCGAGACATATGACGGGAAATCTAACATTGCTAGAGAACATCCATCCTATCGAAGGTCCCTTGGTGACATTTGGAGACAACGAGAAGAAAGGACGCACGAAGGCTATTGGTGAGATTCATAAGAATGAATTGGTGATCAAGGAGGTATCCTACGTTGAAGGACTCAAGTTCAATCTCCTTAGCACGAGCCAATTCTGTGACAAGGGCTACAAAGTTATCTTCACCAAAAGCAAGTGCCAGATCATACAAGAGGAATCTCTCGAAGTCGTCCTGGAAGCAGCAAGGAAAGGAAACATGTACATAGTGGATTGGAGATCTGCCAAACCATCCCTATGTATGCTAGCAAGGAGCAAAGAGGACTTATGCTGGGATTGGCACAGTAAGCTTAGCCACCTAAACTTCAAAACCATCAACAAGCTTACTAAGAGGAATCTTGTGGAAGGACTGCCCAAAGTCACGTTTCGGAAGGACAAGATTTGTGAGGCATGTCAACGTTGCAAACAGATCAAATCCTGTTTCAAAACCAAAGCCGAGACATCGTCTACCAGACCACTAAGTCTTCTTCATATGGACTTATTTGGCCCGGTGGATCCACCCAACATGAGAGGAAGGAAGTACACTCTTGTGGTAGTAGATGACTACACAAGATTCACCTGGATCGTATTCTTAACCAAGAAAAGCGAGACAAAAGTTGCCTTATCAAACCTTTTGAAGCAAGTTCAAGTTGAGAAGGATGTCTCGATACTCAAGATTCGGTCAGATCAAGGTGGAGAGTTCGTTAACCAAGTGATCGAGAGCTACTGCAGCGAGAACGGGATTCATCATCAGTTGTCAGCTACTCGAACACCTCAACAGAACGGCATTGCTGAAAGGAGGAACAGAACTCTCAAGGAAGCTGCAAGGCCCATGCTCTCACAAGCCAATATATCTCAGGGATTTTGGGCAGAAGCAGTAAACACAGCGTGCTATACCCAAAATCGGTCCTTGATCGTGAAAGGAGTCGGAAAGACTCCATATGAGTTGTGGAGTGGAAGGAAACCTAATGTAAGCTACTTTCATACATTCGGATGCAAATGCTATGTCCACAACAATGGAAAGACTCAGTTAAGAGCCTTTGACGAAAAGGCAGACGATGGAGTATTTCTGGGATACTCGTCGACAAGTAAAGCATTCAGAGTCTTCAACAAGCGGAGATTGGTGGTTGAAGAATCCATACATGTCTCTTTTGATGATAGAGCATCGACAGATCAACCATCAAAGTCAATAGATGCAGCTGAAAACTCTAAGGAAGTTCAGCCGGAAACGATCGAGAGATCAGACTTACCTCTCGATGAGAAGCAGCCGATAGTTCGAGACGTAGCAGAACTCCAGTCAGAATCAGACGATAAAGAGACTACAAAGAAGAATGCTACTGATTCAGTTGATTCAATCTAGATCATAAATGATCCTCCCACATCCCAACCAACCACCGAGGAGTCAACTGAAGAGCCACAACCTGATCTAAGATGGCTGAGAAGTCATCCCGCTGATCAAGTGATTGGAGATATACGTGACAAAGTTCGAACCAGATCAGCATACAGAGAAAGCATGCTTGCTTGCTTTCTATCGCAAATAGAGCCTAAGGTGATTGATGAGGCTCTAAGCGATCCTGATTGGGTACAAGCCATGCAAGAGGAACTTCATCAGTTTGAGAGGAATGACGTTTGGGAACTGGTTCCGAGACCTCATCATCAGAATGTCATTGGTACAAAATGGGTTTTTAGAAACAAGATGAATGAGGATGGAGTTATTGTTAGGAACAAGGCCAGACTTGTTGCTAAAGGATATTGCCAGGAGGAAGGAATAGATTTTGATGAAACCTTCGCTCCGGTAGCACGTCTCGAAGCCATTCGCATCTTTCTCGCTTATGCCGCCTTCAAAGACTTCAAAGTGTATCAAATGGATGTCAAGAGCGCTTTTGTGAACGAACTTCTTGAAGAAGAGGTGTACGTTGAACAACCTCTGGGTTTCTTGAAGGACGTGGGAGCTGACAAAGTATACAAGTTGAAGAAAGCACTTTACGGCTTGAAACAAGCTCCGAGAGCTTGGTATGACACTTTATCCTGTTTTCTACTTCAGTGTGGGTTCACCAAAGGCCTAGTGGACAAAACATTGTTTAGAATTAAGGATGGGGATCACATCTTATTGGTGCAAATCTATGTGGACGATATCAT
>NC_044919.1:14481989-14499569 GCF_003576645.1 Ipomoea triloba | reverse complement strand
TATCGAGGTATCATCGGATCTCTTCTTTATTTAACTGCTAGTAGACCAGATATATCCTTTGCAGTAGGTGTATGTGCTAGATTTCAGGCAAGTCCTAAGGAGAGTCACTTTAATGCATCTAAAAAGATTCTTAGATATCTCAAGGGTACGCAAAGTGTTGGACTTTGGTATTCGAGAGGTGGATCTTTCGAACTTAGCATTCGATAGCTACAAGTACCGCTGAGGCAGAATATGTAGCAGCTGGAAGTTGTTGTGCTCAGATTTTATGGATGAAGCAACAATTACTGGATTATGGTGTTGAATGTAAAGAGGTTAAGATTATGTGTGACAACACTAGTGGCATAGCTATTACTCAGAATCCGGTGCTACATTCAAGGACAAAGCACATTGACATAAAATATCACTTCATCCGAGACCATGTTGAGAAAAAGGATATAACTTTGGAATATGTTGCAACGGAGGAGCAACTAGCAGATATTTTCACAAAGGCGTTATGTGAAAATAGATTCTCTCAACTAAGGTTAGAATTGGGAATGATAGAATTGGGTTGAACGGTCAAATCTTATCTCCTTGTATTTAGTGCCATGAACTGTTTCGCATGTGAGGAGCGATTTCATCAACTTTATGGCAGCTTTGGAGTTACACAGCATTGAATGGTCATTCATTTAGCATCCCGTGACTCAACAGTGATAAGTTTTTGGGCTATAAATAGAGGGGTTTTCTCAGCAATTCATGTCATCGACTTCTTCATGGAGAAGAAGAAAGGAAAAGACGATGTACCATTCTGGTATAGAGGAAGGAAATCGGCAGCCAAGTCCAAAGACTTTCAAGGAGAAAACTATCCAGAATCAACTAAGGGTGAACAGATTGCGGAGTTTCCTGATAATCCAAGCAAGCATCCTATTCCCATCCAAGGTGAATGAATCCCCAAATGCGTGGAGATTCACAATGATGGGATACTGGAATCAGGAGAAGAGTCTCGTATAAGTGGGACTCTTACAGCTGCACATTCCGGAAAAGGATCTCCCTCAACCAAATGGAGAACCAAGGGAAAGGGAGATGGAGCCTGTGAGGAATGCAGCAGCGGAGAGGTAGAGAAGAACAAGAAGAATTAGCCACCTCTAGTTCTGTTACTAGAATAAATACGATCTTAGATGGCTAGTTCCTGCTCTAACGTTAGATTCCTATATGGCTTTCCAAGGCCAAACAAAAGTTTCTAGGAAATCTAATAGTATATTGATTCATATGTAATGTATCTGGAAATCACTAAGTGAACTTAAGGATATGTTCCAAGTGATATCTTTTGGATGAATCAATCTTGTTCTTCTTGCAATCTGTGTTCGACAAGTAGTTCGAGAGATACTTAATCAGTTTGCCTATATATACTTTATGTCTCGAAGAAGGGGAGTTCGAGAGATCACTTTGAAAGATAACAAACTGGTTCTGTGTGTATCTCTAAATGGAGGAATAAGGAGGGTTAGGGATCAATCACTCAGGGGGAAGATCCTTAACCATTTGAATGCGTTGTTATTGGATATACCAGATCAAGACTGAGGAATAAGGAGGTTTAGGGATCAATCACTCAGGGGGAAGATCCTTAAACTAGTACAGCTGAACGTTCACCTTCGAAAGGTGAAACTAATGTGTTCAACGGATATATGTGGAACGGCTATTAATGTTAGCCACGTGGTCTTCGGTTACTGATGGTTTTCCAAATTTTAAGGGCACTATCTTGATTAATGGGAGCATGCTTCAGTTATCTTATCTTATAACCCCACTTTTAAATTCTAAACCGTCACATACTTTCCCAAAAATACCCTTATCATATGTTATACTCCTAACCGTTATAAAAGAGTATTTCTGACCTTTCACCTCTTTTAAATCAACCGGGATCACCTGTCGGGTCAAACTCTCAACCCTACCCATATATTCGACCCAAATCCCCAAGATATAAAAGCCAAATCCATCATCCTTACCCAGATTCAAGCTCAAACCGAATATCCAAAATCCCCAATTTACAAACACTGTACACATTCCCTCCAAAACACCAAGCTATCAACAATGGCGTCCGAATCATCTTCTTCAACCTCATCTTCTGAAGCTTACCAGAAAGAGTTGGCCCATATTCGAACTCTCATCAAGCAAGTCAAGGCGGGGAGTATCCTTGACAGAGATGGATTCGTCAACCACTCGACGAACCCAAAGCAGACGGAGAAAGTCCTCAAGAAGTTCGATAGATAGGAATACATGTAAGTTCGACAAGTAAACTAAGAGCGAAAATACAACCGGGTAATTGAGCTCAACTCGGAAAATATTTAAGCTTAAGGTGAACTTGTTTGAACATCTTAGAAGTTTCGTGTTGTAAGCTTATAGATAGATCAGAAGAAGGCACGAGACATCACTGGAGGAATAAGGGTCTGCGAGACATCAACTAAGTCTCGACACATAAGCAGAGTTCGAGAGATGGAATCTCTCGAAACATCAATCCAGTTCGAGACATGAGATCGAGACATCAAGTAGTCGAGACATCAATTTTTGGTCTCAATAGACTAGCACTTCTCCAATGAACTGAACGACAGTTAACACGCATAGATAAAGTAATCTAAGTTTGGAGAAAAAGAATATCATGGAGATAAAATATTAAGGAGGTGCTGACAGAGTATTATGGGAAAATAGAACAGCCGGAAGTGGATGCCACGTCAGAACTCCACAACCAACGGATAGAAGATGCACCAATCAAAGGTCGGTCTTATTCTCTAAAACGAGGATCAATGGGAATATAAAAAGAGTAACTTTTACTAAAAGAAGTAAGTGGAGTATGGACTCAAGATAGTGGAATATGAGATATTCACTACAAGACAAAAGATTCAAGTTACAAGACTACCACTCCATGAAAACATGCTAAAAATATGCAAGTCCCATGGTCGGCATGGGAGACAGATTTCAAACGGAATAATTTTCCCTCCAACGGAATTATTCCTCAACTCTCATATATAAGGACGCGAAGACACAAGTTCAAGACAACAAGTGAAAAGGTTCGAAAAATTCAAGCTATCATAAGAGGTGTCTAGTTCAAACGTTCAAAAGTGCAAGGGCTTAATCTGGAATATCATACTTGATATTCATAACAGCGAGAAAACACATCTTAGTGTTTTGAGAGAGTTACAAAGCTTAAACTACTACACATCTAGAAGGTGACCGAAGCTGCACTACAAGGAAGATTATCCATCGAAAGCTTTTGGTCAGATTGGAGATTGTTACACTCAACCTGTGACAACCGGAACAACCTTGCTTTGGAGAAGGCAAGAAGAGGCGGAGTAACCTGGGAGCTGTCTTGTGAAGATCCTGAGGCTTGAGGCGGGCTTGGTGATCAAAGCTCAAGTGCTCGAGAGGTGGAGTAACAAGAAGCGGGGCGAAAAACCTGAGGCTTGAGGCGGGCTTCGTGATCAAAGCTCAAGCGCTCGATATTGTACTAAAAAGGGAAGTTTTAGTGCAATCCTTCTAGGGAGTTTCTAGAAGAAGAGTGGACGTAGGCGGGTTGGCCGAACCACTTAAAAATCTCTCTCGCATTTACTTTCTGTTTTTACTTCTCGCTAAGTATCTCTCGAACTGCACTGCATATAACCACACCTCTCGAACTAATTCAAACTCGTGCAAATTAAAAGGGGATAAGTTTTTCGCTGCGCATACAACTTTATCTTCATCTTGTGAGGTACCGGACCTAAACATCCTAAGTCCAATACACACGATAGGTCGAAAAAGATCTGCAAAAATCTTATACAAGTCTATTCACCCCCCCCTCTAGACTTGTACCCCATCCCCTTGGGACCAACAAGGACAGGTAAAATGGGACAGAAGGAGTACTATATTACTAAAATAACCCTACGTTTGGGCGGGAAAATTTTGGAGGAGGATAATACTTTTATATATAGTATAGATATAGATTTCTTGAACTTCAAGTATTGTTTGATCACCAAGTCTTTAGTTGTACTGATGAAAAAGGAATAAACAATATCCAATATTTTGTGTCAAAGATTAACAAAATTTATTACAAAATTTGTGATCTTCTTTAATAAAAAAAAAAAAGAAAAAGGAAAAATCACACTTGTTTAAATTATTTTCAATTTTAAAATGTGCTAGCTAGTCCTTCAATTCTTAAGGAAACACATATGATTTTTTAAAATTTTGCTCAAGTTGTCAATTTTGTTCCTCAATGGTTGGTCAATTCGATTAGGGCAAATTATTATGTGGAACATGGTCCACATAATTGTGTGGTTCATGAATATAAATTATATTTTAATATACAAAAAATATATTATTTGTGTACTGAAGGTACACTATTTGATAGTAATAAAATAATGTACTTTCAATACTCAAATAATATATTTTATATACACAAATAATGTACTTTGAGTATATTAAAAATGTATTTTTATTTATGGTCCAAACAGCTATGTAGACCATGGTCCATGTAATAATAATTGTTCGACTAGATTGTAATTATTATACCATGGACCATGCATGGTTCATCTTGTATGGTGAATTATTGACATAAGAAACATTTTCATTATACTGAAGGTACATTTTTTAATAAACTAAAAGTTTATTTTTTTTAAATGTACATTATTTGATATACTACGAAATAATGAACCTTCAGTATACAAATAATGTATATTTAGTATATTAAAAATATACATTTATTCATGATCCACAAATGTGAACCATAGTCCACAATATAATTTGCCTTAGGGGGTGTTTCGATCATGACTATCATAGATTTTTATCAACTTTAAAAGTTTAGTGGTTCAATTTAGACTTTTAAAAATTCTTTAAAAGTCTATCGGTATTGGATTCAAACATTTCAGAACTCTTTAAAAGTATACTGGTATTCGATTCAGACTTTTATAGAGTCTTTAAAAGTCTATTGGTATTCAAAAAGTTATTAACTTTCATAGACTCTGTCAAAATAGAATTTCTGTAGACTTTTTCTTTATTAATATAAATAGATGAAATCCAACCCTCCAACCCAAAACTTTTCAAGATTCCCTACAAACTTTTTTTACTCTATTTAAACCACAAACTTTTCATCAATTTTACGGTACGTTTCGAACCTTTCATAAATACTAGAAAAATTATTATTTGATGATGTTTAAAGAAAATTTTTTGGTTCAAAATAGCAATAAAAAAATTGTTGCAATGCAGCAAAAATTTGTTGCTCCCAGTAGCTAGCTGTTGTTCGCAACAGCAATAGCTTGCTGCAACCAGCAACAACTTGTTGCTGGTTGCAAAAAAAAATTTTATTTAATTTATTTTTGTAAGAAAATTATTAATAATATCTTAATAGCAGTTATGGAATGTTTGTAAAGGTGTATGCAATTTAGAGTTTTAATGACTTTTGTAGACTTTTTAATATGAAAAAGTTTTTAAATGTTTATCTTACGGATATTTATAGACTCTCACAAAGTTAATGAAAGTTTAAAAGATTCTAGTAAATTCTACAAAAACTCTACAAAACTCAATAAAAATCCATCACTTTAACAGGGCGTTTGGTTGGAGGGAATTTAAATTTCATTCCCACTTAATTCCCACCTAATTCCGAATGCAACTAAATTCATTCGTTTGGTTGGAGGGAATTGCAATTCTGCGGAATTGTAATTCCCTCATTTTCATGGAATTAGAATCCCATGCCCCCCCTTGGGATTTTAGTTTCATGGATTTTAGGAATAAAAAATGATACTCCTAAGACAAAATTACCCCTCTCTTTTTTAACCTAAAATTGATGCATGACCTTCTCTTTTAGCTAATACCGTGTATTATCTTAGACAACTATCAACAAGAAAGCCGTTCCTGAGCAAGCAATAATCATTCTAAGTCAATCTTAATCAAAGTATGTTTTCTCAAAACTCTCAAATATTTTTTTACAATATGTCTAGTTCAAGAGATATGGTATATGAGTGGTATTTAAATTTAATATGTTATATTTTTTGTGTACTTGTCATTTAATAATAATAATAATAATAACAATGGGCATTTTGGACTTTATACTACTTATTCCATTTCAATTCCCATGTATACCAAACATTGAAATTGAAATTCCTAATAATTTTATTCCCTCCAACCAAACACTGGAATTTAAATATATATTTAAATTAATCACACTCCCACTTTATTCTCACATTATTCTTTTCACATGGAATTGCAATTCCTTTCCCACCTAATTCCTTCACTCCAACCAAACGCCCTGTGAAAGTATTTGAAAGTCTTTAAAAGTTTGGATTCAACACAAGCCTTGTGAGATAGATGGGCCAATTGAAAATTTGAAGGACCATATTTTTAAAAAATTTAAGGAATTACACTTCAAGATAATAATCAATTTAACAACTAAAAATGTAATTATCCTATAAAGAAAACTCTTTAATTTTATTTATTATTACACCTCTTATATGGCAAGTGATATATATACGGTATAACTATGCAATCATTGTAAGATGAACCTAAGATAGGTTTTAATTTATTTTTTTTAGTATATTACATGCTTATTTTTAGTTTATTATAAGAAGAAACTTAATAATCAAAGTATAGGTTTATTTGTGCAAGTTAGTTACATTTTAATATATATTCTTTTTTAGTGCATTAGAAGTTCATCTTTTGAACTAAGGTACATCTCATAGATGTATAGAATAATTAGGGTATAAAGTTGCAGAATATGGGTGTGTTGAACTGATGTTGTAACAACTCTAACAGAGAGGTGAGACATAAAGAAAATAACTGACATTTGTCTTTGTTATTTTGATCCCCTTGGTTGTTCAATAGGTGTTGTAACTTGTAACTGATGTAACAAAATGAGATGGTTTTGCTACTATTTCTGTTGGAACTTCAATAGCAACATGTTCTTCGTCAAGAACATAAACAACTTGTTTTTGTGGATCATGATCAGCATGCACACTCCAACTCCATGCTTCATCTTTTGCAAAGGTAACATCACGACTGACAATCACCTTTTTTGCCATGAGATTATACAATTTATAGCCTCCTTGCTTGTAAACTACTAGCATTGTTTTCTCTGCTCTATTATCAAGTTTAGTCCTCGTTGTTGCAGGTATATATGCATATCCAATTGATCCAAGCACCTTCAAGTGCTTCACATTTGGTTTGAATCCACTCCAAGCGTTAGTAGGAGTTACATCAAATGCAATCCTAATAGGTGATCTATTCAACAAGTAAACTACGCAAGCAACTGCTTCAGCACAAAAATAATTTGGCACACCTCTCGCTTTGAGTAGGCTTCTTGTCAGTATGGGTATGTTTCTCCTCTTGATCACTCCATTGTGTTGTGGAGTCTACATGAATGTAGTATTGTGTTGCACCCCATGTTCTTTACAATACATCTTAAATTCATTAGATGTATATTCACCTCCACCATCACTTTGTAGAATTTTAAGAAAATGATCACTTTATTTTTCAACAATGGATTTAAATTTCTTAAAGAAATCAAATACTTCATCTTTTCTTCTAAAAAATAAACCCACGCTTAAGAAAATACATGTTACCACCAAGTGATGGAATGTTCATAGGCCCACATACGTAAATATGTAGAGATCCCGGGGTTGTTTTGTACGCCAAGAAACTCTAGATAATGGTAACTGATGACTTTCTCCAAAAACACAAGCTTCACACAATTGTTCGGGATGACTAATACATGGTAAACCCTTTACCATATTCTGTTTGACAAGTTGCTCAAGACTTTTGAAATTTAGGTGTCCAAAAGAATATACCAAAGTCGTGACTCATCACCCACAATTGCACTTAAACATTTATATTCACCTTTAGTAATATCAACTGGAAACATTCAATTCTTTGATAAATATGTTTTAAGAATTACCTTGTTTATCAAAGATCGAAAACTAATTGCCATAAATATTTATCATGTACGTTTTTCGGCCAATTGCCCCATTCTCAATAAATTACTCTTCATATCATGTACATACAAAACATTAGAAATGTACATGAGATCTCCATTCTTCAATGTGATGAGTATTTTGCCTTTTCTAGTCACTACGACGGTCTTACTATCACCGAACTTGACAGTTTTGTGGAATGATTCGTCAAGCTCGTTGAACAACTCTTTCATGCCACACATATAATTTGTCCATCCTAGTATCCAAATACCATGTGTGTCGATTTGGATCATCATTTGATGAAGAAACCATCAAAAAACTAGTATGGTATATTTCAACAACATTTCCAACACCATCTGAGTTACTAACCTCGTGTGCATAATTGGCAGTCTATTTTGTCATTCTTGTACCATCATTCATTTGCATTATGACTACGTTTGTGACAACAATAATACTCTACATTTGATTTGTCATGTTTCCCTCTACCACGTCCATGACCTTGACCTCTCAAAGTCTGTGTGTTGGAACACATGTTGTTTGTTCACCACACGTCCTCTGTTGGAGTGATTTCCACTTCTTCCTCTACCTCTACTACCTCTACTGGAATCACCAATCGAGGCTTGCACTTGAAGGGCTTGTTCTAATGACTTCTCAAATTTGTTGTTGTTGTCATTAAACCTCAACTCGTGTGCCTTCAATGAACCAGATAATGACTTGTTTAGAAAAAGTTTCACTAATGTTGTTCATGTTGTTGGCCAATGCTAGAACACGATTAATATAGGAATCAATCGTCTCACCAATCCATCTGCAATAACTCATACTGGCACCTTATTGTTTGAAGACGTACCCTGGCCTCTTGGTTTTATCATTACTACCATTGTACGAGTTGATAAGAATATTCCATGCCTCATACGAGGTTTTCGCACCTTCAATCCGCTCAAAGGTTTCACCACTCATCCCTTGATGGATGTAGTACCACAACTACTTGTCTTTCTTCTTCTCAACTGCATTGTTTGCCAATTCTTTAGGAATTCCACTTTCAACAATTTCCAACAAATCATGATAATCAAACAACACATTCATTTGAGCGCACCAACGATTCTAGTTCTTTCCATAAAGAACAAGACTAGAAAGATGGGCTACTCTTTCATTGTGACAGGTTAGAAGGGCCGAAGATTGCTTTGATACCAGTTTGTAGAATAATTGGGGCATAAAGTTGCAGAACAAAAGTGTGTTGAAACTAACAATCCTGATAGCAGACGCTAGTGCTAAAAGAAAATAACAGAAGGATAATATTACAAATGATAATATGTCTTGTCTTGTCTTGTCTCATTATAAAGCTTGTCTTACACCCTTTATATAGGTGTAAAGACTAAAAATAGAATCATACAACCTAGAAAATGGGTCCCTATAAAATAGATCTTAACTAACTACCACGAATAATTCAACAATTAATGATAAATAAATCAGAATTATATGATGATCCAAAAAGTTGTACGTCGGGGACCATAATATAATTTGCCATAACTATGTATAGTTATATATTGCTACATATTTCTTGAATAGTAAATTATGATGTTAAATAATGCTTTAATTTTTTTTTTTCAAAAATCACATGCATAAACATTTGTGAGACTATTTCAAGTGAAATTAAACTTATAAATTTTTTTTAGCAAAATTGTAATGCTCCAAAAAAGTATTATATTAGTACTAAAATGTATTATATGTTTAAGTAATATGATCTCATACAAGATCAACCGTTTAAAAATTACTTGAAGTGAATCATAGTTAAATAATATTGAAAAGAGTTAATTCAAGTTGATGTCCATTGTCTTTTGTAGCAATTCCACGTTTAGTATCAGATTATCGTTTTGATATTAAACACCTCAAACTATTAAAGAACCAAATTCACAATTTTAACAAAAATTGATGATTATATTTGTTTACTTAAAAATTAAGAAAATTACAATACAAGATAAGAAATAATTTAACGATAAAATTGTGATTTTCCTATAAATTAAAGTAAATTCTTTAATTACATTTATTATGCCTTTTTTAATTTCTCAAAGTGATATGTATAAGAGTCATTGCCATTTTTGGTCCTACTGTTATTGGGGCATTGCCAATTTTAGTCCACTTCATTAATTTTTGCCACATTGCAGCCAGTCTTATTTAGTCATTGCCACTTTTAGTCCACCGTTGAATTCCCGTCAAATGGCCGTCCAAAACAGGGGTATTTTCGTCTTTTCATGTTTTGGTCATATCCTTTACCCTTTGTAATGGTTTTCCTTACACATTTTCATCCAATGGAGACCTAAATCTTTCTATGCGGTGTCTCCTATTTTAGACGACTGCAAAGGGTAAAGGAGATGACCAAAGCATGAAAAGACGAAAATACCATTATTTTGGACGACCATTTGATGAGAATTTTAACGGTGGACTAAAACTGGCAAGGATTAAATAAGACTGGCCACAATGTGGCAAAAATTAATGAAGTGGACTAAAATTGACAATGCCCTAGTAACAGTAAAACCAAAAATGGCAATGACTCTATGTATAATTATGTGCATTTATATATAGGGAAGATAATGTGTCCGGGGTGGGCTGGGAATGACTACATCCACTACCCAGCTCACCCTTATACTTCCTCCATACATCCCTACTCTTGACTCACAATGGGTGAATTTTGAAAAAACTCACCCTCACTAGATCTCGACATATACGTCTTATTATCTTATTAAAAATGTTTAAAAATTAATAATAATATTTAAATTGTTTACACATAATAAAATAACAAATTTTTTTAGAGACAAGGTAAAAAAGTTGCCTTTTGTTTTGATGGACATCAATATACTTGGGCCAAGTCTAGAGAAACCTTTGGATTAGACAGAAGATCAGAAAAGCTCAGCTGGATAGCATCCTAGTCTCGGTACAAGGAGCGATGCTATCGCATTGAGCGCGTTATTGGAGAAAAAGATCAATATATTGCTTATGTAGCTTAGCCTTTAGACCTTTTTGAAGAAGGTTCTATTACCAACATGTTTACTTCCATTGTGGGTAATGTATTTGGGTTCAAAGCACTGCGCGCTCTACGTTTAGAAGATTTACGAATCCCTACAGCTTATATTAAAACTTTTCAAGGCCCGCCTCACGGCATCCAAGTTGAGAGAGACTAAGGCATGGATCGATATGTTTAGAGAGGAAAAAGCAAGATCGAATAATGCTACAAACCATGCATAAAGAAGGTAGGATAATGGCATGCATGCCCTTTATAATTTTAAGAAAATTCAAGAAGTTTGTAGCCAAGTAGCTAGGAATACAAGGAATTGATCAAATTTTAAACAAAATTGACCAAATTAAGTCATCTTAAGATTGAAATATAGAAACCAATATATAATAATGATGAATCATTCGAGAATATATATTCAAGAATTAGATGAACCATTCCCATTCTGCTCATTCCTATTTTGCTCTCTAAACCTCGCTGTAAAGGGATTAGGCCGATCATTGTAGTGTCTCCTCGGAATTATCCTAGCTCCCCTGATAGATATAAACAACAAATTTAATGCATAAATATGAGTATATTATATATATATATATATATATATATATATATATATATATGCTGAAGATGTAAAGTAGGAAACCTAATTATCACCTTAAGAGGCTAGGAAGCCTCCCATAGTGACGAACACGGGGAGTTGCTGTATAATCAGGCTTGAAAGGCTATAATGAAAGAAAATCAAGTAAAAAATTTATAAATAAAAGAATGAGAAAGATTTAAACATGAATCCACCTCAGCTTAATTAAAACCCTAAAACTCATATTGTTTTGACTTCAAGTAATAGAATGTGTTAACAATCATCTCTATTAAATTTACAATGATACAATCAGATTTAAAGTACCACTTATAATTAAAGTCAACTTAAAATACCTAGTGGTCTAAAAAAAAAAAAAAAACTTAATTACCTGATTGTATATCTCACACATAGTGTTTCCTTTCTCATTGCACCAACTTTGCAGACATGCCCTATGTGCGTACTGAAACCGCCCAAAACGTACACATACAATTAAGCTCCAAATAAATTTGCTCTTATGTAAAATAAACTAGCTTAGCAGTTAGCGCCACGTACATACAAACCTACCTTTAAGGTACCCCGGCAAGAGCACGGAACCTCCATATTTGAATCCAAATCTTCACCATGGCATATCCTGCACTCTACCATCTTGCTTGAAGACATATCTGCAGTTTTCGGTTCCTTGGAGAAAGCAAACCCACCCAGGCCGGGGCCAAAGAATGATGTTTAGAATGAAAATTAAGATATAAGTTCATAACAAACAAAGAATTAATTCAATGAAGAATGGGAATTTATTAGAATATACAAAAACAGAAGAAATGGAAACAAATTAAGACTCACAAGAACTCCCTTCTCAGTTCTCTTCTTCAGAGAAATCGCTGTTTGGGAACGAAGCAAAAGAACCCATCACTTTTATTATAACAGTAGACCAGATTTCATGTATAAATTAAATACAGATTATATATATATTACAGTTGGTTCGTGTAGGTTACAGTTTGTTCCAGCAATTGACCACCCCCTTCAAATGTGTCCAAATGATTATTAAAATATAATAAATTCGATCTTTCACACGTTACATGTAACATTATTTACTTAAAACTTAAGAAATTACTTTTAGAGATTAAAACAAATGGTTTTAAATTAAAAATAAGACTATCCCATAAAGGAAATTCTTTGATTACATGTATTATACCTCTTTTAATTTCTCACAAGCAAATAAAGTGATAAAGTGATAGCTATAACTTTGTGTATTTATATATAGTTACAATTTTCTAGAACCGAAATTATATTATAATCTATCTATACTATATATAAAAGCATTATCCTCCTCTAAAANTAAAAATCAAAATTGGGTTGCGCTATATATATGAAAGAGTATACAATAATGATGTATTTGGAAAATCAAATACCTTGGTCGTCTAATAATCAAACATTCTGATTAGTTGATAATATTAGTATTAGGATTAGGTGGGAATTTTGTGAAAGATTCCTGTGATCAAGTCTCATTAACGACGAATTCATGTCGAGTAGACCTTGTTGTTGTGATAATTCTTAATTCATGAGTTGTAGGGAGGGATTTATGTCACCACAAACAGAGACTAAAGCAAGTGTTGGATTCAAAGCTGGTGTAAAAGACTACAAATTGACTTATTATACTCCTGAGTACCAAACCAAAGATACTGATATCTTGGCAGCATTCCGAGTAACTCCTCAACCCGGAGTTCCACCTGAAGAAGCAGGGGCTGCGGTAGCTGCGGAATCTTCTACTGGTACATGGACAACTGTGTGGACCGATGGACTTACCAGCCTTGATCGGTACAAGGGGCGATGCTACCGCATCGAGCGCGTTATTGGAGAAAAAGATCAATATATTGCTTATGTAGCTTACCCGTTAGACCTTTTTGAAGAAGGTTCTGTTACCAACATGTTTACTTCCATTGTGGGTAATGTATTTGGGTTCAAAGCACTGCGCGCTCTACGTTTAGAAGATTTACGAATCCCTACAGCTTATATTAAAACTTTTCAAGGCCCGCCTCACGGCATCCAAGTTGAGAGAGACTAAGGCATGGATCGATATGTTTAGAGAGGAAAAAGCAAGATCGAATAATGCTACAAACCATGCATAAAGAAGGTAGGATAATGGCATGCATGCCCTTTATAATTTTAAGAAAATTCAAGAAGTTTGTAGCCAAGTAGCTAGGAATACAAGGAATTGATCAAATTTTAAACAAAATTGACCAAATTAAGTCATCTTAAGATTGAAATATAGAAACCAATATATAATAATGATGAATCATTCGAGAATATATATTCAAGAATTAGATGAACCATTCCCATTCTGCTCATTCCTATTTTGCTCTCTAAACCTCGCTGTAAAGGGATTAGGCCGATCATTGTAGTGTCTCCTCGGAATTATCCTAGCTCCCCTGATAGATATAAACAACAAATTTAATGCATAAATATGAGTATATTATATATATATATATATATATATATATATATATATATATGCTGAAGATGTAAAGTAGGAAACCTAATTATCACCTTAAGAGGCTAGGAAGCCTCCCATAGTGACGAACACGGGGAGTTGCTGTATAATCAGGCTTGAAAGGCTATAATGAAAGAAAATCAAGTAAAAAATTTATAAATAAAAGAATGAGAAAGATTTAAACATGAATCCACCTCAGCTTAATTAAAACCCTAAAACTCATATTGTTTTGACTTCAAGTAATAGAATGTGTTAACAATCATCTCTATTAAATTTACAATGATACAATCAGATTTAAAGTACCACTTATAATTAAAGTCAACTTAAAATACCTAGTGGTCTAAAAAAAAAAAAAAAACTTAATTACCTGATTGTATATCTCACACATAGTGTTTCCTTTCTCATTGCACCAACTTTGCAGACATGCCCTATGTGCGTACTGAAACCGCCCAAAACGTACACATACAATTAAGCTCCAAATAAATTTGCTCTTATGTAAAATAAACTAGCTTAGCAGTTAGCGCCACGTACATACAAACCTACCTTTAAGGTACCCCGGCAAGAGCACGGAACCTCCATATTTGAATCCAAATCTTCACCATGGCATATCCTGCACTCTACCATCTTGCTTGAAGACATATCTGCAGTTTTCGGTTCCTTGGAGAAAGCAAACCCACCCAGGCCGGGGCCAAAGAATGATGTTTAGAATGAAAATTAAGATATAAGTTCATAACAAACAAAGAATTAATTCAATGAAGAATGGGAATTTATTAGAATATACAAAAACAGAAGAAATGGAAACAAATTAAGACTCACAAGAACTCCCTTCTCAGTTCTCTTCTTCAGAGAAATCGCTGTTTGGGAACGAAGCAAAAGAACCCATCACTTTTATTATAACAGTAGACCAGATTTCATGTATAAATTAAATACAGATTATATATATATTACAGTTGGTTCGTGTAGGTTACAGTTTGTTCCAGCAATTGACCACCCCCTTCAAATGTGTCCAAATGATTATTAAAATATAATAAATTCGATCTTTCACACGTTACATGTAACATTATTTACTTAAAACTTAAGAAATTACTTTTAGAGATTAAAACAAATGGTTTTAAATTAAAAATAAGACTATCCCATAAAGGAAATTCTTTGATTACATGTATTATACCTCTTTTAATTTCTCACAAGCAAATAAAGTGATAAAGTGATAGCTATAACTTTGTGTATTTATATATAGTTACAATTTTCTAGAACCGAAATTATATTATAATCTATCTATACTATATATAAAAGCATTATCCTCCTCTAAAATTTTCCCGCCCAAACGTTGCACGGAATGAATTTGTTATAATACTTTAAGAATATTTGGATCGATATATAATTATATAAATTATAACATCGAATATTATATAGCGCAATTGATGAAATTGGTTGGATTGATCTATGTTTTTTGATGTTTTCTTTGCTTGAATTAGAGCACATAATTGTTCATATTACCCGTGCGATTCACTGATAAATTTTTTTATTATTTATTTAATAAAATTAAAGATAAAATTATTTTAAAAAATCTAATATTTTACATGTACATTTATTTGATTATAAGATTAGTGCAAAAGTATCATTCAATTAATTAAATAATATATGACTTGTTTGTTTACAATTACCTTTAAAAGATCAATATTTAATACTCCGTATAACTTAAGTAATTATATTATTATAAAAATAAATATGGAAAAATGAGAAATAATTTAACTTTAATTATTACGGAGTATAAAAATAAATTGAACGACCAATATTTAGCTTAATTATCATAATAATTATTAGGCAATTATTATTAGTCAATTACACTAAATTAATTATTTTTCGTTAACATGAATATCAATTCGTGTATACAAAAAATATTATTATTATATATTAAATATGTTCGACCTTCTGCAGTGTTCATGTAACTTATGTATTTATGTATTTTATACATATTGATTAGAATATATATTTCCTAATTTTTAAATGTCATTTCAAAATATATTATAATCTATACGTATAAAATATATGAAAATATATTATAATATTATAATATAATGGAGGTTACAAAATAATAATATGGATGTTCCAAAATAATATTATAATATTATAATTATAATTATAATATATAAAATAATATATGTTATACATATAGATTAGAATTTTTTTTTTAATTTTTAAACCATAATTAATAGGTATGAATGGTAGATAATGCAATATCTTAAACATAACAAAACATGATTTGATTTGATTAAGAATAATATATATGTTTACGAATATATAGTATAGATTATGAATATATCACCAATCACCAATTAATATTAACAATATTACCATAAATATATATAGGTGAATGAAATTGGTATGTTCTTAGCAATTGACTGATTTTATGAATAAATATATATGGATAATTAATAAAATAATAAATGAATAAAATAAATTATTTTACTAAAATGCCACTAAGTTTGGGCGGGAAAATTTGGGAGTAGGATATTGTTTTTATATATGGTATAGAAGTATAGATTTAGATTGATATATAATTATATAAATTATAACATCAATATTATGTAGTGCAAATGATGAAAATGGTTGGATCAATTATGTTTTCTAATATTATCTTTGCTTGAATTCAAGCAAATAATTGGTCAATTACCCGTGCGATGCACAGATAAAAATTTTGAATTATATATTTAGATAATAAAATTAAAGATAGAATAGTAAAAAAATTCTAATATTGAACGTGTACAATTATTTTATTATGTGATTAGTGTAAAACTATCACTCAATATAATATTTGTTCTCTTGTAATATTGAATTGCTTGTATATATTGATCGTCACAATATTTTACCAAAAAAACATATTCTCTACACCTTTTGAAACAATAATTTTATCATGTAAAACTTGAAGATTGCCATCTTCCGGTGGAGATGGAGATTATATTTATTTGAATCAATCTTGAAAAATTTGACTTAAAATCCTGAAGGTTGGGTCTTAAAAGACTAATAGTTGTATTTTTTGAATATATGAATACAGTCATACAGACATACCATGTAATCTTTTCCTCACTAGATTTTTTCCATTGAGTTTTTCTAGTGTCATTTTTAACGAGGCAGGAGTATGATATAGTAACTCCAACGAGACAGGAGTATGATATAGTAACTCCAACGAGAAAAGTTACAAATAGATACTTATATAGACGAACCCTGAAATCCTGAATATTATGCCCTGAAGGATGGTTGTACTCTTTTCCTTTAACTAAGTTTTTTCCACAAAGTTTTCTTAAGTTACGGTTTTTAATGAGGCAACCAGTACAATATATGAGTTTACAAAATAATGTAATCTTTTCTTCAACTAGGTTTCTCTAATTTTCCCACATGGTTTTCCTAATGAAGTTTTTAATGAGACATGAATATAATTACCCATAAATCTTGCACTCTTTTCTTGTCTAGGTTTTATCCCACAGGGTTTTCCTCGCAAATTTTTAACGAGACACGATTGTTAGATTGTGGACAAATAATGTCAAGGGAGAGTGTTATAATTAAATAAATAATATATATATATATATATATATATATATATATATATATATATATA
>NC_044919.1:14420138-14481365 GCF_003576645.1 Ipomoea triloba | reverse complement strand
AGCCCCAATTTTTATTTTTTATTTTTATTACTATTATAATTTCTTTTTTGCCCTCCTCTACCCATGCAGGAAGTAATTTTTTTTAATAAATAATGGTTTTTTTTGCCCCTCTTCCCCCTCTAGCCCATCTTATTTCCCCTTCCCTTCTATTATTATATTATATATTATATATATGCATTAGGTGGGCTTGAAAATAATTTTTTATTTCTTTTTATTTAAAGCGTTTGGATTTTTTTTTAATAAATTACTCTTTATTGAATTGTTAGAGATGGATTTATCCGTTCTCACCATTACAACAAGTTTAGATATTGTAGTTAAATGGTAGTTAAATCATCTCTTAGAGCACTATGTTTTTACTGCCAAGGAAAATGAAGTACATTGCAATTGTTGGCCCTCGTACCAACAAATCCTGGCTCCGCCCCTATATATGTGTGTGTGTGTGTGTGTTGTACCTTTTGTATATGGCTGATGATGATGGAATGAAAGAACTACATTTGGTCCCTCCTTTCTTTCCTATATTTTATCTTACTTTATCAGTATATTTGTTGATCCAATTTTACAAATGTTCATTGATTAGGAGTTAACGGTCAACAAACATACAAATTTTAACATATATAACATATTAAGTGCATGTACTGGACATAGTTCACCATGCGCATGGAAGTTTCGGTCCACAATATAACAATTGACAATGGTGACCGTTTTTTTTTTTTTTTTTCATTTATGTATGTACATCTAATAATTCAATGCAATGTATTGCTAGGCAATTTGGTAGTCCGTATTTAAGTGTAACCCACCATTATTTTGATAATTAAAATAATATAAGATTAATTCATAATTAGTAGTACATGACTACATGTCACCATTGATGACTTAATTTCTCATTTGAACATATCATAAATGAGTCATAATTACTCATTTAAAAAATGTGATTTGAGTATGTTGCTTAAATATTAAGTTAGCTTTTATGATTTATCTCGAAGGTTTTTCATCTAGTATTTATTTGTATGTATGTTTTAATATAGTTTGTTGAATAAATATGTGCGCGGTGAGTGTGCGCTTTTTTTTTTTTTTGTTTTTTGAAAATTTAGATTTTTGTTGGATTTTAAAGAATTCCAAATATGTTTATTTTGTGAAATTTAATATATATCTTTTTGGTTTTGTATTTTTGTACAGATCATAAGATTTAATTATTTGTTTTTATATCTAATAATGCGATTTATTTTGGTTGTAATTATATTTGTTAAAGTTCAATAATTGTTTTGTTAAAAAATATTTTCTTTTTTTAATGTAAAAAATGATTTGTTGTTTAGATTGACATATATATTGAGTTCAAAAGCTTTTTTTTTTTTTTTTTTTTGAAAACGAGTTCAAAAGCTTAATACATTAGGTTCATTATTAGTGGGAATGCGAAGAATCAAAATTTTATATTATTACTCTTAAATGTGTTTACTAAATAGATATTTAACTAGAGTACGAACAAAATCAATAATCAATCATTTATGGTCAAGGATGAGAAGTCATTTAGATAGGGATAAAAATAGGCTAACCCCTTCATAGGGGCTTATAGTCTGGCATGCTTCCGACTTAGCTTGTTATGGCATATTTAGTAAAAAGATCAGATTATACATATACATATATATATATATATATATATATATATATATATATATATATATATATATNTATACATATACATATATATATATATATATATATATATATATATATATATATATATATATATGAAGAGGTTCGGGTGAGAAGAAAGTCGCAGGTGAGAAATGAGAATGAATTTTAGCCTAGATTGAGAAAAAATAATTCGCTACCTACGAACTTCAACAATGTGCTCTAGAAGGCACACCAATCTGTTCTAGAAGAAGGGACAATGTGCATTGAAAGGAAAAATAAATAAATAAAAAGCGCACTAGAGGCATAAAGTGAAACAATTGTTGAAAAAATTAAATTTAATATAGGATCTTCAACACAAATCATAAACGACCATAAATAATAAACAAGCAAACAATATTCTACTCAAATTAGTAATTAGTGGTCAAGATTAATTGATCTTTTTAAAAAAGTTCGTCATTTACGATTTTTTTTTAAAAAAATTACTCTGAAAGGCACAACAATGTGCACTGGAATTTTGGAAAGGCAAAAATATGCACGGTAAGTAGAGAAATTTGAAACAACTATTGAAAAAACTAAATTTAATGCATGATTTTCAACACAAATCATAAAGCTCACGATATTCAACAAAAATTGGTAATTAGTGATTCATTCATGATCACAATTTCTGCCCAGGTCCGAACGCAAATTGTCAACTATCTGCGTCCGGGAAACTCCAAACGTAGATAGTCTTGACTATATGCCTCTGTGGCATATGTGTCCGGACTTTTCTGGATGCAGATAGTCCTCAATTCTGGACGCAAATGAGTTGTTTTGTACTAGTGTGTGCATATATATTATAAGCAAGCAAGATTGGAACAACCAAGATTACAAAAGCAGCTATGGTTGAACGTGTTAAGGAACAACCGAGATTGAGGAATTAAAGCAGGTAAGGATGGAGAATAAATTAAAATAAAGAGAAAGAGGCGAGATTAAAGCAAATTAAGAAGCAACTGAAGTTGCAATAAATTAATAAAAAGTAAGAGAGATTGTACAATTAAATGAGCAGCTAAGGTTGCATGCATAAAATAAGGAAGCAGTTGAAGTTGTACCCGTGTTTAAGTGTTTTCATAAGCATATTAAATTGGAAAGAGCTATAAGGAAAGAGTTAAGGTTTAATTAAGAACCAACTTATTATGGAAAGAGCTAAGGTTGCCAACATCTTACTTTATGGAAGGAGCTAAGGTTTAAGAATTAGTTCATCATTATGGAAGGAGCTAAGAATTGAGAGCTAATTTATTATATGGAAATAGCTAAGGATTGGTTCTACATACAACTCAAATACAGAAGCTAAAATAGAGAGCGAAGGATGCATAAATAAAATAATTAAGGAGATGAAGTTCACAACAGGAGTTTTCAAATAAAAATACTGCTACTGGAAGATTAAGTTTTACACAATATCAAAGGGAGAATAGTCTATAAATTTTTGTATAGACTAATCAAAAGCTAAAAAGACTACAAGATCTGCTGACAAAGTTTAAAATTTGAGATTGTCTTTTTTCAACAGACATATTCTCAAACAACTATATAAGTATGAAGATTTGAAGAAGCCAAAATACAACAAGTGCAATACACTCTAGATCAAGCAAGTGAAACTCAAATAGCATACAAAGATCTTCATCCTAAAAAGAGATGTAGCTGCACATTAATAGATTCATTCAAAAGTCTCTAGTAAGTTGGAAGAAAGAAAATTCATGTTTTTCAACAAGTGGTCGGATTTTTCTATCGAGGGTAGATAAAGGATAGTAGCACGGAGATGTAAAATCCTAGTTTCAGTGCTGAAGCACTAGAGTTGTGTGATTAGTGCTGATTTTGTGATCAAGACACTAAATTATTAATTCATTGTATCTTGTACCAAAGTGGTGGATATAGTGAATTCCTCTCATTAGAGATGGGAGTAGAATGGAAATAGATAGAAGGATTGCATACACCCTCGAACCACTATAATAGATGTGTTCTTTATTGCACTACTTTATTTATTTTTACATGCACTATTACATGTGAATTATACACGACACAATCACTACACAAGTTTTTTAATTCCGATGTGCACAAGACGATAATTTTATCAAGTGTTTTAAATTCTTTATAAGTCTAAGACCCTGTGGTATAGTGGCACTCGGTTGCACTCCCATATGGAATGCAGAAGAGATTGTTGAGCTGCGAAGCCGAGGCGATGGATATCGTTCTGGTTTAGACTATACGTGTAATTACTCAGAACCTTCTATTTTCAATTTTTCACTCTGATAAGCTCCGAAGACACCTATATATTTGAGTATAAATAAGGTAATTGATCGAAAGTATTAACATAAGACACACCTCCACGTCCCTCCTTCGAGACCAATACTCAGGGAGTCAAAGATTCTTCGTTTTATCTTTACACATTCATCCACAACCCTTGACACCTCAACCACGCAAAATTAAAAATACAGCAAGCAGAGGCTGAGGAGAAAGAAGATTAGGGAACCGGAAAGAGAAATGGAAAGGATTGAGGGTACGGTGATGTTGGTGATGATGAGGAATGACAAAAAAGTGAGGAAAATGAATACATGAAGATGACAATGCAATTCATGAAGTCTGGTACTCGTGTTCGAAGGGCTTGCAGTAAGAGACTTCCCCAGTATTTGGAAACAGGTGTGAATGTGAAAAAGGGTAAAGGAGACAATAAAGTTATATTTGGCAAATCTAGCTGAAAAGGTAGCTGAAAATTGAAAAGTAGTTGAAGCTGAAAAGCTCGACGCGAGAGTTGTTATGCTTAAATGTGTTTGGTAAAATTAGCTTTTTGATAGGCTGATAAACGTAAAAAGATTAAAAAGGGCATCTTCATAAAATTTAAATAGTTTTAAATTTAAATAGATTTATTTACGTATTAAAATATAAAATAATGAAATCAATATATTTTAATAAAATATAAAGTAAGAACATATATTTAAAATATATAAAGTAAAACAAAATGTTTATAATTCATAAAATTAGTTCATACAAAAATTATTATTCAAACACAAATGTCAAATTGAAATTACAACGAAACATATTGAAGAGAAAATGTCAAAAGAGTTTTAATTGGGAGGAGTAAAGAATATCACTTATTTAAAATAATAAGGATAAAGATGGAAGTAATTTTTCAAAATAAACTTTTATTTTAAGCTACTAGCTTATTTTGAGAACATTATCAAACAGAGCTTATAACTTATTAGTAATTTAAAATAAGTTATAAGCTCCATCCTAAATAAGTTCTGCTAACGTGGAAAGCTCCAAACGGACGTGAATTACTCACGTCTAACCATGTAATTACCGCACTTCTCCTGATATAATAAACACCAAACGCATAATTAATACAATACGTATATTAAATAAGCTTAATTATATAGGCATAATGCTAAAAGATATTAAATTGATCACCTTAAGGTCTCATTGCAATGAATACGGGGAGGTGCTGTATAGTCAGGCTTGAAAGGCTGCAGTGAAAGAAAAGCAAGTAAATAAATAAAAGAGAAAGATTTAAACGCAAATTCACTTCGAGTTAAAACTTTAAAATTGTTTTTGTTTGAGCTTCAAGTAATACAATGTGTTAACAATAATCTCCCATAGATTTACAATGATACATTCATACTCAGGATGTATCGTAGTCTAACAAAAAATAAACTTAATTACCTGGTGGCAAATTTCACACACAGTGTCACCCTTCGCATTGCACCATCTTTGGACACATCGTCTATGTGCATACTGCAAACCACCCAAAACAAATACAAGCTAATTAAGAATGACCAAATTCAGAATTGTATATATATAGGGTCCGGTTCAAGTGCGAACTATTCGTGTAAACGTGCGAATTGAAGGAATGCACTACAATTACTACATTCGTGTAGTAATTTCAGTGCATTCGCGGTGCATTCCTTCTATAGTTTGCTGGTTTGCATATGATCCTGATTATATATATATCTAAAAACATAATAAGTGTGAATGAATGTTATATCCTTCATTTATGTCCGTTTTTTTCGTTATGTTTTTTTTGTACATTATGCTATAAAACTTGTATTTTACAACATATTAGACAAACATACCCCTACCGTTATAACTTCCGTTATCTTTTCCACTATTTTTACCATGCACATGCATCCACTATACATTTTCTTATTTCCTTCAATAATAATAACAATATATACTTATTATATATTAGAATTATATGTTAGTTATTTTCTAAAATATAAATATAAAATTTATAAAAATATTTTACATTATTATTATTATTATTATTATTATTATTATTATTATTCACAATAATTTGAATATCTAAAATCTAAATAAATTTAAAATTTTAATATAAAATATTAATATTGGGCACCTATTTTTTGCGCATCGCGCATAAGAAAAACGAGTATATATATATATATGTGTGTGTGTGTGTCAATTGATTATTTTATGACTACTTGAAAAACCAGATCCTTATGAAAGCTAATTAAGCACTCAAAGATAAAGTAGAATTCCAAAATCTTCTCCTATTTGAATACATTAAAACAGTAGTAGACTATGATAAGTTGGGGAAAATAAACATGTTCAACGCGGGTTTATAGAGTACAAGATATAATTAGACAAAATTGAAAATTTTGAGCTATTTAAAAAGAAAAGAAAAGAAAAGAAAAAGCACAAACCTTCAAGGTACCACGGCAAGAGCAAGGAGTCTCCATACTTGAATCCAAATCCTCATCATGGCATATCCTGCACTCTACCATCTTGCTTGAAGACATATCTGCAGTTTTCGATTCCTTGGAGAAAGCAAACCCACCCAGGCCGGGGCCAAAGAATGAAAATTAAGATATAAGTTCATAACAAACAAAGAATGAATTCAATTAAGAATGGGAATTTATTAGAATATACAAAAACAGAAGAAATGGAAACAAATTAAGATCAGACTTACAAGGACTCCCTTCTCAGTTCTCTTCTTCAGAGAAATCGCTGTTTGGGAACGAAGCAAAAGAACCCATCACTTTTATTATAGCAGTGCACCATATTTCATGTATAAATATAGATTTTATATATATTACAGTTGGTTCGTGTAGGTTACAGATTGTTATATATGATGTATATTATAGTATTATAGTATTACTATATGATGTATATTATAGTATTAAAAAAAATTACTATATTATGTTAATGTATGTAATTAAATTCTTCTCATGATAATATTAAAAAAAAATAAAAATTACAACAATCAAATTACTTTATGATGTATATTATAGTATTAAAAAAAACATTACTATATTATGTTAATGTACGTAATTAAATTCCTCTCATGATAATATTCAAAAAATATAAAAATTACAACAATCAAATTACTATATGATACATATTATAGTATTAAAAAATATTACTATATTATGTTAGTTTACGTAATTAAATTTCTCACATGATAATTGATATAGTAAAATACGGATACCAAGCTGAAACTGGAAAATACGATCTGTTATTGCCTCAAGGATCCAAACCCGGTTTACAATACAAGTATGGGCTCGAAGGGCTCGGCAGGTCGGCAGTGGGCTTCCCTACTGTCCGAGCTCGCTTCCAGACTTAATCAAGAATTGGCCAAAAGATCCTCTCTCTCCTCATAAATGCGCTATTTATAGGAGGGAAGGCGTGGTTGCCGGGCCTCCGGCATGGCGGGAACGTGGCGCGCATGCGCCCACCTCATCCCGCGCCCAAGCAGGAAGGAGTACGTGGCAGCCGTTGGCACGCCACGTTGTGGATGGGTCGAGGGTACTGTTCGGCCCGTGACGCCCGACCTCACCACGATTCTCCCGACTAGCCGGCCTCCCGACCTAACGTCCACCGACCGGGTCTGGAATGTATCCGACCGGTCCTGGAGTATATTTACTATCAATAATATTCAAAAAAAAATTGAACAATCAAATTACTATATGATGCATGTATATTATAATATTCCAAACAAATATTAATATATTATGTTAATGTACGTAATTAAATTCCTCTCATGATAATATTCAAAAAAAATAAAAATTCGAACAATCAAATTACTATATGATGTATATTATAGTATTAAAAAAATTACTATATTATGTTAATGTACGTAATTAAAATTCTCTCATAATAATATTCAAAAAAAAATTCCAACAATCAAATTACTATATGATGTATATTATAGTATTAAAAAAATTACTATATTATGTTAATGTACGTAATTAAAATTCTCTCATGATAATATTAAAAAAAAAATTCCAACAATCAAATTACTATATGATGTATATTATAGTATTCAAAAAAATATATATTACTATATTATGTTAATGTACGTAATTAAATTCCTCTCTAGATAATATTCAAAAGAAAATTTCAACAATCAAATTACTATATGATGTATATTATAGTATCCCAAAAAAATATTACTATATTATGTTAATGTAGAGCTGCTTTTAGGATATTAGGTTTTGAAATACAATACAGATATACTCCTGTATAGCGCTTGAATTTTCATCTGCCAAATAAACAAAGTATTTATTTTGATGAGGATGCTCCAATCGATGTCATTGTAGAACGACATACGGTAAAACATAACATGTTTATGGCTTGGCTTGAGGCAAACAAAAAATACCTTAAGGCAAAGCAACTAACTTATGCAGAGATACCAACAAAGTTCGTTTGAAAACAAGCAACAAGGGAATTTGTTCCAAGACAACAAGGATTCTCAATTGGTCGAGTTTTTTATGTTCCTCCTGGAAGTGGTGAGATGTACTATTTGAGATGTCTTTTGAATGTAATTAGAGGGCCTACGTGTTATGAAGACTTAAGAACAATCAATGGGGTATTGTACGACAATTACCGTGATGTGCATGTTATGCACTTGGGCTATTAGAAGACGACAAAGAATATATTGATGGAATTGTTTAATTCTGAAATAAAGCACTAAAAAGTTATAATTCTAGATAATTTACTTCATTAGTGATGTAAATTAAAATAAGTATAAAAATTTACAAT
Organism: Ipomoea triloba; assembly: GCF_003576645.1. Classification (NCBI taxonomy): domain Eukaryota; kingdom Viridiplantae; phylum Streptophyta; class Magnoliopsida; order Solanales; family Convolvulaceae; genus Ipomoea; species Ipomoea triloba. The sequence continues at coordinate 14,472,707 of NC_044919.1, read as the reverse complement.
AACAATATATAATATACTATAAATATCGTCTACAAAAAAGTTTAATTTTCAATAATGTGTAATTCAAAACAGTTACATTGATATACTATTATGTTTTCTTTTTATACAAAGATGACCTAAAATTGCTATATATTTACATAGAAAATATATTATCCATATAAATAATTTCTATAACTGAGTTGCTGGATAATGAGATAATTAGCGCAATTAATACAGATGATAAACATTGATATATAAAATGTTTTTTTTAATATACATGTTTTTTTAATTTTGTGTTTTAGTAAATGTCACAAGATTCTTTTTTTTTTTTTGATATCCAATTCGATTTTATTTTCATTATACTTATATTTGTTGAAGTTCAAGTATTGTTTGATCACCAAGTCCTTAGTTGTACTGATGAAAAAAGAATAAACAATATCCAATATTTTGTGTCAAAGATTAACAAAATTTATTACAAAGTTTGTAATCTTCTTTAATTAAAAAAAAAAAAAAAGGAAAAATCACACTTGTTTAAATTATTTTCAATTTTAAAATGTGATAACTACTCCTTCGATTCTTAAGGAAACAAATATGATTTTTTAAAATTTTGCTCAAGTTGTCAATTTTGTTCCTCAATGGTTGGTCAATTCAATTAGGGCAAATTATTATGTGGAACATGGTCCACATAATTGTGTGGTTCATGAATATAAATTATATTTTAATATACTAAACGTACATTATTTGTGTACTGAAGTTACATTATTTGATAGAAATAAAATAATGTACTTTCAATACTCAAATAATGTATTTTATATACATAAATAATGTACTATTAGTATATTAAAAATGCATTTTTATTTATGGTCCAAACAACTATGTAGACCATGGTCTATGTAATAATGATTGCTCGACTAGATTGTAATTATTATACCATGGACCATGCATGGTTCATCTTGTATGTTGAACTATTGACATAAGGAACATTTTTATTATACTGAAGGTACATTTTTAATAAACTAAAAGTTTATTTTTTTAAATGTACATTATTTGTTATACTACGAAATAATGAACCTTCAGTATACAAATAATGTATATTTAGTATATTAAAAATATATATTTATTCATGATCCACAAATGTGAACCATAGTCCACAATATAATTTGCCTTAGGGGTTGTTTCGATCATGACTTTCGTAGACTTTTATCAACTTTAAAAGTTTAATGGTATTCAATTTAGACTTTTAAAAACTCCTTAAAAGTCTACCGGTATTGGATTCAAACATTTCAAAACTCTTTAAAAGTATACTGATATTCAATTCAGACTTTTATAGAGTATTTAAAAGTCTATTGGTATTCAAAAAGTTATTAACTTTCATAGTCTTTGTCAAAATAGGATTTCTGTAGACTTTTTCTTCATTAATATAAATAGATGAAATCCAACCCTCCAACCTCAAACTTTTCAAGATTCTCTACAAACTTTTTTTACTCTATTTAAACCACAAACTTTACATCAATTTTACGATACATTTCGAACCATTCATAAATACTCATATACTTTGCTTGGAAAAATTATTATTTGATGATGTTTAAAAAAAAATTTGCTTTGAAACAACAGCAAAAAAATTGTTGCAATGCAGCAAAAATTTGTTGCTTGCAGTAGCTAGCTACTGTTCACAACAGCAGCAGCTAGCTAATAAGAAAATTATTAATAATATATTAATAACAGTTATGGAATGTTTGTAAGGGTGTATGCAATTTAGAGTTTTAATGACTTTTGTAGACTTTTTAATATGAAAAAGTTTTTAAATGTTTATTCTACGGATATTTATAGACTCTCACAAAGTTAATGAAAGTTTAAAAAATTCTAGTAAATTCTACAAAAACTCTACAAAAGTCAATAAAAATTCATCACTTTAAAAGTATTTGAAAGTGATCTTTAAAAGTTTGGATTGAACACACTCCTTAGATTGTGAGATAGATGGGCCAATTGAAAATTTGAAGGACCATATTTTAAAAAAATTTAAGGAATTACACTTCAAAAGATAATAATCAATTTAACGACTAAAAATGTAATTATCCTATAAAGAAAACTCTTTAATTTTATTTATTATTACACCTCTTATATGGCAAGTGATATGTACGGTATAACTATGCAATCATTGTAAGATGAACCTAAAATAGGTTTTAATTTATTTTTTTTAGTATATTACCTGCTTATTTTTAGTTTAGTATAAGAAGAAACTTAATAATCAAAGTATAGGTTCATTTGTGCAAGTTAGTTACATTTTAATATATATTCTTTTTTTGTGCATTAGAAGTTCATCTTTTGAACCAAGGTCCATCTCATAGATGTGTAGAATAATTAGGGTATAAAGTTACAGAATATGGGTGTGTTGAACTGATGTTGTAACAACTCTAATAGAGAGGTGAGACATAAAGAAAATAACAGTGCACTAACATTTGACTTTGTTATTTTGATCTCCTTGGTTGTTCAATAGGTGTTGTAACTTGTAACTGATGTAACAAAATGAGATGATTATGCTACTATTTCTGTTGGAACTTCAATAGTAACATATATGTTCTTCGTCAAGAACATAAACAACTTGTTTTTGCGGATCATGATCAACATGCACACTCCAACTCCATGTTTCATCTTTTGCAAAGGTAACATCACGACTGACAATCACCTTTTTTGCCATGAGATTATACAGTTTATAGCTCCTTGCTTGTAAACTACGAGGATTGTTTTCTCTGCTCTATTATCAAGTTTAGTCCTCATTGTTGCAGGTACATATGCATATGCAATTGATCCAAGCATCTTCAAGTGCTTCACATTTGGTTTAAATCCACTCTAAGCGTCAGTAGGAGTTACACCAAATACACTCCTAATAGGTGATGTATTCAACAAATAAACTGCGCAAGCAACTGCTTCAGCCCAAAAATAATTTGGCACACCTCTTGCTTTGAGCAGGCTTGTTGTCATATCTAGTATGGTTCTGTTTCTCCTCTCGGCCACTCCATTGTGTTGTGGAGTGTACATGAATGCAGTGTTGTGTTGCACCCCATGTTCTTTACAATACATCTTAAATTCATTGGATGTATATTCACCTCCACCATCCCTTCGTAGAATTTTAAGAAAATGACCACTTTATTTTTCAACAATGAATTTAAATTTCTTAAAGCAATCAAATACTTCATATTTTCTTCTCAACAAATAAACCCACGCTTTTCTGGTGGAGTATACAAAAAATGTAAGAAAATACATGTACCAACTGATGGGATGTTCATAGGCCCACATACGTAAATATGTACGAGCTCCAGGGGTTGTTTTGTACGCCAAGAAACTCTAGATAATGGTAACTACTGAAAACTTTTTCGGTTTTTCCAAAAAACACAAGCTTCACACAACTGTTCGGGATGATTAATACAAGGTAAACCCTTTACCATATTCTGTTTGGCAAGTTTCTAAAGACTTTTGAAATTTAGATGTCCAAAAAAATATACCAAAGTCGTGACTCATCACCCATAATTGCACTTAAACATTTATATTCACCTTTAGTAATATCAACTGGAAACATTCAATTCTTTGATAAATATGTTTTAAGAATTACCTTGTTTATCAAAGATCGAAAATTAATTGCTAGAAATATTTATCATGTACGTTTTCGGCCAATTTCCCGATGCTCAGTAAATTACTCTTCATATCATATACATACAAAACATTAGAAATGTACATGAGATCTCCCTTCTTCAATGTGATGAGTATTTTCCCTTTTCTAGTAACTATAACGATCCTACTATCACCGAACTTGACAGTTGTGTGGAACGATTTGTCAAGCTCGTTGAACAACTCTTTCATGCCACACATATAATTTGTCCAGCCCAGTATCCAAATACCATGTGTGTCGATATGGATCATCATTTGATGAAGAAACCATAAAAAAAACTAGTATGGTATATTTCAACAACATTTCCAACACCATCTGAGTTACTAACCTCGTGTGCATAATTGGAAGTCTATTTTGTTATTCTTGTACCGTCATTCAATTGCATTATGACTACGTTTGTGACAACAATAATGCTCTACATTTGATTTGTCATGTTTCCCTCTACCACATCCATGACCTTGACCTCTCAAAGTCTGTGTGTTGGAACACATGTTGTTTTGTTCACCACGTTCTTTGTTGGAGTGATTTCCACATCTTCCTCTACCTCTACTAAAATCACCGATCGAGGCTTGCACTTGAAGGGTTTGTTCCAATGGCTTCTCAAATTTGTTGTTGTTGTCATTAAACCTCAACTCGTGTGCCTTCAATGAACTAGATAATGATTTGACTGTCATTGTTGCTATATATCATTAGCCTCCTGCCCTTTTTGATTGCTGTCGCAACATGCTGAAACTTTGGAATCAAGGTTCTCAAAAAAAAATTTCTATCTTACTTTGTTTAGAAAAAGTTTCACTAATGTTGTTCATGTTGTTGGCCAATGCTAGAACACGATTAATATAGGAATATATCAATCGTCTCACCCGACTCCATATGCAATAACTCATACTGACACCTTATTGTTTAAAGACGTACCCTCTTGATTTTATCATTACTACCATTGTACGAGTTGATAAGAATATTTCATGTCTCATGCGAGGTTTTCGCACCTTCAATCCGCTCGAAGGTTTCACCACTCATCCCTTGATGGATGTAGTACAACAACTTCTTGTCTTTCTTCTTCTCAGCTGCATTGTTGGCCAATTCTTCAGGAATTTCACTTCCAACAATTTCCAGCAAATCATGATAATTAAACAACACATTCATTTAAGCGCACCAACGATTCTAGTTCTTTCCATCAAGAACAAGAATAGAAAGATGGGCTACTTGTTCGATGTGACAGGTTGGAAGGGCCGAAGATTGCTTTGATACCCGTTTGTAGAATAATTGGGGTATAAAGTTGCAGAACAAAAGTGTGTTGAAACTAATGTTATAACAATCCTGATAGCATACGCGAGTGCAAAAAGAAAATAACAGAAGGATAATATTACAGATGATAATATGTCTTGTCTTGTCTCATTACAAAGCTTGTCTTACACCCTTTATATAGGTGTCTAAAGACTAAAAATAGAATCAAACAACCTAGAAAATGGGATCCCTGTAAAATAGATATTAACTAACTACCACGAATAATTCAACAATTAATGATAAATAAATTATAATTATATGATGGTCCAAAAAGATGTACGTTGGGGACCATAATATAATTTGCCATAACTATGTATAGTTATATATTGCTACATATTTCTCGAATAGTAAATTATGATGTTAAATAATGCTTTAATTTTTTTTTTTTCAAAAATCACATAAACATTTGTGAGACTATTTCATGTGAAATTAAACTTATAAATTTTATTTAGCAAAATTGTAATGCTCCAAAAAAGTATTATATTATTACTAAAATGTATTACATGTTTAAGTAATATGATCTCATACAAGATCAACCGTTTAAAAAATTACTTGAGGTGAATCATAGTTAAATAGTATTGAAAAGAGTTAATTCAAGTTGATGTCCATTATCTTTTGTAGCAATTCCACGTTTAGTATCATATTATCGTTTTTGTTATTAAACACCTCAAACTATTAAAGAACCAAATTGACAACTTTAACAAAAAGGGATGATCATATTTATTTACTTAAAAATTAAGAAAATTACAATAAAAGATAAGAAATTATTTAACGATAAAATTGTGATTTTTCTATAAATTAAAGTAAATTCTTTAATTACATTTATTATGCCTCTTTTACGTCTGAGGTGGGTTGGGAATGACTACATCCACTACGCAGCTCACCCTCACTAGATCTTGACATATACGTCTTATTATCTTATTAAAAATGTTTAAAAATTAATAATAATATTTTTAAGAAAATTCAAGAAGTTTGTAGCCAAGTAGCTAGGAATACAAGGAATTGATCAAATTTTAAACAAAATTGACCAAATTAAGTCATCTTAAGATTGAAATATAGAAACCAATATATAATAATGATGAATCATTCGAGAATATATATTCAAGAATTAGATGAACCATTCCCATTCTGCTCATTCCCATTTTGCTCTCTAAACCTTGCTGTAAACGGATTAGGCCGATCATTGTAGTGTCTCCTTGGAATTATCCTACCTCCCCTGATAGATATAAACAACAAATTAAATGCATAAATATGAGTATGTTATATATATATATATATATATGCTGAAGATGTAAAGTAGGAAACCTAATTATCACCTTAAGAGGCTAGGAAGCCTCCCATAGTGACGAACACGGGGAGTTGCTGTATAATCAGGCTTGAAAGGCTATAATGAAAGAAAATCAAGTAAAAAATTTATAAATAAAAGAATGAGAAAGATTTAAACATGAATCCACTTCAGCTTAATTAAAACCCTAAAACTCATATCGTTTTGACTTCAAGTAATAGAATATGTTAACAATAATCTCTATTAAATGTATAATGATACAATCAGATTTAAAGTATCTCTTATAATTAAAGTCTACTTAAAATACCTCGTGGTCTACTTAATTACCTGATTGCAGATCTCACACATAGTGTCACCTTTCTCATTGCACCAACTTTGCAGACATGCCCTATGTGCGTACTGAAATCGCCCAAAACGTACACATACAATTAAGCTCCAAATAAATTTGCTCTTATGTAAAATAAACTAGCTTAGCAGTTAGTGCCACGTACATACAAACCTACCTTTAAGGTACCCCGGCAAGAGCACGGAACCTCCATATTTGAATCCAAATCTTCACCATGGCATATCCTGCACTCTACCATCTTGCTTGAAGACATATCTGCAGTTTTCGATTCCTTGGAGAAAGCAAACCCATCCAGGCCGGGGCCAAAGAATGATGTTTAGAATGAAAATTAAGATATAAGGTCATAACAAACAAAGAATTAATTCAATGAAGAATGGGAATTTATTAGAATATACAAAAACAGAAGAAATGGAAACAAATTAAGATCAGACTTACAAGGACTCCCTTCTCAGTTCTCTTCTTCAGAGAAATCGCTGTTTGGGAACGAAGCAAAAGAACCCATCACTTTTATTATAACAGTTGACCAGATTTCATGTATAAATTAAATACAGATTATATATATATTACAGTTGGTTCGTGTAGGTTACAGTTTGTTCCAGCAATTGACCACACCCTTCAAATGTGTCCAAATGATTATTAAAATATAATAAATTCGATCTTTCACACGTTACATGTAACATTATTTACTTAAAACTTAAGAAATTACTTTTAGAGATTAAAACAAATGGTTTTAAATTAAAAATAAGACTATCCCATAAAGGAAATTCTTTGATTACATGTATTATACCTCTTTTAATTTCTCACAAGCAAATAAAGTGATAGCTATAACTTTGTGTATTTATATATAGTTACAATTTTTTTCGAACGGAAATTATATTATAATCTATCTATACTATATATAAAAGCATTATCCTCCTCTAAAATTTTCCCGCCCAAACGTAGGGGTAATGTGGTAATTATAATAATAATAATATTATTATTATTAATACTAGTATTTTCGCCCATGCGTTGCACGGAATGGATTTGTTATAATATTTTAAGAATATTTGGATCGATATACAATTATATAAATTATAACATCGAATATTATATAGCGCAATTGATGAAATTGAATTTGTTTGATCAATTATGTTTTATGAAGTTTTCCTTGCTTGAATTAGAACAAATAATTGTCCAATTACCCGTGCGATGCACAGATAATTTTTTTATTATATATTGAGATAATAAAAATAAAGGTGACATTATAAAAAATTCTAATATTGAACGTGTACATTTATTTGATTATAAGATTATTGCAAAAGTATTACTCAATTAATTGAATAATATATGACTTGTTTGGCTATAATTATCTTTAAAAGATCTATAAGTAATATGACTTATGTAATTATATTATTACTAAAATAAATATGAGAAAAATAAATATTAATTTAATTATAATTATCATAAAAATAAATTCAACCATCAATGTTTAACTTAATTACCATAATAATTATTAGGCAATTATTATGAGTCAATTACACTAATATATGTGTAATTATACTTTTATACTTTAAGTAAAATCATTTTCACCGTATTGCATTAAGTTTTATCTTCCTCCTCCATATTTGAATGAATTAATTTTGATTATTATAAAAATCTAAAACAACCCAAGTTTAATTAATTTTTTTAAAGTGTAAATAACTTAAAGTTTTCAAAGAGGAAAGTATAATTATTTTTCCTTTTTCGATAAATGATTTTACTTTTATTAATAGTGTTGATACATAAATATAGCAACGATATTACCAATTAATAGATATTAGTTAATTTCTATTTTACATTTTCTTAACAAATAAGCTTTATTAATTATTTGACCAATAAAATATTTAATTAATTGACTACAAAAGTTTGGGCGGGAAAAATAAAATATGAGGATTTTACTTTTATATATAGTATATGGATTAGGATCTTTTTATATTTTAAATCAATTAGTAATACCACTTTTTCTTTTCTATTTTATCTTTACTATTGTTTCTGCGGGAATTTCACAAACGATAATTTTATATTTTTATTTTTATTAATAGTAGTCTAGATATATAAGTATAGATAAGTATTTGAATTATTTTTATTATTATTGGTGTAATTAATAATAATCAATAAATTATTTTTTCTTATAAATTTATGCAGAATTTGTTTCAATTATTTCCACATTTATAATGGTTTAATTATTCACAGAATTTGGTAAAAAAATTTTTGTTACCAATTAAATTTTATTAACTTTTTTATCAATTAATTAAAAATATTAGTTTGTGCCGAAAATATGAAGGGGAAAATTTTACTTTTATTAATAGTGTTGATACGTGAATATAGAAATGATATTACCAATTAATAGATATTAGTTAATTTCTATTTTACATTTTCTTAACAAATATGCTTTATTAATTATTTGACCAATAAAATATTTAATTAATTGACTACAAACGTTTGGACGGGAAAATGAAATATGAGGATTTTACTTTTATATATAGTATAGATATATAGTATAGATTAAGATCGTTTGATATTTTTAATCAATTAGTAATATCAATTTTTTTTTCATTTTATCTTTACTATTGTTTGGGTGAGGATTTCATAAAGGATGATTTTATATTTTATATTTTATATTTTTATTAATAGTAGTCTAGATATAAAAATATAGGTAAGTATTTGAATGATTATTATTATTATTGGTGTAATTAATAATAATTAATAAATTATTTTTTCTTCTAAAATTACATAGAATTTGTTTCAATTATTTCCACAATTATAATGGTTTAATTATTCACAGAATTTGGTAAATATAATTTTGTTAACAATTATATTTTATTAATTTTTTATCAATTAATTAATAATATTAGTTTGTGCCGGAAATATGAAGGGGAGAATTTTACTTTTATTAATAGTGTTGATACGTGAATATATAAACGATATTACCAATTAATAGATATTAGTTAATTTCTATTTTACATTTTCTTACCAAATAAGCTTTATTAATTATTTGACCAATAAAATATTTAATTAATTAACTACAAAAGTTTGGGCAGGAAAAATGAAATAGGAGGATTTTAATTTTATATATAGTATAGATTAATAATATTAAATATTAATAATATTAATTATTATTATCATAGAATAATATTAATGCTAGAATAATATTAATTATAATTGATTATAATAGGTTATTAGTAATTATGGTAATTATTATGATAGAATAATATTAATGAGATAAAAATGTGGTTTTGATTGTTACAATTTTTGGTAATATTTACCTAAATGTACTCATATTCTGGCTGAGATACAAAAATTATGAATGTCAATCATATTATATTATATATGCTAATAATATCTAATAATTGTAATTGGCAATTGCCATGTAAAATTAAATCAAATATTTGTTATATTTTATTACAAATATCAATCATATTATATTATATATATGCTAATATATTACGAATGTCAATCATATTATATATATATATATGCATGCTAATAATATATGCTAATAATCTATATCTATATAATCTATATATCTATATATAATCTATGCTTCTATATTATTACTGTAACCCCTCGGTTTTTCCGACAAAGTTAAGATTCGAGGATATCGTTATAAAATTTTTTTGGGCTATGACATTTAAGAGAAGACTGTTCGGTGCTCGAAATAATTTTTCTCTTAAGGATTAGTTATCGATAAGCTGCGAACTACGTACCTGTCACGAACCGAGAAAACTTTAAGGATATAGATTCAGTTCGAATTTTCTAGAATTGGGATTATTAAATATCATGCGATTAAGCCTGAATTTCTAGTTAGTTCAAGAAAAACTTCCAATGGACTGTAAGGGATAAATTGTTACAGACTCTGTACCTAAATTTAGCGGGACACCGAAAAATTCCCAAAATTGGTGATTTGTGACGGGAATATTTTTACGATAATTTTGGTATTAGAATTTTCCCGAATTAAGTTATAGTCCTCCGAACATTCATCTGATTTAAGCATAAACTGGCAAATTAGATTTGAGATCTTGTAAGGACTCCATGGGGTGTTGACATGTGGCAAGTGAATCTAGACTAAGATTGGGCAATTAATGTGGCATTAATGAGGTTGCACTTGTTGCTTGTAGATCAAGAACAAAATCACACCAAGATCACCTATCTCCCTCTCATTTTCGTATAACACCCTTAGAGAAAGAAGAGGAGAAATAATTTTAGTCTTCCATTGTGATCAAGGAGCTCCAAAATATTTTTCTCACTCAAGGATTAAGTGTAAGTAAGATCCTAAACCTTGTTGGATTAAATCATCTCTAGAATTCATGTGTTGATGTTTAGTGCATGAAAATGTTGTTATTGTGATAATATTCTTAAGGTCTTTGAATTCAAGGAAGGAACTAGCAACTACTTGGTTTAAAAGCTTCCATTGAGGTAAGGAATCCCTTAAGTTGGCTCAATCACTTGGATATAGACAATTGCTAGGAAATTATACGGTTAGGAATTTTTACGTGATGATTATGTGTTATGTTATGGATCTATAAATTGGCTTCAAAAATCCTTACTTTGATTTTTGGTAAATTCTAATATACATGTTATAGCTATTTTATGCATGTATAGGTTGTATTTATGCCCATAGAAATCTATACTTGTGAAGTTATTGAGTAAAAACCAAACTAGTTTCCAGCAGTGACCTTTCGAAAATTATTGGGGAAAATTGGTAAGGCATTTTGACTCCAAATTTTGTAGACATGTAGATCAACAAGTGTAGAACCTACATATAAAATTTCATAATGATCGGAGTAGTATAAGTATGGTTTTCGCACATTTTTCCAAAACTGGTCCAGTGAGAAAAATATTTCGGACCAGGGGCAAAAAGGTAATTTTCTGTGTTAATTCGTGGACCTATATGACCAAAACTTTTTATGGACATCAAGTACTATGAGTTAAGGTTCTACCATAAAAATTTCAAGTGAAAAAGAGTTCGGGAACTATTTTTAACGGCCCGATCTTTCGAGTGTCGCCAGCAGAAACCTCCGGCAGCGAGGCTGGACGCCTCGCGGACGCGCGCGTCCGCTGCGCGTCCGTAGGCGCCCAGCCTTCGGCACAGCACGCCGAACCAGCGGACGCGGTCCGGACGTGCGTCCGCCGTGCGTCCGCTGGCGCGGCCAGTCGCGAGTCCGCGCGACGCGGACTCGTTTTCGACTTGTTTTTGACCCGGTTTTTCCCCGATGTTTTTAGGCTTAATTGTTGTGATATTTTGAGAGCCTACGGGCATCCGGGTGAGTGTTTTGGAAGCCAAAATATTATACTTACATATTTTACGATTTTGGGGAAATAATTGTGCTTTGGAAACTTTTATGACTCCTATGCTTGGATTCTTGTGACGGGACTAATACTAGCCTAAGCATGCGGGTTGGGAGAATATATCTGAGTGAGTTATTGGTGATGGAGTCGTGTGATGAATTAAAGGTGGATGTGTTTCGTACCCCACCGTGAGTTAAACGTGGATGTGTTTTGTACCCCACGTGAGAGTTGGAAAGGTGGATGTGTTGTGTACCCCACCGAGATCTAATAGTGGATGTGTTTCGTACCCCTCTCGTGAATTAAAGGTGGATGTGTTTCGTACCCCACCGAGAGTTAAACGTGGATGTGTTTCGTACCCCACGTGAGAGTTGGAAAGGTGGATGTGTTGTGTACCCCACCGAGATCTAATAGTGGATGTGTTTCGTACCCCACTCGTGAATTAAAGGTGGATGTGTTTCGTACCCCACCGAGAGTTAAACGTGGATGTGTTTCGTACCCCACGTGAGAGTTGGAAAGGCGGATGTGTTGTGTACCCCACCGAGATCTAATAGTGGATGTGTTTCGTACCCCACTCGTGAATTAAAGGTGGATGTGTTTCGTACCCCACCGTGAGTTAAACGTGGATGTGTTTTGTACCCCACGTGAGAGTTGGAAGGTGGATGTGTTGTGTACCCCACCGAGATCTAATAGTGGATGTGTTTCGTACCCCACTCATAAATTAAAGGTGGATGTGTTTTGTACCCCACCGTGAATTAAAGAATTAAAGGTGGATGTGTTTTGTACCCCACCGTGAATTAAAGGTGGATGTGTTGTGGTGTTTTGTACCCCACCGTGAATTAAAGGTGGATGTGTTGTGTACCCCAGTACCCCACCGTGAATTAAAGGTGGATGTGTTGTGTACCCCACCGATAACTCGTGAATTAAAGGTGGATGTGTTGTGTACCCCACCGATAACTAACAGTGGATGTGTTTCGTACCCCACTTATGAGTAAGGCGAGAATTGTGTACCACAAGTGATGTGTGAGAGCTAACCATCGGGTGAATCAATGACTGTAGTGATGTGTGAGAGCTAACCATCGGGTGAATCAATGACTGTGTTATATGCTTGGAGCTAACCATCGGGTGAATCAATGACTGTGTTATATGCTTGAATTACTGAAATAAAGTGAAACTGCTTTGTGTTATATGCTTGAATTACTGAAATAAAGTGAAACTGCTTGTTGTTAGAATGTTTGCAGGTTGATTGCGACTGTTGGGTAATGTTACCTTACCTTTTATTATTGATAATTATTTTTGAAAACCTTTGTTTATTTTCAAGTGACCTTGGATCTCCTTACTTAGCCGTCGCGCTAACTGCACTTCATTGTGTACCTTATCAGATGAAGTCTAGCGTGGGTATGCTCAGGTAGCCGATGAGCTCTGAATAGGATGGAGGTTGAGGTTGAGATCCTAGAATAGACACCCTGGGAGGATTAATTCCATAGGTACATATTTGGATGTTGATGTGGTTGTTGAGGTTGTAAGTTTAGCCTTAGCGTTTGGGTATAGGAGAGATACCTAAGCGTGGCGGTAACACCCAGTTTTCTGCTGGTTAGACGCCTCCGCAATGTATTATATTTTAAGGATTTTGTAATAAATCCAAGATGTGAAAATTGGGGTGTTACAATTACATATTATGGGTCAAAATAATTCATCCTCTATTCGTTTAAGTTTGTACCCTTTTTTCTCATTTTTTATGTGTAAACTAAATTGCTAAGGATAATGATTAATTGTCCCTATGAATTGGTGCATCTCCATCCAAAATGCTTAGATAATTATCGAATGTGCTTTCTTCCAAATCGTTGTGGGCTGTAAGAGTTGAAATGCATAATTTTGACTTCTCTTCCTCCATCAGTTGAGTTGAAATGCATAATTTTGACTTCTCTTCCTCCATCAGTTTTAATGAAAGGTGACTACAAGAGTGGCGTATCAAAGAGAGTGTTGCAGATTGTTGTAACTTGCAAGCATGAAACGAGATTGGATGCAGGTTTTCTTTAAAAATAACTTTGTAGTTGACAGATGAATGATTTTGTGATGTCTAAGTGGTCTCTCTCATGAAAATTTTAAATTAATTGCGAACTGGTAGAAAATCAGTGGGTTTTTTGGCGCAGCATTGTATATTTCTACACTCTCTTATGGGTTCAGATATTCAAAATCTAATGTTGTAAGTATATATATTGCAAAAGTTGGTCTGTTAATTAAGTTATACAATTAGATATCTTTTCTACACCATTAACATGTAATATGCATTTTTATTATATAATAGTAGACATTATATTTATTTTTTAAATTATTTTTTCTTTATTATTCTATATTTATTTAAATAATAATATAATTATCTAATCATAATAATATATAAAATTGTCTAAGACTGCAAATTGGATTCCTAAAACACATTTTCATGACATTGTTATTGCCTAATATTCTTATTAATTATTTCCAACCTAATTATTTCAATTCCTAGCCAAAATTAATGTACCAAAATATTAATTATTTATTAACATAATTTCCTAATATTCTTATTTTGTATTTAAGGTATAATATTATTGGTACAAAAATAGATTACCATTCCCTTTTTTTGAGTAATTATTATGATATTTTTATGGTTTTTTTTTTATACTTGACATTATAAAGTATAATTGATTTTGTACTAATATTATATATATATATATATATATATATATATATATATATATATATATATATATATATATATATATATTACGACAAAATAAATTATACATGTGTTAATAATTGCCTAATAATTATTATGGTAATTCTCATCACCTACTCCCATGTGATTTTTATGATTATTTTATGATAATCTATATACATATTTTTATACTTAAAGTATAATATTATTGGCACAAAATAAATTATATATAGTTATCTTTTCTTTAGGTGCAAATACTTAACTTAATAATTAAATATTAATATAATTGCCTAATTTTTATTTATTGTAATCATTATGGTAATTCGCATTCCCTTATTCTGTGTAATTATTTAAGTAATATATAAAAAAGTATAATATTATTATAATTATAACTAAAGAATAATTGAATAATTTTTTCAACATTAATGTACTATAATTATTCAACCTTTAAAACTCTACCAATAATGGTTCTTACTTTTTATTTAATTTATTTATTGTATTTTATTTATTTATTTACTTAGATTAGATGACTAAAATAATAGCAATGATTATCTTTTACATGTATCTATATTAAATGACATCTATACAATATATCTGGACTATGCATATTACTAGCATATTTTTGAAAAGGAATACTTAATTCATTAAATCTCCAACGAGACAGTCAACAAGGAAAAAAGGAGGGGAATCTAACCACTCCCCGCAACCTGACTCAGAAATGGCCTCCCTAGCAACAATGTGGGCGGCACAATTCGCAGATCGCCTAACAAACCCGAATTCGACATCATTAATCAGGGATGCCAATTCTTTAATATCATCCACTAAATAACCAAAAGCAGAATAAAAAGAATTACACTTTAAAACTAAATAACCAAAAGCAGAATAAAAAGAATTACACTTTAAAGCATTAAACAAAAGTTGTGAATCAGTTTCCACATCCACACCCCCCATACCGGTGTTCTTGAACCAACTTAGGGCCTCTCGCATGCTCAGGGCCTCAGCTTGCTTAACATCAAACGAGCCCACCACATGCACATTCTTCGCCGCAAAGAAAGTACCATCATCATCCCGAAGGACCCACCCAAGACCCATAACATTATGACCCTGATGTATTGCGATATCCGTGTTTAGCTTGAGCCTGCCCCGCTGCGGACGGATCCATCTATTCTCTTGCGCCTCACTGCTAGTAGCATATGTACCCGAATTGTCCTGCGCCAATTTCCAATTATGTATGAAAGAGGCCGACCGCTGTATAACCATATTAGCATCAAAAGGGATGTTATTCCACACAAATTCATTTCTACTAATCCATAACCCCCAGCACGTCATTACGAAGGAATCCAAATTATCGCCATGCAATCCATTTATACAGCTAAAGAACCATGCAGGTATATCACTTACCTCATGACCACTAAAGACCAATCCCATTGCCCTCAGAATTTTCCTCACTTCGCTGCAGTTAGCAAAAAGGTGACAAGAACTTTCCTCCACCACCCTACACATATGACACATCACAGCACAGTGAACATGCCTACTCAATAAAGCATCACGCGAGGGAAGAAAACAAGAAGCTAACTGCCAACAAAATACTTTAACCTTAGGTGGTACATGTAAAGCCCATATTTTATTCCATGGTCGATCATCCCGAACTTAAACCGTGAGAGACCGGTAACAGGACTTAACCAACTATTACTAGCATATTTTATGTGTGTAATTTGCATAATTATGTTTATATTCTAGGCACATTTCATTTATTTAAAATCAAATGTTTTAAAATCACGTGTTGTATCTAATAACATAATATTTTATAATATGTTTTCTTGGTAAAATATTGTGACGATCAATATATACAAGCAATTCAATATTTTTTACACTAATCACATAATAAAATAATTGTACACGTTCAATATTAGAATTTTTTTACTATTCTATCTTTAATTTTATTATCTAAATATATAATTCAAAATATTTATCCGTGCATCGCACGGGTAATTGACCAATTATTTGCTTGAATTCAAGCAAAGATAATATTAGAAAACATAATCGATCCAACCATTTTCATCATTTGCACTATATAATATTGATGTTATAATTTATATAATTATATATCGATCTAAATCTATACTTCTATACTATATATAAAAACAATATCCTACTCCCGAATTTTCCCGCCCAAACTTAGTGGCATTTTAGTAAAATAATTTATTTTATTCATTTATTATTTTATTAATTATCCATATATATTTATTCATAAAATCAGTCAATTGCTAAGAACATACCAATTTCATTCACCTACTGTAGCGATGATGATAGGAGGCATGGCGGATTGCTATTCCCATCCTTTCAGGTATGATGTCATGAGTAGTGTATATATATATATATGTATATATATATATAGGAGTACAACTTGGTGCCACTAGACCACAAGGTCTTAGCATTTATTTTTAAGTTATTAACACATTAACTCGTTACGATACAATAAAATTTGTCTTTTTTTTATTTATATTATATTGGAAGGGGGAAACCCATAATATTCAATAAAAGGAACTAAGATGAATGATAAACATTTCGCCAAATCACAAAGTCAAAGACATCTTCTTCAATTAAGTTTATCATCTCATCTGGCGGGGTCACAAAGACATGCATGCCCTTGTTAAAAGATCTAGAAAGTTTGGCAAGAGAGTCAGCCACAAGGTTCTGCTCGAGGTCCTCGCTGCCAAATCTGCCGGAGCCATGGGCACACGACAGTGCATTGCTATCGGCGGTACTCGGAGCCGGCTTCTCAGCAAGTTCATGTCGCGGCTGCTCCCGGTGATTCGGCGTCGCACTCGCAGGCTTGGTTTCCGGACACCAGTGCCACCCATCATGCCATGCCATCGGAGGATGCTCTAACAAATACGGAGGCCTATCGTGGTTCTGATTCTCTCCGGGTTGGCAGCGGTGAAGGTTTGTCTATTACCCGTATTGGTCATGCCCATGTTTTTTCGTCTCGGTCTCTTAATTTGTCTAGTGTTTTAGTTGTTCCTAAATTATCTCATTCGTTGCTTTCTGTTCAGAAGTTTGCCCGTGATAATCGTGTTTATTTTGAATTCTATCCCTCTTTTTTTGTGGTTAAGGATATTGTTAATAAAAATACTAAGTCAAAATTCTCATGAAACTCCCTGAATTGTACCCAGTTCTTGTGACAATTTTTAGTTCAGCAGATAGTTCAAAAACAGGTCTCTTAAGATGTTTTAGGTTTATGGTAGTTTAGTACAGTAAATAGTTCGGAAGACCTGGAAGACTTTGAAGACAGCTTGCTGAACGAAGGACTGTACAAAGACAGAAAAGATGTTCAGAGTTGGTTACTGAGACTTCAACCGCTTACCAGATTCAGACAAGGATATAAATATGACCCAACTCTCTTTATGATGGTGTTGAGAAAATTTACTCTGAAGATCCAGACTTAAAGTTTTTCCATCTATGTGATTACAAGAGATCTTGACAAAGCCTACCTTTGATTCAAGATATGTCTTCTCCGTGAAGTTAAATGGGCAAGCATTCACTCTGAAAGCCGTTCGTGCAATCATTGAGGGGGAGCCTCAATTCAAGAAGTCGGGAGATCAAGTTCTTGTGAACTCTTCAAGGTTGAACTCTAGAATGGTGCATTTGATGAGTTTCTAGAGTTACCGCGTGATACACAACTGTAAATTGGTGGTACATTTCATAGTGTTGATCAATGAAGAGTTGGGCAATCAGAGTGATGCCCCCCAGACGTAGGAATTGAGATTCCGAACTAGGTTATCAATTTTTGGTGTTTTTACTGCTTTAATATTTGCATATTCATTTCTGCGTTTTAGTACATATTGAACTCATCTCTACACTAGATCAGAATATGGTTAAGTGTCATCCAATAAATCTAGTAACTAGGTTTAACAATTGGGAGCCACTTATAAACTCTTAGACCTTGACTGGGTTGGTCTAAATTTCAGATATCGTCACCAAAACTCCGCTACTTAAGGGTCCAAGTGTGGGGGGGCTATACACATTGCGGCTTCCTGTGTCTCCGTCCCTGCCTTCTGCGTTTTTGTTTGCCCGAGCTTCATCGAGTGTGTGGCATAGTCGGTTAGGAGACCCCCATTTTCGGGTGTTGAATAAAGTTTTGCGTAGTTGTTATGTTAGTAGATTAGATATGAGTTCGACTCAGCTATGTTCGTCTGGTCAATTGGGGAAATCCTCCCGTTTTTCTTTACCTCGTGTTAGTTCACAGAGTTCTGCTGTATTAGACTTGATTTATACAGACATTTGGGGCCTGCGTCTGTTCTATCTACTACTGGTTTTCGTTTTTTCGTGTTATTCGTTGATGACTTTTCTAGATACTGTTGGTTGTTTCCTTTGCGTCTTAAATCTGATTTATACTATGTGTTTGGTAAATTTTGGACTATGGTTGAAAATCAATTTTCCTGTAAGATAAAGGCTCTTCAGTCTGATCTAGGGGGTGAGTATAATAAGTTGAGTTCCGTCTTAGCTTCGCTTGGCATTGTTCATCGTAAGTCCTAAATTCCGTAGCCGCCGGCTGGGAGTCCACCGTAGGGGAAAAGTCGTCGCTGCTGATAAATTGCTGAGCACGCAGAAGATCAGAGAGCTGAGCAATGGTCACTGGAGAGCCAACGGTGACCAGGGAAGACGCCATAGCCCTGAACTCCGGGCACAAACCCTTGAAGATATACAGATTCTACGTGTCCAGCGACACGGGTTGCCCGCCATCGCAAGTTCCTCCACCAGCACCTTCGCACGCCCAAGATATTCCGAGGCCGTGCTATCACCTTGACAGAATTCGTGCAGCTGCGTGAGAAGACCGAGAGAACGAGCCCGAGTGACGGACCCAAAAGCGGTTTCGATCTCCTGCAACAGCGAAAGAGACGTGGTGTGCCTGAGAGCAAGGTACAAAACCTCCTCCGACAGGGAAGCAACAAGCATGGAGAGCACTGCCTGGTCTTGCTGAACCCAGGCAGCGACGGCAGGGTCCTCGGGCAGCGACGGCGGCTGCTCATCCTCCTTGTCAGCCTGCGGCAGTGGCGGGCAAACGGACGAACCATCAAAAACCAGAGAAGACCTTGCCCACGAAGGAATGGGAAAATCTGAACACACCAGTACATGTAATTCTTGGACGACAGCTTGAGCGAGACAAAGTGATGAGCGGAATTGAGCGAAGTCGGAGCAGGCGCTGGGAGGGCCGGAGACTCCGCATCAGTAACAGTGCGCTCGGAGGAAGCGTCGGATTGATTAACGGAAGCCATGAACCAGAATCGTAAACTAGCGATAGATACCATGCAGATGAATGTATTGTGTATTCAATAAAACTGATGAGGTACAACAATCACATAAAATACATATAGACAA
Source organism: Ipomoea triloba (assembly GCF_003576645.1). Lineage (NCBI taxonomy): Eukaryota > Viridiplantae > Streptophyta > Magnoliopsida > Solanales > Convolvulaceae > Ipomoea > Ipomoea triloba. Next base: position 14,452,765 of record NC_044919.1, on the reverse strand, counting down.
GTACACAACAAGAAGTCTAAAGAGACTATACTACTAGAGTTCTATTAATTATGACTCATTTATGATATGTTCAAATGAGCAATTAAGTCATCAATGTTGACATGTAGTCATGTACTACTAATTATGAATTAATCTTATATTAATTTAATTATCAAAATAATGGTGGGTTACACTTAAATACCGACTACTAAATTGCCTAGCAATACATTGCATTCAATTATTAGATGTACATACATAAATGAAAAAGAAAAAAATTGGTCACCATTGTCAATTGTTATATTGTGGACCGAAACTTCCATGCGCATGGTGAACTATGTCAAATACATGCACTTAATATGTTATATATGTTAAAATTTGTATGTCTGCTGACTGTTAGCTCCTAATCAATGAACGTTTGTAAAATTGGATCAACAATATACTGATAAAGTAAGATAGAAAAATATAGGGAAGAAAGGAGGGACCAAATGTAGTTCTTTCATTATATTCCATCCGGTACAACATGCGCGCGCACACACACATAGGGTAGGGTTCCAATGAGATCATTTGTTTAAGTAAGATCGTGAGATCAGATCTTGTGCATCCATATAATATTTTTTAATGATCTAGATTGATTGACACACACTCCGTTCGCACGCATTTAGTCACCGTTCGCATACACCTCAACTTGGAATCATAATTAATCTAGACCATTAAAATATTTTGAGATCAAATCTTGTACATCAATCTAAAAAATTTTAATGGTCTAGATTGTTTGACACACCAACTCTGTTTGCACACATTTAATCACCGTTCGCACACACTTAATCACCGTTCGCACACATTTTATCACCGTTCGCACACACTTCAACTTAGAATCTTAAATCAATCTAGACCATTAAATTATTACATGAATGCACAAGATCTTATCTCACGATCTTACCTAAACAAGTGATCTCATATGATCCTAACTCTTTATATATATATATATATATACACACACACACACACACAACTGCAGTATCAACCATGACCCATGATCCACAATGCAATGTGGATCATGGTCCACAGTATAACGACTGCCTGAAGAGAGGTCAGTCTAAGATCCGTAAATATTGTAAAAATGTGAATAGTATCACTCTCATATTATATGTAGTCATATGGACAAATATTACATTATAACATATTAATATTACTAAAAAAAAATTAGAGTAATTCTAATGAACTTTCAAATCCTACTCCTTATATTATATGACTAGTATTTTTCATGCGCGATGCACAAAAAAATAGGTGTCCAATATTAATATTTTATATTAATTTTAAATTTATTTAGATTTTAAATATTTAAATTATTGTAAATAATACTAACATTTGTATCAATTTTATATTTATATTTTAGGAAATAACTAACATATAACTCCGATATATAATGTGTATATATTATTATTTTTATTGAATAAGATAAGAAAATATATGGTGGACGCATGTGCATGGTAACAATTGTGGAAAGTTAACAGAAGTTATAACGGTAGGGGTATGTTTGTCCAAAATATTGTAAAGTACAACTTTTATAGCATAACGTATAAAAAGAATTTAACGGGAAAAGCGGACATAAATGAAGGGTATAATATTTCTTCACACTTATTATGTTATATTATTATTATTATATTTTATATTTATTATATATATTTATATTTTATATTTAGATATATATTGATGTAAAAGTTGAGAATATAATTTTAGGAGTAAATGAAGTATATTTGAAAAAAAATTATATGTGGCCATAAGCCAGTCGTTGACGTGTCTAATTGACAACTGCATTCTCTATTTCTGCCCATGCCGAAACCGAGACCCTCAATCACCAACCATCAAAATCAAAATCAAAATCAAAATCGTCATAATTCGAGATTTTAAAAATCCCCCAAATTCACAAATTTCCGAATATTCGAATTTAGGGTTCTTCCCCCGTCTGTTTCTCTTTCCTATATTCGTATATCCCTTAAAAACGCAAAGAAATCAGCGACTGTTTGATTCGAGCGCTAAGTTCTCTCTCTCGACGTTGAAAATAGGTATCGGTATTTTGGATTCACATCTCATTTTTTATGTAAATTATTTACTGCGTTATTTGTTTGCGGTAATCAGAATTCAACAGATCTATTGAAGAATTTGGTGATTATTTTTTAAAAGTCGTAGCTTTGGAGTACACTTTTGTTGTCAATACAATGACTGTTGAAGGTTAAGAATGTGAAATTATGAAGTGGGTTTTGGAGACTCATGTAGTTAGGGATTAAGGAAATGTGAGGTAGAATAGGAGTTCTTAGGAGGTAATTAATGAATAATTGTAGAATTGAGGTCCTTATAGTGTTGTAATAGTACTCTGATATTAGATCAATCGATCCCTTGAGATACAGGACTTGCAAAACTGTAGTTGAAATAACTAAGATGAGAGATAAAGATCTCATATTTTATGTTGGAATGCATATAAAAGTGAAAAAGTTGGGGAAATTGGTGGATGCAATGCATTTGAAGCAATCCATATTGAGCTTATTGATTGTAGCATATCATACTGTGACTCTTGGTCATACATGAAGACCTTACAGATGTTTCTTAATCATTGACATTGAAACCCGTAATGATAGCATCCTCAAAAGTGGCCTTTGTTGAGGTTTTGTCTGTGGTGTGTTTATACTTTATACTACATTGAAGATGGTTGGCCTCCAGCATCCTTCAAAGAGGGTGGAGAGGGTGTTTGCACAGAGAGAAGGTTTTAAATCATCCTCACCTAGTGGGGCTGGCATGTTAGTAATTAGAATATGATGTCCTGCCTAATCTTTTCAAATGTGTGAATAATTTAGCTTTAATTGTTCTGAAGGCTTAACTCTGGATTGGTTTGTCGGCTAGGTATCATTCTGATATATTTGCAATGAAGTACCTGGAATACACTCCACTTGATCGGTATGTCTGGAACTCTCATGTTTGAAATGATATGAAGTTATGAACTAATTTTCAAACCCAGGTGTATATTTAACAGCTTGTCTTTCTTAGCAATCTGGTTTTGATATATTAGTTCTCTTCTTCTTCATTTTCCTTTTTTATTTTTTTATTTTTTATTTATTTTTAAATACTCTGTATGGTTGTATTTATTTTTAACTGCTTTTAATTAGTAAGCACCTTGTTTATTCTTTCAGTATAAGTGAATTTTTGAGTCATGTGAACCTTGGAGAGCGCACTGTTAAGGGATGTCTTGAACCGTACTCTTGTAAGTATGATAGTTATTGGCAAGTGAACTATGTTGTATTTTGACTATCTAAGGATGTTAAAAGTTCTTTTGCCCTTTCTTTTCAAGGCAAACATACAGGAACAGATAAGAAGCTGTCTCTCAGTTTGGAGAATGAGGTTAACTGAATTGATTACTTAAATTGTCTGTAGCTCATGTACTCCGTTTTTATGTTTTTGAACAAGTACATAGGTGATTTTGTTTTCTGTGCTCTCTATTACATTTATACTTTTTTTGCTTTCTATGATCTCAGTCCAAGATATCAAAGAATAGCTGTCATCCATGTGCCATGTGTCTTACTTATAGTCAAATTTCTCTCTTTGGCCTTTTTTGCTTCCTTCAGATGAGATAGCAGAAGATTATCTCAGAAAAAATATACTTTTTCATTGAATTAGAAACCTTATAATGCATAAAAAGTATTATTGTTGAGATTTTCATTGCTTTTGTCCTTTAGCTTTATGTACTGCACCTTTCCTATATCTATTTGACTGTAACTGTTAAATTCTTTTTGTTATGTTTTGTCCATTGCTTTTGTAGGTTGTGTAGGTGTTCTGAAAATAGTCCACTTTATTGGATAATTATCAGTAGTTGGTGCAGTGATTTCTTTATGAATTAACTTTTGGCACTCTACAATTATCTGTCCCAGATTCTTGATTACCTTGGAAAGTCTTCTGACACAGACTCTTCTTCACCAGTTGATTATCTATGTTGTAGATCCAGGTGATTAATCCAAACTAATTGGCTGGACTATTAAGTATATAACTGCTTAAATGGTTCATAATATATTTGTAAAATTTGTATTCCAGCCGAAAGACATTGATTTATCTGCTCCTTACTCTCAATCATATGTATCCAGACTATGACTTCAGGTAACTCTGTATCCTCTGTTGAGGCAAATTTGTTTCACTTGAGCTGAGAAGTAGGATTATGGGTACTGCCACTGTCAGCTTTTTGGGCGATATGGCATCCCACTATATAATCCTACCTTACAGCCTTGGGAGTGTTGTCAGAAGGTTTGACAGACAGTTTGGATGACTGTTGCTCTTGGAGGAGCTGAGAGTTCAAGTCTCTCCATTTCCCAAATCTGAATTCCGTTGTTTTGCCCATACTGATTATTCTCCTGATGTGTATCATAGTTTTATTTATTTATTTATTTATTTATTTTTCTGTTGCTGTGATTTTCCAACTTTCTGGTTTACCAGTGCAGTGAATGCTCACCAATTTTTTACGGAAGAAAATTGGGATAGTTTTAAGCAGATATTTGATACCTACATGTTTGAAGCATCAAAGGTAGTTTGATTTCTATGTTCATCCATTGAACTGATATGGGTTATAGCCTTATAGGGAATTCTCTCCACTTTTTTACTTCTTTTTTTTTTTTTTTTTTAACTGGTAAATAGATACAGATAGATATTAGGAAGATAGTGTTTACTGCCTGTTCATAAGGGGTATTGGTAGTTGTAAATACATGATTACATGTTGCTTGTCCAAGTAGTGCATGACCAAAAGTTGAAACTGTATATCTGTAGGTGGGGCTGCTGAAGTTTAGTTTTTCTGTATAATTACAAAATACTTGGTGTCGTGTCTTCAAAATATTCTATATATAGTAAGAATTTTTTGTGGTGATACTTCAGTCTTCAGTACATTTCAAGGTTAGTTTTTTGGGGTTATCATCACTATTTGTTCCCTTCCCTGGGAAATACAATTGACTGGGATGTGGTGTACTTCTTGGGGTTTCTTTTATGTGATCAGTGTTTTGTATTGTTATGGGAGGCGCATGCATATTTTGTTAATGTGCCAGAAGATTAAGTTTGTTGGTTCTGGAAGGTACAATGTGTTAAGAGTCCCACATTGATAAAATAAGAGAGAACATATGGGTTTTTAAGGCTATGGGTTAGACTAGCTAATTGGTTAGATTTAATCTTTTAGTGTGGTTTGACGTGCATTATAGCCCAGTTGAGTGACTCTCACCCAATCTTTAGATTATAACATGGCATTAGAGCTTGTTCGGTCCACTTTGTGTTCACCCTGTTATGGGTATTGGTGGCGTCCAAGCTTGCCTGCTTGTTCGGTCCACTTTGGTGGCATCCAGAGCTTTCGTTTCAGGGAGAGGGTTTGGTCAATTTCAAGTGGTCAACCGGTTAGATTCAAAATGGCTCGGTTGTCCACTTGATGAGGAGTGTTAAGAGTCCCACATTGATAAAGTCAGGTTAGACTATCTAATTGGTTGGATTCAATCTTTTAGTGTGGTTTGGCACATGTGCATTATAGCCCAATTAAGTGACCCTGGCCCAATCTTAGATTATAACACAATGTTTTGCTTATTTGGCATCTTAAAATTTTTGTTGCAGGAATGGCTTGAGACAAATGAGGACAGTCCTCTACTGGAGACCTTGTACAAGGCCTTGGATGAGGTGTGTTTATTTGGACAACAAATTGAGACAACTACAATGGTCAAGTATTGACATATGATTGGTGCAGGTTGTTAAAGTCACAGAATGTGAAATTTACAGTTACAATCCGGAGGCTGATGCAGATCCGTTACATGAAAAAGGAACCTTGTAAGCTTTCCATTTATATGCCATCACTCTTTGCTATTCATAATGTTTTACTTGTTGGTTGCTCATCCAAATTATCTTATAAGATGCCTTTGCCCAACTCTTCTGACCATTGCAGCCAATTGTAATTTGTTTCTCAATGCAAGTTGGTTTTCTTTTAAATTCATAATAATTATGACGAAATTCTACAGATAATTTGAATATCTAACCCAAGATGTAGGAAAAAGAGCCCATGAATGCATGGACTGTAAATTGTTTTAGCATAAAATGTGATCAAGATAATGGGTGCTTGGGGCAAGATCTCAGAGATCTAAATCTGATTACATTAAGGTGTTTGTTAATTAGATTGAAGTTTATGTCAACTAGTAATCTGGTCTTCTTTTCCTTAAATACTCCATAGTAGAGCAGGCATGAGGCATGACCACTTGCAGTTTAAGACCAAGTAGGAAGGGAACTGGACTAATTAACCTCAGCTGTTTCTGATTAGCTATTTTATTGTGAATTTCTAAATTTTCTCTTTCATTGCTCTCAGTAATGTAAGCCTGACTAGTTCAGAACCTGAAATGATTGATCTCTGATCTAGTCTGGTCTGTTTGACAGGCCAAACTGGCTTGAGGTCACCTCTATTAGCTTGGAACTAGAAAAGTATCTAGCCATCTATATTGATCACCAGGGGCCAAGAAAACTCCTCTGTATTCCTGGTGATTTCCATTTTTCGGGCTTGCTACAGTCCACAATTAGAATGCTACTTTGTGAAAATTAGGGCTTTCTCATATATTTGCTCTTCTCCAATGGAGTAGAAGATCGATACATATTGAGGTTGGGACAAGAGGGTGACCTGGAGGAAGCAGATTTTGGTGTTTAGCTTTAATTAGGCTGTGGCATGCACCTTTTCAATTTTGTGTCCAACTTGGTACAAGTTGGCCTGAGATTGGTCATTGAACTTGATCTGCATAGTGTGAACGGAGTAGGAATTTGTGATAAGGTGAGAGATACTTGGAGGTATGCACCAATTAGACTGCATAGTGAGCGGTGTGTTTGTCTCTTTCAGATGGTCGTATCACTTCTTCTTTTACAATAGGAGGTTGAAGCGCATTGTCAGCTTCCGCTTCAGCTGTGTGAGGTAAGGTTATGTTCCCTTTTTATTACAATGTAGTTATGTTTTCAAAGACCTGGCTCCTGGCTTGTGTTAGCGCTAAAATGCATTGCCGTGTGTCAGCAACTTGGCTTTGGTGGATGGATTGAATCACGAGGAAGATGGAGAGATATTCGATGGCATGGACATGTGAAGCAACACACTGTTTAGTGCTGCAGTGGTGCTGTTTCAGGCCCGAAACTGCGAATGTATATAAATGCCATCATGAGTTATTAGGAGATTGTGGTTACTAATCAGGCAACTTTCTAATCCGACATTTAACTTGTGTTAATATGTATGAAGATCACGAGCAAACTGGAGAGTAATAGTTGCAAGTTCTCTTTGCTTTTGTATCTGCTCTCTACTATCTGTCATTGAATAAAATTTGGGACCTATTATGGCATTCTTTTAATGAACACACGCACGCTCATTCTCTCCAGTTTGCTCTGTTCATATATCTAACCTCTTGCCTTTTCTGCGTTTTAGATGGTTGATGTACAACCTTTCAACAAAATGTTGTGTTTCTTTTCGTTTGATACGCATACAATGATACAAATCAATTATAGTTATTATAACACATGCTCGTGAGATATAAATTTATGTTAGTTTTTATGGGAACTTTCTACGTTTTCCAAGGCTTTGCATAGATTTACACATCTTTATATCTAGTTATTATAATTATTATTAATGGTAACAGAGGTGTCATCTAGGCTGTCAAAACGGGCCGGGCCGACCCATCACCGACTAATTTTTTCACGGGCTAAGCGGGCCAGGTCTGTTAGGCCCGCTGGCCAAGAGTAAGGCAACCTTAACCCGCCCCGCGTGGGTTTGCGGGCTGGCCCGGTTTTTTTTTATTTTTTTTATTTTTTTTATTTTTTTTAAATACTTCAAAGTTAAAAAATGTGAGCAAAGTCTACAAATAGTAGCATTGCTAATTTTCAATCCACCTTTAACGTTTAACTTTCAAAGTTTTTAAATTGAAAATAATAAAAAAAATTAAAAATATTAATATTTAAAGTTCATAATTTCATATTAATTTATTAATCATTACATACATCAATCCATAACATATTCATATATATATATATATATATATATATATATATATATATATATATATAATAGTAACAATTACACAACAAATAAGTATACTACATTACTATCAATTGCCAAAGTGCCATATAAGTATACTTACTACATATTTTCACGAGTCATGACTATATGGATGTAATTAGTGCTTCTTTGCTTAACAGTTTTCAACAAAAATTGAGTAAAATATAAATTAAAATGTATGATCAACAATATATTCAATAAATAATTATTTTTATTTTCTTTTAATTTTTGGCCCGCGGGCCGAATTTAGCTCAGCCCGTTAGGCCCGCATTTTCGCGGACCTAATTTTCCATAACCCTAACCCGCTCCACCGCGGGGCGCATACGGGCCGGCCCGCAGGCCTTAGCCCATTTTGACAGCCTTAGTCATCACATTATATAGTAGTTGATTTATTATTATTATTGTTGTTGTTGTTGTTCATCAACTAGTATTTTACCCGTGCGATGCACAGATGAAATTTTTTTATTAGATATTTTAATAATAAATTAGAGGTTAAATTATAAACAATAAATAATTATCAAATTTTTAGTGTATATTTGTTCAATGATAAGATAAGTGTAAAAGTATGAATAATATATTTCTCGATATTTAATGTCATTACTATCTAAATAAATATGGAAAAAAGTGTAAATAATTTTAAAAATCATTAAGATGATTAAAGATTCTTGGAATCAAACTGTATTTGAATGTTATTTGGCTTTATCAATTGTTGTTTTAAGTTTATTCTGCTCATATTTAGAATTATTATCAATGAATGTTTGATTTAAATTTATACCATAATAAATTCAACAAATTTGTAATTATTTTATCGATTTGGTACATATAAAATAAATGATTACGCTCATATTTGTAATTACTTTTAACAGTTATATATATATATATATATATATATATATATATATATCAAAATCTTAGTACATCAATTTTTTTATCCTATTCAAAATCTGAATATTTGTATTTTATAAACAAAAAATTTGAAAAGTACATAAATAATACTTTTTTCTTAATAAAAAAAATAACAAATATAATTTCTACTTCTGTATTATTCAATTAACATATTAAGATAATTTTAAAAAAGTAATAACATAGAATTGAAATGAAATTAAACTGATTTATGGCCTACTCTTTTATGAAAACACAAAAAAAAAATATTGTTAGAAAAAAAAAAGAAATAATATTTTTACACTACAATTGTGTTCTTCCCCACATTGTCCTTTTTTTTATATTATTATTATTATATTATTATTATTATTATTATTATTATTATTATAATTATTATACTTATTATTATTATTATTACTATTATTATTATTATTATTATATTATTATTATTATTATTATTATATAAAAGATAAATTTCCCAAATCACAAATCCCTACCTAAATGGCAAAACAAATCCGTACACTATTTACAATAGTCAATAATAAAAATTCACATAGTATTCCTAATTCATAAGCTTAAAAGTATATCAATTCCCATGCATTGTGTTTATAAAGAAAAAATTAAAGAATTCCTAATGTGATAAGTATCTGAATTTCCAATCATTGGCTAACCAAAAAAAAAAAAACTTAACTATTAATTTAATAAAGGAATATATTACCGTCTGTACGATTTGTGGGACTTAGCCGTGACTGTTTTATGGAGGTTGGTTCCAGCAACTGCTTCATGAGTATTATAGCCTAAATGTGTAGTTTGAAAAGAGTATGGAATAATATAGCTTAAAACTTAGTTGAAAGACATCTTCAAAAAAAACTTAGTTCAAAGACAACAATTTGGTATTTATACTTCTGTGATGTAATATTTTAGTTAAAAGAATAATATATATTTTGATTTTGCTCATATTTAGAATGATTATCAATGAATATTTGATTTTAATTTATACACCATAATAAATTCAACAAATTTATAATTATTTTATGATTTGGTAAATATAAAATAAAAGATTCTGCTCATATTTGTAATGATTTTTTTAACAATTATATATATATATATATATATATATATATATATATATATATATATATCAAAACCTTAGTAGAGCCATTTTTTTTCCTATTCAAAATTTGAATATTTGTATTTTATAAACAAAAAAATTGAAAAGTACATAAATAATACTTTTTTGTTAAGAAAAATAAGTAACAAATTTAATTTCTACTACTGTGTTATTCCTATAACATATTAAGATAAATAGAAAAAAGTAAAAAAAATAGAATTGAAATGAAATTAAATTGATTTATGGCCTACTCTTTTATAAAAACACAAAAAAAAATATTGTTATAAAAAAATAAATAATATTTTTACACTACAATTGTGTTGTTCTTCACATTGTCCTTTTATTATTATTATTATTATTATTATTATTATTATTATTATTATTATTATATAAAAGATAAATTTCCCATAGCTCAAATCCCTACCTAAACGGCAAAACCAAATCCCTACACTATTTACAATAGTCAATAATAAAAATCCACATAGTATTCGTAATTCATAAGCTTAAAAGTATATCAATTCCCATGCATTCTCTTTATAAAAAGAAAAAATTAAAGAATTCATAAGCTGATAAGTATGTCAACTCCCAAGCATTGGCTAACCAATTTTTTTTTTTAATTATTAGTTTAATGAAAGAATATATTACCGTCTGTACGATTTTTGGGACTTAGCCGTGACTGTTTTATTGAGGTGGATTCCAGCAGCTGTTTCATGAGTATTATAGTCTAAATGTATAGTTTTTAAAGAGTATGGAATAATGTAGCTTAAAACTTAGTTGAAAGACAATAGTTTTGTATTTATACTTCTGTGATGTAATCTTTTAGTAAAATGAATAATATATATTTTGATTCTGCTCATATTTAGAATGATTATCAATGAATATTTTATTTAAATTTACACCATAATAAATTCAACAAATTTATAATTATTTTATTGATTTGGTACATATAAAATAAAGATTTTGCTCATATCTGTAATTATTTTCAACAATATTTGTTTTTATTTTACATTGTGGTGTTGACAGAAATAATATCCGTAATATATAATTTAAGGAATTAATATAAATTTTTATATAAATTTTTAAAATAGATTGTATTTAGGGTGCTTGATTATGTTCAAATGTTTGTTTTGATAAGCCTATTTTTTAACAATTAAATACAATTTGATTTCTTAATTATACTATTACTAAATTTCATTTCATTTTTTATGAGTAAATTGAATCAGGTAGTTTGTTATTATATAATTTTTTTGAGTACTACTGCAAATGTTACAATGTAGTATCTGTTCATTTGAAATTATATATTTATTTATATATATATATATATAGATAGATAGATAGATAGATAGATAGTTAATATTTTTATAATCTAAGAGTAATAAAAAATCTCATAAAAAAGATTTAAAAAATATAATATATGGAAATAAATATATTTAATGAAACATTTAATAGCACAAAAATCTGGTTTATAACAGAAATCCAATTTATAAAAACATGACAAATTAAAAAAATACTCACACCAACATAAATGCAAACTAATTCAACATAACTTTCAAACTTTCTGAACATATGTAATAAATAATTCACCAAATAACTCCACCCTTGTTCAATTTCAAGGTTTTTCTATCTTCACAATCGATTTTGACTTCTTTTCAACATTGGATGAAAATGAATCATTCAAGGTACGTTTAATGCTGTTACTGGAAGATCCAGATCCAATTATTTCAACATCAACGTCTTTTTTGAGATCTTTTATTGGTGTTGTGACCTCACCACGTGAAGACAATTCCTATAAAAAAAATGTTTCTATAATTTATGTTGTCTAATATTTTCAAAGCTAAAAGAATAAATATAAAAATAGTTTATTATATAACAAAGATAAATTACCTCAACACTGTTATCTTGACCATGTTGGAATGTGGAAAAAACATCTGAATCCTATACAATAAAAGTATATATATATTATTTACTTTGTATTATTTAAAAATTAATTACAAATTAAATATGAGATATTTCCAACCTGGCTCTCGAGCACCATACTATCACGAACTTTTGAAATAAGTCCTGGTTCACGACAAAGTTTCATTACGGTCCAAGATCCATAAAAATTTGATAGGTGCTCTGGTTTTACTTGAACCTTAAACAGAAGGGTTTGGTGAACTACAACATTCATTTCCGGGGGAAACGAATCCATTTCATCCTATACAATAAAGGATTTGAATTAGTATAATTCTAAAAAAAAATAAAAGAGAAGTTAAATATAATACAATAACAATTAGTTCTAACCTCCACATAAGATTTTTTTAATTCAGATGCAGATTTTCCAAATAAATCATTGCATTCACGATCCCATAGTTGGAAGGCTGCATTCCCAGTCGCATCAGAGACTCTTATGGTAACTTTATATCTAAAGGTACCATTGGGCCAATATTTATTGCATTTCAAGCCATGAAAACGATTCAATGACGGTTCTAATTTTTTTAAGCACCTATTACAGGATAAATAACACCAATCTCCAATATTTTGAAAAGCCACAATTTTGGATAACACCCAAAAGCTTCCAACCTATATGTTTACAATTACAAAAAATCAAATAGTAATTTGAGAGAATATTTATGATTTTAAATTTACACTTGTGTTGACAATTGTAGTAAATTAAATATACACACCTCAGGAGCATCGTACAACTGACTAATATTCCGGATTGTCTCAGCGTTGATCTCATCTGCTATTGTAGATGATGATATTGTACAATTATTATCCATCACAAGCTTAGTGGCACCAAATGTATTTGTGATTGAAACCTCACCTAATGAATAAGATAACAAAGATTAACATTATAGGATGTTTTATATTTTTAATAAAAAATAATGTAATAAATTTACAAAGAATAACACGTGATGATGAAATTAGGTATTTACCATTATACATTTTTGCACGACACATCTGAATTATCAACACAACAGGTTCCGGATCTGGGTGGTCCACAAGTAGGAGCAATAAATCAACATATTGGTCACAAAAAGTACATCTTAAAGTTTTTTCCCTGTATATAGTTGTTAAATAAATAATATTTATTTTCAAATATAGTAACATAAAAAAATAATAAAATTGTAATATATAAAAATAGATTTTAAACATTACTTACTCACGATCTTGAATAACAATCTCCATGAATCTTTTTTGTTTCCCAGAAACTAATGTAGTGCAAGGTGATTGCATAGATACAATAAAGCCAATCAAATCTATTTTAACAAATAAATAACTGTAAATAATTAAATTAGATAACATATGCTAGAAGATGAAGTTATTGTATACAAAACAATATTACCAAATAATTCTGAATAAATTATATCTTCTGGTTTAAGTTGGCCAAACTCCTTGAATTTATAAATATTGTTTGGGAAACTGGTATCTGCATGCTCAATCACTTCTGTGCCCCGCATGGAACTGAGCATGTATTTGTGTTGAGTGGTTTTGAATGCCATAGAATTGTTGGAAACAATGAAATTATTTATTCCGTATAAACATCCTTCATCAAGCATACACTTGAATTTTTCAACATGTAGTTGTTTGAATGTCAAGTGTATACGGGTACCCTGATATATTAATAATAAAATAGGAATTGTGAATGAATGTACCCAAAAAAAACAAATTTTACCTATTTTTTCAATGCAAATAAAACATAAAACTTTGTATTAAAAAAAACAATGATATACAAAATTTTAAAAAGAAAGGAAAAAAAAACAAACTTAAAACAACAATTGATAAAGCCAAATAATAAATAATAAATAATAAATTATAAATAATAATAATAATATAAACAAATTTGTAGAGGGGTTTATAGAACATATATATGAATATGAATTAGAAAATATATATTATGATTCAAGAAATTATATATATATATATATATATATATATACCTCTACATCTTCCAGCACAGATTCTAAGGTTGCACCTCTATTGTTCTTTACTTCGTAAATACGAATCAATCGTACTGACCACTCAGTGTTGTAGGCGTTTATCTTATTGAGTGTAACAAAAGTAGGGGCCATTATAGATATAATTTTTTTGCTATGCTATGAGGCTATAGTAGTTCTAATATATAGTGAATGATGTAAAATAAGTTGAATTCATATTGATTTATATAGTGGTATGAGCTTTATTACATAAGAGATTTATTTGGAAAATAATAATAATAATTGATTAATAATTATTATTGATTGATTATTTATTAATTACAAATGAGTAAATATAATCCTTGACTGTATTCTAATTAGGTAAAATTAGGTAATTAGGGTGGTTGTTTGTTGGATTAAGTCAAATCGTAGAGTATAATGTGTATTTTCATTCCCGTACTTTTCTCTTTATAACTAATTTATTTATCTACTACACACGTTAATTCTTTTGAATCTGGGGTTGTGATTAGAGCAATCATATGCATTTAATTTTGACCATATATAATATTACTATAATTTATTAGCAATGTAAGAAACCGGTACAAATTAATTAAATTATTCTTTTAATTTAATTAATATTAATTATGTTTTGATTCCGTTTGTGCATATATTACATTACATAATATAAAAATTTCAGTCAATATCCATTTATATATAACCAGGCCATATATATGTTAATCTTATTAATTATGTTTTGATTCCGTTTGTGCATATATTACATTACATAATATAAAAATTTCAGTCAATATCCATTTATATATAACCAGGCCATATATATGTTAATCTTATTAATTATGTTTTGATTCCGTTTGTGCATATATTACATTACATAATATAAAAATTTCAGTCAATATCCATTTATATATAACCAGGCCATATATATGTTAATCTTATTAATTATGTTTTGATTCCGTTTGTGCATATATTACATTACATAATATAAAAATTTCAGTCAATATCCATTTATATATAACCAGGCCATATATATGTTAATCTTATTAATTATGTTTTGATTCCGTTTGTGCATATATTACATTACATAATATAAAAATTTCAGTCAATATCCATTTATATATAACCAGGCCATATATATGTTAATCTTATTAATTATGTTTTGATTCCGTTTGTGCATATATTACATTACACAATATAAAAATTTCAGTCAATATCCATTTATATATAACCAGGCCATATATATGTTAATCTTATTAATTATGTTTTGATTCCGTTTGTGCATATATCCATAATAGTAACCAATGATCCAGCACCCATGCTTTCATCTTGAAACCTTCGGCCATTATCCACCGTTAATATCCATTATATTCTTTTCATTTAATTATATTAATTTATTATTTATGTTCCATAATAGTAACCAATGATCCAGCACCCATGCTTTCATCTTGAAACCTTCGGCCATTATCCACCGTTAATATCCATTATATTCTTTTCATTTAATTATATTAATTTATTATTTATGTTTTGACTAAAATGCCCTCCAGTTTTTGGGGGGAAAAGCTTCCCAGGAACTTCTGTTATTATATATATATAGATATAGATATTTTTAGTCAACATCAACATTAAAAGATACCTATCGTTTATGTTTTCAACTTTTCATCATTGTTTGTATTAAAATCTATGCAGTAACAATGGGGACTAAAATTGAGTAAAGTAGAAAAGAAATAATCCATTAGAGGAATGCCAAGTGTTGAACGTCTTATGAGTTATGGAGTAAATAAATGGAGTTATTGAAAAATAAAACACACACACACATTAGAGAATATAAAAGCCGTCAAAATTCGAACGGATGCAATATTTTCTTCTAAAATCAAGGCAATTGATGAAGTTCTCTTTTCATGGGCATTTACTATCTACTCATTTGAATTAACGTTTGTAAATACATCATAGAATATTTTGAGAAGACAAATTGTAATTTGGTTTATAAATTAATATCAACTTACATTATTTTTCATTACTTAATTTCTTAGTATTGTTGCGTTCACTAGTAATAATATATTGTTGAAAGTGATCCATATATAATGAGAATTATTCATGATAAATGACTGGGATTTGGATTAGATAGACTTGCAATTCCATAATCCCTCTCTTGCAATGCTATGCCTTGTAGTATTATTGATTTATTACAATTGAATTACAAGCTATACTATCAAGAGAGAATAATAGAGAAGGTCACTTGGAAATGACTCTTATACCCAGTACAATATCACCTCAAAGTGAATGATAAAGATTTACAATTTGTACTATATACAAAATTATTATTGTTCCCATTATGTTTGACGTTGAATTTGTACAAGCATAACTTAAGCCCTTAATTAATAAGTATCATATCTTTGCATGAGCAAGCAAGAATGAACCATCTATTGAGAATACCACATAATATTCAATAGTTTGACACAACATGAGGATTTGATACATGGAATGGGAAAGCTATATAGAAGAGTCCATGAAGGATGTGACCCACACAACTAAAATGGAGAGCGCTTCAAAAAAAAAAAAGTAAAAGTTGCAAGGAAAAAGTGACGTTATTAGTGTAAAAATATTATCTTTCTATAAAAGAAATTCGATTTTATTTGAACTTATCTCTTTAGAATATTATGTTTTGCTGTCAAATGTGCTTTTTAGGTCATGTAATTGTTTAATTTTAACACATAAAGTTGTACGTGTGTATACATATATGTGTTGCATTGTTGCAAATTAAAGCCTAGTGTGAGGCCGGCCAGGTAGAAAAATATATACCAAAATTATAGAATGAAATTGAATTTCAACTTTCAGTAAACAAACTTAGCTTGTTGGAATAGATGATGTTGGAGCAAAAAACTAGGAAGAAATTAAAAATAAGAAAAACACCAATTTAATGGAAACGATATCTTTGATGACTCACTTCATTCAATTGTGTCGATCGTGTTATTACAAACCTTGCTTGTCAGAATGCTTATATATATGTGTGTGAAATGTAACATGAAATAGGATACAGACTCAATCCTATCATTTTATAGGTTCGGAATATGGCAAAAATAAAAAAGTCTTAGATAAAATTAACATATGTTTTATAATTTATACCTAAAATTTAAATTATATATTAAAAATTTACAATTTAATGTATCTTCAATCATAAGTAATTCCATGCTCGTCATTTTTACTTATCAGATTTCAACTCAATCAAGACCGTATTTAGCGAGAGTTTTGCATAAGAGTAGCGTATATATGAAGACTCAGGGAGAGAATTTGATATTTTTTTTTTTAAAAAAAAAGACCAATTTCTCCTTTAATAATTTGAAATTTTCAAATAAATTGTTAATTTTAACAAAATCTATAAGTAATGGAGTGAAACTAACACTTTTAACATAATTAAAGAGAAAATTTGTTGACTCTTTGTGTTTCAGTAGGTTGAGAAAGTAGCTATAAACAGATACTACATTGTAACAGAGTCAGTAGTACTAAAAAAAAAGAAAATTTTGTATAAAGTAATAATTCAGGGACTGAGTCTATGTAACACCCCAATTTTCACATCTAGGATTTATTACAAAATCACTAATAATATATATATCACAGCGGAAGCTAATAATCCAACCAGCAGAAAACTGGGTGTTACCGCCACGCTTAGGTATCTCTCCTATACCCAAACGCACAGGCTAAACTTACAACATCAAAATACATCCAAAGTCCAACTTAATACAAGTGGACATAATTCTTCCAAGGTGGCTATTCTAGGATCTCAACCTCAACCTCCATCCTATTCAGAGCTCATCGGCTACCTGAGCATACCCACGCTAGACTTCATCTGATAAGGTACACAATGAAGTGTAGTTAGCGCGACGGCTAAGTAAGGATATCCATGGTCACTTGAAAATAAACAAAGGTTTTCAAAAATAATTATCAATAATAATAAGGTAAGGTAACATTACCCACCAGTCGCAATCAACCTGTAAACATTCTAACAACAAGCAGTTTCACTTTATTTCAGTAATTCAAGCATATAACACAGTCATTAATTCACCCGATGGTTAGCTCTCACACATCACCCGTGGTACACAATTCTCGCCTTACTCATAAGTGGGGTACGAAACACATCCACTGTTAGTTCTCGGTGGGGTACACAACACATCCACCTTTAATTCACGGTGGGGTACAAAACACATCCACCTTTAATTCTCGCGTGGGGTACAAAACACATCCACGTTTAATTCTTGGTGGGGTACAAAACACATCCACCTTTAACTCACCACACGACTCCATAACCAATAAACTTAATCAAGTATATTTTCCCAACCCGCATGCTTAGGTTAGTATTAGTCACATCACAGAAATCCAAGTATAGGAGTCATAATAATTTTCAAACACAATTATTTTCCAAGTTAGTAAAATACACGAACACGAAAATATTATTTGAGCCTTCAAAAGATTTCACCCGGATGCCCGTAGGCTTTCAAAACATCGCAACACACAAGGTTAAAAGCATCGGGGAAAAACCGGGTCAAGAACAAGTCGAAACGAGTCGAAAACGAGTCCGCGTCGCGCGGACTCGCGGCTGGCCGCACCAGCGGACGCACGTCCGGACCGCGTCCGCTGGTTCGGCGTGCTGTGCCGAAGGCTGGGCGCCTACGGACGCGCAGCGGACGCGCGCGTCCGTTCCGCGTCCGGCCCTCTGCTGGGAGATTTCTGCTGGCGACACCCAAAAGATCGGGCCGTTAAAAATAGTTCCCGAACTCCTTTTCACTTGAAATTTTTATGGTAGATCCCTAACTCATAGTACTTGATGTCCATAAAAAGTTTTGGTCATATAGGTCCACGAATTAACACAGAAAATTACCTTTTTGCCCTTGGTCCGAAATATTCTTCTCACTGGACCAGTTTTGGAGAAATGAGCAAAAACCATACTTACACTACTCCGATCATTATGAAATTTTATATGTAGGTTCTAAACGTGTTGATCTACATGTCTACAAAATTTGGAGTCAAAATGCCTTACCAATTTTTCCCAGTAATTTTCGAAAAGTCACTGCTGGAAACTAGTTTGGTTTTTACTCAATAATTTCACAAGTATAAATTTATATGGGCATGAATACAACCTATACATGCATAAAATAGCTGTAACATGTATATTAGAGCTTACCAAAAATCAAAGTAAGGATTTTTGAAGCCAATTTATAGATCTATAACATAACACACAATTAGCACGTAAAAATTCCTAATCATACAATTTCCTAGCAATTGTCTATATCCAAGTGATTGAGCCAACTTAAGGGATTCCTTACCTCAATGGAAGCTTTTAAACCAAGTAGTTGCTAGTTCCTTCCTTGAATTCAAAGACCTTAAGAATATTATCACAATAACAACATTTTCATGCACTAAACATCAACACATGAATTCTAGAGATGATTTAATCCAACAAGGTTTAGGATCTTACTTACACTTAATCCTTGAGTGAGAAAAATATTTTGGAGCTCCTTGATCACAATGGAAGACTAAAATTATTTCTCCTCTTCTTTCTCTAAGGGTGTTATACGAAAATGAGAGGGAGATAGGTGATCTTGGTGTGATTTTGTTCTTGATCTACAAGCAACAAGTGCAACCTCATTAATGCCACATTAATTGCCCAATCTTAGTCTAGATTCACTTGCCACATGTCAACACCCCATGGAGTCCTTACAAGATCTCAAATCTAATTTGCCAGTTTATGCTTAAATCAGATGAATGTTCGGAGGACTATAACTTAATTCGGGAAAATTCTAATACCAAAATTATCGTAAAAATATTCCCGTCACAAATCACCAATTTTGGGAATTTTTCGGTGTCCCGCTAAATTTAGGTACAGAGTCCGTAACAATTTATCCCTTACAGTCCATTGGAAGTTTTTCTTGAACTAACTAGAAATTCAGGCTTAATCGCATGATATTTAATAATCCCAATTCTAGAAAATTCGAACTGAATCTATATCCTTAAAGTTTTCTCGGTTCGTGACAGGTACGTAGTTCGCAGCTTATCGATAACTAATCCTAAAAAAAAATTATTTCGAGCACCGAATCGTCTTCTCTTAAATGTCATAGCTTAAAAAAATTATATCGCTATTCTCGAATTTTAACTATGCCGTAAAAACCGAGGGGTTACAGTCTACAATTCAAATATAACTAATGGATTATAACTGCAATTTTTCAAAAAAAAAAAAACTATTATATAACTTGAAATAAGATTGATAAGTTTAAAAATTTAATTAAAAAACATTTATGTGCTTTTCTAAATGCAAAATAATCAATAACTACATTAGTGTCGTCATAAATAAATAATTATAGTTTATAAAAATGAATAAATAATTTAAACTCAAATAAGCTTTAAAACGTTTTCAAAAAAAAAAAACAAAAGCTTTAAAACAATAGTTATTATCATAATAAATAATAAATTAATTATTAATAAAAATTTATAAAACAAAGCTTACAAACATGGGCGGAGCTAAAAGTCTTTTTGATTGTGGCAAGAAACCAAAATACTTCAAAACGTGATAGAAAATATTCATAACAGAATATGAAGCATAGTTAATTGGATAAAATTATTTGACTAGAAAACACATTATAAATCACACATCTTCTATATATTGATATGATATTTTTTTTTCTTTTAGCTATATCAACTTCAAACTTTTCTATAGTAATTTGAATGCGATAATACATAATAGAAACTTTTAAACTATATATATCAGCTGATTCATTAAAATTTTATTATTATAAATATAAGTATTAAATTACTCTTCTAGAGTCAATAGTAGTCCAAAAAAAAAAAAAAAAGATCTAGCTTCTAGAGTGTAGGGAAAAAATTTATTTAAAGTGTAATCAAGAAATTTTGATCTCTTAATAACCTTTAAAAATACAACCATATAGCCTATAAGTAAACTATTTTATCACCAGCAAAGGTTTAACTGACCAATTTAGTAGGTCACAACAATCAGGAGCAAGATTAGTGATTGAGGATGACGCATATTTATTGGGAAGCGAATCTTGCTTCAATTTGTCTCGATTGCATACATCCTGTAATGTTTTTTCTAATTTTAGTCGGGTGTTTGGTTGGATGGAAAACATTTTCCATGGAAAATGTTTTCCTACAAGTTGAGGAAAATGACGTTTTATGTTCTTTGATTGGATGGAAAACAATTTTCATGGAAAAATTTTTCCTTAACAATGAGAAAAACATTTTCCATGGAAATCTTAGGTATTTTGTTTTGAAAACTAGTATTACAATTTTGCCCCCACCAAACTTTATTAATTACTCTTATTATTATTATTATATTATTATTATTATTGTGTAGGGCTACATATGTCATTATACACATTATTCCTTATCATTCCAAATCCAACCAAACAATGTAATTCATATTCCCAGTAATTTCTTTTCCACCAACCAAATAATAGAATCCATTTTCCTGATAATTTGTTTTCCATGGAATTTGAATTCCATTTCCTTCGGTGCCTAGCTGGTTCGAGCTACTCTTTTATTGGATTATCCTCGGTGTCTGTCTCCTCATTTGGGTTTAGTGAAAATGAAGTGTGCATGGATTGTGTTAAGGGAAAGCAAACCAAACACACAAAGTAGCCAAAAGAAACACTAAGCTGTTTGAGACATTTTTGCATAGTATGCGTCCAATGCCTGCCTACTACACCACAACAAAATGTGTAATTTTATAGTAGAATCATACTCTTATGGACATGATTAGAAGTATGATGAGTAATTGTTACCCTCTTCATTATGGATCCACACTATAAAGACTATTGCAAATTTACATGCTAAGCTGAATTCCTAATAAAACAATTTATAAGATACCTTATGAGTTGTAGGCGTTAATGTTGCAGACTATTTTCCGTGATTGTGTTAAGACTCAATGGATGAATGAGATAACTGATCAGTTTGCCAAATGGGTAAATGGGGCGTCAATATTATTACGGGTTGTTCTGCCTTAGACACTAACGTCTGGCTAAGTTAGACATATCAACCCGATTAAGTTTGGGGAGCTTGTCGTTGGTCTTGGACTTGACTCTAAAAGGGGCCGGGACCGATGCGATTTGAAGGGCACAACTGGTCGTGAGCTATTGTCGTTTCCCTGATGAGCCTATAGCAGGGCGAAACCAGTTTGGCACGTATGTTGGTTCACAGGGTATGAGGGTCACCAGGACACCGCACAGGCGTTGTGTGCTGCGCCGGACTCTATGCTCATGAAAAAGTAGTATCAGAGCGGGACATACTTATATTGCTACGCGCTACGGTGGGGTCCTTAGGGGGAGGACTATTTGAGCACGGACCGAAAGTGCTGATGACGGCTACACCCCGATGGTCTGCAGGGGGGGGGGGGATGGGTCCTAGCATGAGAAAGGGGTCGGGACTCAGGTGGCTGCCATCTTAGTCGGATTGCTTTGGGGGAGCAGTCCTGGCGATGCGGCGGGTAGGCAGTATTTAGTACGACGATCTTTGGGTAGAGTCCTTTTCCTCTAGCACGAGGACATGCTAGATTTTGGGGCGGGGAGAATGTCACAGACTGTTTTCTGTGGCCGTGTTAAGACCTAATGAATGAATGAGTCAACTGGTTAGCTTGCCAAATTGGTAAAAGGGGGCTTCAATAGCGTTAAGGGTTGTTCTGCCTTAAACGCTAAGGTCTGGTCGAGTCAAGCATACCGACCCAATTAAGTTTGGAGAGCTTGTCCCTGGTCTTAGACTTGTCTATGAAGGGGACCGATGTAATTCAAAGGGCACAACTAATCGGGAGCTATTGTCGTTCCCCTAATGAGACTATGGCAGAGCGAAATCAATTTGGCACGTAAACGAGTAAGGTTGGTCCGTGGAGTATGAGGGGCCACGGTACAAGGCACGAGTGTTGTGGGTTGTGCGGGACTCTAGCCCATGACATTAAGGTACCTTCACATTTTGGGTTGCCGAATAGAAATAAGGTTGTACTCTTCTTTTGAAAATAAACTTAATCCAAGGACTGTTAGTAGTATTTTCATTGGTTATCTTCAAAGGTCGAAGGGATCGGGAGCACCTGCTTAGCTTTCAGGCTCAGATGCAGATTCATGGAGCTGAAGATCCGATGATGTGTAAGGCTTTCCTGACAACATAAATGAGACTAACCTCCAGCCATAGTTGTCCTTAGGATTGCCTGATACTATTGAATGTGATTTCTGCAGAGTGTCTGTGTAGTAGAATATACACTATTGTTCTAACCATAGCATGAAGATTGTAGAGTTACACAATGCTCGATTCATTGAGAATAGTTGCATCATGGGAGTTGGGAACCACAAAAGGTGGACATTCAAGTACATGATCTAGTTGAGTTGTTTGAAAATTCAAAGATAGTCAATTGTAAGTGGGTTTAAAAGACCAAACACAACTCAAAAGGCAACATCAAAAGGTACAAGGTAAAACTTGTCACTTAAAAGAGTTATACAGAGATGAGTAATATTAACTATAATGAGCCATTCTTAACTCTTCACAAATTTAGCACTATCAACCCACTAAATCTGTTTGTGTTTGAAGTCATGAATAAAAAAGGAATTAATCCCCAGATACAACTGCCTGCCTAAAGAAATATTATTATTCATTCTCCACCTGTGTATAATACCATCACAAACTGATATGTAATTCATCATTCACTGTACTACCCAATCATACTGCAGCAGCAAAGGCTTGTGTGCAGCAATAATCTTAACCATTGTTGCCCACTCCCATGCCCAATCTTGCTATTTTATTAAGGCATGGTTAGGCACATCTAATTCCCTCACCATGAAAAATATAATATTATTCACTTTCCACATCACAGTCCAATTGTATTTCAAGAGTAACATATATCTGCATACAACACCAAATCCTAATATCTTATTTCATTGCCAACTGCCAACTGCCCTGTTTATATCCTCATGAACCATATTTCATCATAGAGATATGAATATGTGCTCAACCAAATATTACTCCCTCCGTCCCATTTTATGTGTCTGGTTGAGTTAACGAGACTTGATTCAAGTTTTCATTTTCCCCAGTCAACAAAAATCATTTTCCGTTGACTGGGTTTTCCAAGTGCAGCCAAACATGAGAAACCCGGAAAATGATTTCCAGAAATCATTTTTCGGGTTTCCAAACACAGCCTTAGTATATAAAATTTATATATTTATAAACTACATTAAAAGTACTATTAATCACAAAAAAAATTGGATTTAAAAATAATTAAAATTTACTAAAGAAAATCAGCAAAGAAGAAAGAATTGATTTGACCAGTGAATAGTAAACAGAACAGGTAAAATGGGATAGAGGAAGTATCTGGAAGCATGCTTTCCTTCAAGCATATCAGTGGTGCTGCCTTGCACATCTCATGATGAACACTGGGAAGGCAAAGAGTGCAGAGGCATTTGTTTTCCAATATCTGCAAATCAAGTTCCTTCAACCTGTAAAGATTAGACACATTGTTCTTCTCCCACTTTCAAATATATCTATATTATATACAAAAAGAAAGAAACAGAAACACAGAAAGCTGGTGTGATTGACTTGTTAAAATTGGTATTAGATTCCTGCAGAAAGATGTTGATTAATCAATCTTATTTGCACCTCTGCTTTTTAAAATATGCTTGCATTTTCATTTGCCGGCATGCACTCTCGTGTGGAAAACAAAATAATGACAAAAAATTGTGCTTTCACAGTCAAAAGCACTTGAATTACTTAATAGGGAAAATGGACCATGCTGGCATGAAACTCATGGATCACATTCTGAGGTCATAAGCTGATGACATATAGAATATGAATATGCAATGAGAGAAATAGTAATGAGAACAATAATTTAAAATTGTGGGATATTAGCATAAAATGCTGCAAACGCAATTTCCTAGAATTACATCATATTCGAGCTGCTTCCTGGACATTTAGTATATATGCCGGAGCATTTTGTGCATTTTAATGCAGCTTCACAGGTTTCAGAAACTAGAAACAAGAAGGGAGCTGCATACCTGCACCGGTTAAAGAGTTTGATCGGGTTGCTAGGATGAGCTGCCTTCAAAAATGGAAGCCAATTGCTGTGATGGTTGGCGTTAACTTTGCTATGGCTGTTGTGAACATTCTTTTCAAGAAGGCTCTCAATGGCGGAATGAATCAGCAGGTTATTACCACATACAGGCTGTCAACAGCTGCAGTTTTTTTGGCCCCCGTTGCATGTTGCAGGGAAAGGTATGGCCCGGCCCTTTAGAGAAGATAGCCATTGCTATAATTCAATGACTATAACTGTATAACATAACACAAATGTGTTCATATTGATTGCAGGAAAAGCAATAAAAAGTTGACAGCCCTCACCTTCTGCACTCTATTTTTCAGTGCACTGACAGGGTGTGAACTCTATCTTCTAATTCCTTATTCCGAACCATCAATCTATGTTGAATATTCTGATAGAAGGTGTATTTTCTGTAGAGGGACTCTCACTCAATATCTCATCCTAATCGGGCTTAAGTATACATCATCTACGTTCTCTTGTGCTTTCATCAACATTGTACCCATAAACACATTCATTATGGCACTCATACTTAGGTAAGTTCCAATTCCCGAGCATAGTGCTCTGATACTGGAACAGTTAACTTGTCTTAAAACCTACAGATTTGTTGCAGAAAGGAGAAAATTAACATGAACAGCAAGAGTGGGAAAGCCAAAGTATTGGGGACAATAATTTGTCTTGGTGGGGCTTTGGTATTAACGCTCTACAAAGGAACTCCATTGACAAAAACCACTTCGAAAGATGTTGAGGCAGAGCATGATGTAAAGAATTGGGTTATCGGGTCATTGTTTCTATATGCAGGAAGCTTGGCATGGTCTTCGTGGTATCACATACAGGATAGGGTCGGGAGAGAGTATCCCTATCAGTATTCTAGCACAACTATTATGTCCTTTCTAGCTGCTATTCAATCTGCTATCCTATGTTTTATCATTGAGAGAAGAACATCTATATGGAAACTGAAAGGAGCATTAGAGATCTCGACCATTTTATATACTGTAAGCATCTCTTCTTCATGTCAACCATCTCTGAAGTTTAGAAACATAGATGAAAAGTTTAACTCATGGATGGTTTTCTGTTGAATGGATACAGGGCATAGTGGGATCAGGTATATGCTTTGTTATTATGTCATGGTGTGTAAAGCAGAAGGGTCCCGTCTTCACCTCAGCGTTTAGTCCCTTCATTCAGATTTTTGCCGCTATCTTGGATGTATTCTTACTTCATGAACAAATTCACCTGGGAAGGTACGGCTTATACTTTTTCTTTTTTTTCTTTTTTTTTTTTTTTCAATTGTAGGATTTATTTATTTACTTTTGTCACTATTGGGGACTAGATTGTATGACAACTACTTTCACTAACTTTTGGACTAATAAAGAGAAAGACAACTAGACAAAGCATATATCCTCATTATTTAATTATATATGAAATTACTAAACATGTTCTTTGAACATCTAAACAGCATTTTAGGATCCATTTTGGTTGTTATTGGCCTATATATTCTTCTGTGGGGCAAATGCAAGGAAACAGAAGTTTGCAAAAATGTACCAACAGCAGAAAAGGATGGCACTATATTACCCGTTAGCATCAGTCCCCCTGGCCCACTTCGTACCTAAATGTAATCAGATTTAGCAGATGAAAAAAAAATTGTAATCAGTACAGAGAGTAATGATGAAAAGTTTCTCAACTGTAACAGTGCCACTGTGAACGGTGTTCTTGATCTGTGTTTCAAATTTCCATCCTGTTAGAAGAATAAAATCTCTTTAGATCTTTTTTTCCCTTTGTTTCACAATAATTATTTCTCCGAGTGGAAATACTATTAGCTAGATAGAAAGCATATTGGGAATTATAATCTAAACTGCACACAACCATCTTCTCTCGACTAAGTTCAGAAATCAAGGTGCAATGGGGAGCTTAATAAGAAATGCAAGGGAATATTCTATGATTGAACTGCAAAGCTTTTTATTAAAGGAGGAATGACACTTACATGAGTTTAACAAGCAATTTACACTTTAAGTAGTTCTGCAGAAGCTTTCATACCTTAATTAAGCGCTAGTATTGTAGAGGAATGAAATTTTTTCATACAAGAGCATATGGATGAGTTTCAGCCATTTGTGTGTTTCGCTTCCAAGAGCATACAGCTGTGAGACTTCATCTCATATTTAGCTGATCCATCCTCAATAGGAGTTCCCTTCTCGCTAAAAAACCCTGGAAAAGGAAGGGCTGTATCAACCAGGCGAAACCACGCCATGCCTGCCGGCAGTGGGGGAAGGACAACACTCTCTGAATGGTCAGCACTATTGAAGGCAGCAAAAAGGTGTCCGGGTAGATCAGAGGCAGTGCTTGATTCAATTTCGCCAGTGTCTGCTTTTAAAGTCATTGCCAGAAATTTGTTAGATGGGTCAACCCATCTAGGCGGAGATTGGTCACTTCCATGCCATTCGATATTATCTTCATCCAAGAAATCTCCCTTCTGAAGAAGGTCACTTCTTCTTGTTCTTAGCTTGCTCAAGAATGAAATAAACTGTGTTGTCTGAACACCAAAACCAGTTCTTAAAGCATTCCAGTCAAAAGGCTTCCGAGCCTCATATGCAGGGGAGCCCCCTGAAGACCGACCGCCCTCATCTCCCATGTTAAGAACTGGAACACCAAGAGAAATGAACAATATGAAGAGAAAATTACGGATCTGTTTAAGTCGTCTTTCTAGGACAGCATTTTTGTTTGTAGGACCTTCCTCCCCACAGTTCCAGCTTAATTCTGAAGCCACTTCACGGCTACTAAAGCTGACTAAATCTACAAGGGTAAGTCCAAAGTTTCTGGCAATATAATTTAAAGAGAATGCAGGGCCTCGCCCACCAGAGAAAACATCACCACTTCCACAAAGACGTGTTGCTAGCTTGCTGAGAGAACCATTACCCCTCAAAAAGTTCCTGACATCACCACAGAATTTTGAATTTATCTCGGCCCATCTCTTCCAATGAGGGAATATAATTTCCTTTGACGTATTCTCAACAGGATCCCAAAAATCTGCAATCAACTTCACCTTTGAAAGTAAAGGATCAAAAGCAATTGCCTCAATTAAAGGAGGGTGAGTCAGGAACTCGCCATGGAATCCTCTTGTCAAGAAAGAAGCATTAACAAAACAAAAACCATCAATATGATATTCCACCACCCAATGGCGGAGGCTGTCCAAAATCATTTGTTGGACCGGAGGGTAATTGCAATTTAATGAATTTTCAGTTTTCATGCCCATATCATCTTCAAGATAATAATAGGAAGACTTATCAATATGCAACAACGATGCACCCTCTGCTGTGTGGGTGAAAACAACCTGTAGAAAAACCTCTATCCCATTGGCATGAACTTCCTTGACCATCTGTTTCATAGAATTAATAATGGAAGAAGGATCACCAGGAGGCCCACATAAGTGCCCAGGTGAAAAAAAATGCACAGGAAAATATGGTCCTTTCTGTTCATCAAAAGGGAAGATAGGCTCTAATAAGATTGCATTGACACCAAGATCCTTGAAATGCTGCAATTTTTCAGTAATACCAGAGAAGGTTCCTGCAACCTGAGCAGGTAACTTGCTGGACTTGCCCTTTGTGAAATTACTAACATTCAAATGATAAACTATTAGTTTCTCCATTGGAATGTTAGGTCGGATATCATTGCTCCAATCGAATGCAGGTTCCTTGCATAGTTGTCCAAGAAATCTTGGAACTGAGTTAAATCCTTCCCTGGGAGGAATATAATCCACAAGGATCTTTGCATATGGATCTAACAGAGCATGTTCTGTCTTCTCAGCAGTGGCCCCCTTGCAGCGGTAACCATAGCCCACAAACGGCAAAGAGCCATCTATTGAGGCATGCCAAACATCACCCGATCGATTCACATAAGGATCCAGATCAAGTTCTATAACAGGTTTTTCTTTTCTCATGTCATCATACAAACACAAGACAACACTTTCGGAACTGCGTGAGAGAACTGCAAAATTAATAGAACCATCTGAGAGAAAAGATAGGCCCAGTGGAGCAGGATGTCCAGAACTAAACCCAATTGGTACGACAAAATTTGTCTTCCTGTGACTTTTGATTTCTGAGTTATTAACTTCAGAAGCCAATTCAGACTTCAGAAAGAAAGAGAGGTAGAAGGGAGCTAAGCTTAGTTCAAAATCCAACTCAACAAGCTTGCCAGAAGATTTAGATTGAAATACTGTTTCAACAGTACTCTGCTTATTGCTTGTCCCAACACTTTGTGAATCCAAAGACATAAGAGATTGGGCATCAGACCTAAATAACCCCCAAATCATAACCAGCTCACCGACTCTGCCATCAAGCTCTGATGGTAAAACTTGAATTTGTACTCCGTACTTACTATTCCTCTTATCAACAGACACCTTCACTAGGCCAGTGGTCTCGGTTCTGAAGAGATATTTTGACACTTGTCCAGCAGTTTGTATAACAGAAGTATCTGCGGCTGTTGCTGCCACCACCATTAGACCGTACGGTTTACTAGAAATTTTTTGAGTAAAATTTCCGCCATTCCAGTAGAACGGTTTCTGTACTGCATCCACATTCCTTAGACCGCATACTACTCTTTCACTATGGCAACCGCGAGCACAAGCAACTGACTTGGATGACTCAGCAGTTCCACGGCCAAGGTAGCATGATTGTAGCACAGATGATAGTGGTAACATTGCCATTTGAATACTTAAGGAGATATCAGGACCAAGCCAAACATAGAGTTTGGTCAGTCATCCGAATCTCGCCCTGCTAACACAAAAACAAATTGATTGTTGATCAAAGAAAAGGGATTACCTCTACAAAGGGTCTTTAGACATGAAGGAATTAAAAAAAACATGAATTTCATTAGCATAAAATCACAATCACTTTTTTTTTCCTAAAAAGATCAAAGTTATCAAAGTTATGAAAGCTATGAAATCGAGCAATGTTGATTGAGTGCCAATCGACTTCACATGATCAAGATTTCAATCTAAAACCTCTATCCAAGATTTCAACTTAATAAATCCCATAAGGGCAAATCCGAAACGCAATTCATTAAGGAGCTGCCAACACAAAAGCTCAATAAATTCCAACACAAAAAATTCAACAAAGTAGAACAAACAAATAATGCAGACATTGGCTCCACAACACAGTTAACAAAGCCAAGAAAGCAAATGTACATGCAAAAAACAGAAAATGAACCCTAATTTTTTCTACACAAACATGAACCGGTGATTTGTAAAAAAAGCAAGATAACAAAGAAACTCGCACCGTTAACTGAACCAAACATCAAGAATCCGCATTGAACTTGAGACTGCGCCATTAAGAATTCTGGGGTGAGCTGCTTAAAATGAGAATGATAAATAATGAAATCAAATGGCTCCAAAGTCCGAAATAGAAGAAGTGACAGGGAGAAGTGAAGAGTGGAATGATCACGGACCGCAAACCGAGGATGTTCCCAGATTTGGAAGTTTCTTGGAGGAGTGAAGTGAGTATTACTTTCATGTGGTTCGCTGCCCCATCCTAATTTCCTGAGGACTAATCAAATCGTCCGTAAATCAGTCTCAGAATTCTGTTGGAGAAAGTCTACTAGACGCTCTCAATCTCTACTACATCATTTTATTTTTTTGGAACAAGAGATTATGGTTCTATTTGACACGTCTAACTAAAAAACTAAGGGCACGTTTGATTCGCGGAAAATATTTGAAGGAAAGTGGAAGTGAAATTCTGTGGAAAAGTAGTTACCAGGAAGATAAATTATGTTGTTTGGTTGGTGGAAAAGAAGTTGCTGGGAAGATAAATTCTGTTGTTTGGTTGGATTTAGAATGGTAAGGAATAATGTGTATAAAGACCTAAATGCCCCTATTATTATTATTATTATTATTATTATTATTATTATTATTATTAGTGGGTGTTAAATATGCTTTGAAAAAAGAAGAATAAGAAAAAATAAATAAATAAATAAATAAACAAGACAAAATTAAGATACACATTATACTAATGTTGCAGAATACCATAATATTATAACAAACAAGTTTCAAAATATTACAAAATACACATGATATTCAAGTTAACAAGTTCATCCTTTTTAGTTTCCAAAAAAATAAGCTAACATCATATTTTTACATAGCCAGCTTCATACTTACAATAGGATACTTTCTAACTTGACAACAAAAACAACAATGCATCAGCCTTTGGTCCGTTGCAAGACTCCTCACCACAAACATGTTCAATATGTAGCAAGGAACATTTTCACCCATTCAAGCCTTTGGTCCGCTGCAAGACTAAAAAATACAAGCATTTGATTTGGATATTCAGGAAGCTTGATCAAAGCCATAAACTTGTCATCATATTCCAGCCCCTCAATCTCACTCAACTTACCCTCTAATTGCTCAATTTTTTGTTGAAGAGTCAATTCAGTTCCAAGACTTTTACTTATTTTGTCTCCTACCGATTCCAACTTCTCACTCAACATCATGGCAGCACCAAGCAAAGAATCTGCAGTAATAGGTTCACATGTGTCACTTCTTTTCCTAATTGCATCACGAAGAACTCGACTATCAGCCACTGATCCTTCCCAACCACTTAGAACATATACAAATTGCATATCAGGAGTGCACACACCTAAAACATTTGTTGCAATGTCTCCCTTACGAGTTCGATATCTAGGCTTATCAGAACTTGGCACATTAACCTTGATAAAGGTCCCATCTAAAGCACCTAAACAATTCTACAGGAAATATGAACCTTAATTAAAAACAAAAACTCCCAATATATATAATACATCAAAATATTTATGATGATAGTGTACCTTAAACCACTTCCATCGACTGTCGGTACAATTTGCCGAAATGGGTTCGGGTGTTCTAAACAAATGACCTTGCAAATGCATTATAGCATTCAGGACTTTATGAAACGCTCGACTGATACTCTCACCTGACCTTCCATAATTGTATTGAATGACTCGATTTTTAACATGATGAGCAAGAATATGTAAGAAGATTACTACTTGTTCCCCAATAGTCATGTTCCTTGTTGGTTTTAATCCTCCTAAACTCTCTAGCATTTCACATAGTTTGGAAAAAGTTTGCAAATTCATCCTAAGTAGTGAAATGCATAACTCGTTATTATTCAAAATTCGTTGAACGTACTCTCTTTTGTAATAACTATCAAGAGAATAGTGCTTAATGCTTGGCCTATAACTATTGAGAGATGTTGTTGATGCCATTAAAAGTACTAAAGCACTAACAGCAGTATACATCTCTAAAAAAACAGTCAAAGCAGCCACAATCCTTTTTCTTCTTTCAGCAATTCTAGTTATACCCAAACGAGCNGATTTTTCAAAGAAGGATCTCTAGGCAATATAAACAAAGGTTTATATCGATCAGAGAACTTGCTCTGATACCAATTGTTGGTCCCAAGGGGATGGGGTACAAGTCTAGAGGGGGGGGGTGAATAGACTTGTATAAGATTTTGCAAATCTTTTCAACCTCTCGTGTGTATTTGAACTTAGGATGTTTAAGTTCGATACCTCACGAGGTGAAGACAAAGTTTTATGCGCAGCGGAAATGTTATCCCCTTTTAGTTAGCAGAGTTT
>NC_044919.1:14374897-14416842 GCF_003576645.1 Ipomoea triloba | reverse complement strand
TCCACCTCTCGACTGACTTCCTGAGGTTCAGCAGGGACACTGGGATCAGAGCTCGAAGGTAGCTCCATATCAGGTGCTTCCCGGTTTCCACCTGAGGGATGGATCACTTCTTGCTTTTCACCTCTCGAACCTGGAGCCTCAGCTTCAGCTGCTGGTAANCTGGTAAGATAGGAATGGCCAAGGTGGGAGTCTCTGTATCAGATGCTTCCCGGTTTCCATCTGATTGAGGTTCCCCCTCAACACTACCTCTCGAACTTCCATCTGATTGAGGTTCCCCCTCAACACTACCTCTCGAACCAGCGCTGGGAACGTGATCATCTACTGGAGGAGTTGATTCATCGGCAGGTGCTTCTCGGTTTCCACCTTCTTGAACCTCAACTCTCGAACCAGCAGGGTTCTCCTCATTTTGCTCTTGTTGCTCACTTGTTTGCACTTCAGTATGCTCTGGTGAATCTGGAATATCTATTATCTCAGGAGCAACTAGTGCACTCCACCTTTCCCTATTAACTATATCGATGGGAAAGCCTGGGAGTTGGA
Source organism: Ipomoea triloba (assembly GCF_003576645.1). Classification (NCBI taxonomy): domain Eukaryota; kingdom Viridiplantae; phylum Streptophyta; class Magnoliopsida; order Solanales; family Convolvulaceae; genus Ipomoea; species Ipomoea triloba. The sequence continues at coordinate 14,416,305 of NC_044919.1, read as the reverse complement.
GCAACAAAATTTCACCCTCTCGAACTGTCTGAGCTTCATCTGTTGCATTCGAGGGTGTGGACTCAGGTGGTGGCAGTAGTAAGACAGAGTTAGGTGCCACCTCATGTGCTTCAGAGGTCTCGGATTCACCTCTCGAAGCTACCTGGTCTTCTAGAGCAGATTCACTCACTTGGGACAAGGGGATTGCTGCAGTTGGAGTAGGAGTGTCAGCATCATTTCGAGCAACCCCAGAGGTCTCTCCTGGACCTCTCGTGTGTTCTACACTTTGTCCCAAGGATAGTGCTGTGGCAAGCCTGATATCCTCTCGAAATTGAGCATCTAGTTCAGGATCTTCTTCAGGCTCGGCTTCATCTTCTTGTGCATCAACAGCTATGCCCTTTCCTTTGTCAGATCGACCAAGATTACTCCTGATTACTTGCATCTCATGGGCACGGTTTTGAAGCTCGTCGGCTGGGATTTCAGTGAGATCTAACCAGTTTAGTGCAAATCGTTCCTCAGCCTCCATCTCTGCTGCTCTTGAGATCAATTGATCAAAGGGACCTGTTCTCCAGTTGATCCAACGAAGTACTCTGGAGAAGTCGTCCAAACTCGATACATTCTCAACACTTTGATTCAATCGAGATGTGATTTCAGCATTCAGCTCATCAGAGTCAGCAGGTAGGATTTCTGTTGCTGATGCACACTCCACAGCTTGTTCAGTTATCTCTCGAACAACCGAGAGATCATGTGTCAACCCATCATTCAGAAAAGCTTGCACTGGGTTCCTGACCACAGTGCCCTGACCATCAGCAGCCACCACACAATCTAGATCTTCAGCTGCTGGAATATCTACCTCTCGAACCACCTGTCGTGGTTCCTCAACAATACCCTGTACTGGATCACTGATCCCAGTACCTTCAACTTCTCGAGCCTCCTCTTGAGGCAAACCAACAGATTCATCACCATCCTCAGCACCATCAACAGCAAGTATATCAACACTTAAAGTTCCTGACAGGGACTTGGTAGGGGGCACTCTCTCAACCTCAGTGGCCAGTGTAGCCTGAGGTTCCCCCTGGGCTTGTGCCCTGTCCTCAAATGGTACTTGTATAACGGACGGTGTCACCTCTCGAACCTGGGTGACAGCAGCAGTCTTGGTCCTCTTGGCCTTCCTTTTCAATTCAACCCTCTTGACTAGGGTGTCCAAAAGCTCGTCATCAGAGCGCTTCTCCTTAGCTGGGGCTTTCCTTTTGCCCCTTCCCTTAGGCTTTGAGGGTGAAGATGCATCCTTAGCACCTTTTGCCTTAGCTTGAGGTTTCGTTCTACCCATATAGGTATTCCGATGAACCTCTCGCCCTTCCCTCAGTTCGAAGCCCTTCAGTCTCAATAGAAATTGAACAACAAAGCCAAAACCAACCTTTTTGTAGATTGTCAGGTCGGAGTTGGAAACTGAGCTCTGCACTTGGTGTTTGAGGCAGTCGAAGATGATGTGAGCCCAGTCCAACTTGTTGTTGTTCCAGATGGCGTGGAGGATTTTCAGAGTGTCCAGATTGACTTCGTCTGTTCCGGACACCTTGCCGAGGATGAATTTTATGATGAGCTCGGCGGCTAGGGCAAACCTCTCCTTCAAATGAAATCTGCGGAGGGCAGAGGATGCTCTGGGTGGTGCAGTCTCCAATCGGATTTTGTCCCAAAACTCCTGCTTATCCATGTTGTAGTCCGATAGGTGCTTGACTGCCTCCTCCGACGTAGCAAAGTCGAATGCTGCTCGTAAATCACCCACAGAGATTGTTATGTCTATTTCGTTGAAGCGGCTTTCAATCTTGCCCTTCGTGACCTTGGCATGAGCGAACCATTCTGTGTAGTCGAGGTCATGAATGGTTCGGTAGTCATGCGTCATGTACCGCATTAGTCCTGCCTTCTCAAATTTCTTCAGGACTCTCTCCGCCATTGTTGGATTTGGCGAGTGGGTGATGAAGCCATCTTTGTCAAGGATGCTTCCTGCCTTGACTTGTTTAATCTGAGAGCGTATGTGGTCTAGCTCTCTCTGGTATGCACTGGAGGATGAAGATGAAGATGAAGAAGATGATGATTCAGACGCCATTGAAGAAAGTTTGTGTGTTTTGGAGGGAATGTGTACAGCGTCTAAGGATTTGGGGATTTTGGGTATATGGTTTTGAGTTTGAATCCGGGTAAAGAAGAAGGATTTTGCTTTTATATTAGGCGGATTCGGGTTGGATATATGGGTAGGGTTGAGAGTTTGACCCGTGGAAGGATCCCGGTTGATTTAAAAGATGTGAGAAGTCAGAAATACCCCTGATAACGGTCAGCTTATAAGGTATTTTGGTAAGGGTATTTCGGCAAAGTATAGAACGGTTTAAGCTTTGAGACAGTGGAGTATTGATATTTTAAAATAAGCATGCTCCCACTAATCAAGATAATGCCCTTAAGTGCGAAAAACCGTCAGTAACCGATGACCACGTGGCTAGCATTTATGTCCAAAGATAGCCGTTCCACCTCATATATCCGTTGAGCTTATCAAATTCACCTTTCGAAGGTGAATGATCTCCCTCATGAGTTTAAGGATCTTCCCCCTGAGTGATTGATCCCTAGACCTCCTTATTCTTCCGTCTTGATCTGGTTAAGGATCTTCCCCCTGAGTGATTGATCCCTAACCCTCCTTATTCCTCCATCTTTATCTGGTTAGGGATCTTCCCTTTGATCCCTAACCCTCCTTATTCCTCCGTCTTGATCTGGTTAAGGATCTTCCCTTGGATCCCTAACCCTCCTTATTCCTCCGTCTTGATCTGGTTAAGGATCTTCCCTTGGATCCCTAACCCTCCTTATTCCTCCATCTTGATCTGGTTAGGGATCTTCCCTTTGATCCCTAACCCTCCTTATTCCTCCATTCAGAGATATCAGTTTGTTATCTTTCGAAGTGACCTCTCGAACTACCCTTCTTCGAGACATAATGTATGTAGACAAACTGATCGGGTGACCTATCGAACTACCTTTCGAACACAGATTGCGAGAGAAACAAGTTTGATTCATTTAAAAGATATCACTTGGAACATATCCTTAAGTTCATTTAGTGATTTCCAGATACATTACATATGAATCAATATCCTATTAAATTCCCTAGAAACTTTTGTTTGGCCTTGGTCAGCCTAATAGGAATCTATCGTTAAGGCGGGAACTAGCCATCTAAAGTCCTATTTGTCTAATAACAGAACTGGGGGTGGCTATTCCCTTTTCTTATTCTTCTCTCCGGAGCTGCTTACTATAGTTGGGAGTGACCATCTTCATCGCTAATCCTCTTAATGTCTTTGGATTAGGTATGATCATCCCTTTGGCTGCTGCAGACCTCAGAAAGTCCCATCTGGTCTTCCTCTCCGTTTCCCTTGGTTCTCCATTTGGTTGAGGAAGGCCCTTTTCCAGAATGTGCAGCAGTAGGAGTCCCTCTTGTGCAGGACTCTTCTCCCGATTCCAGTATCCCATCGTTGTGGATCTCCTCGTATTTGGGGATCCATTCACCTTGGATGGGAATAGGATACTTGCTTGGATTATCAGGAAGCTCCGTAATCTGTTCACCCTTCGTTGATTCTGGATAGTTTTCTCCTTGAAAATCTTTAGACTTGACTGCCGGTTTCTTTCCTCTATAAAAGAATGGAACATCATCTTTTCCTTTCTTTTTCTCCATGGGAAGTTGATGGTATGAACTTCTGAAAGAAACCCTCTTATTTATAGCCCAATAGGGTTACCACTGTTGAGTCACGGGATGCAATATGAATGACCATTCAATGCTTGTGTAACTCCAAAGCTGCCATAAAGTTGATGAAACCGCCCCTCACATGCGAAACAGTTCATGGCACTAAATACAAGAAGATAAGATTTGACCATTCAACCCAACTCTATCATTCCCAATTCTAACCTTAGTTGAGAGAATCTATTTTCACATAACGCTTTTGTGAAAATATCTGCTAGTTGCTCCTCCGTTGCAACAGATTCCAAAGTGATGTCCTTTTTCTCAACGTGGTCTCGGATGAAGTGATACTTAATATCAATATGCTTTGTTCTGGAATGTAACACTGGATTGTGGGTGATGGCAATAGCACTTGTATTGTCACACATGATCTTAACCTCCTTACACTCAATCCCATAATCCAGTAATTGTTGCTTCATCCATAAAATCTGAGCACAGCAACTTCCAGCTGCTACATACTCTGCCTCAGCGGTGCTTGTAGCTATTGAATGCTGTTTCTTGCTAAACCATGAGACAAGTCTTCCACCTAGAAACTGACATGTCCCTGATGTGCTCTTTCGATCTATCTTACAACCGGCAAAGTCCGCATCTGAATAACCCATAAGTTCGAAAGATCCACCTTTCGAATACCAGAGCCCAACACTCTGCGTACCCTTTAGATATCTAAGAATCTTTTTGGATGCATTTAGGTGACTTTCCTTAGGACTTGCCTGAAATCTAGCACATACACCTACTGCAAAGGATATGTCTGGTCTACTTGCAGTTAAATAAAGAAGAGATCCGATGATACCTCGATAAGTGGTTTGATCGACCTCTCGACCTTCGCTGTCGACATCGATACGTAGAGAGGTTCCCATAGGTACTTTGACTGAGGATTTCCCTTCTATGTTGTATTTCCTGAGCAGATCCTTGGTGTATTTCTCCTGGTTGATGAAGATACCTTCCTTAAGCTGTCTCACTTGTAGTCCAAGGAAGTAGTTGAGCTCTCCCATCATGCTCATCTCGAACTTTCCTTTCATCAAACTGGAGAACTTCTCGCACAAGTCTGGATTGGTGCTACCAAAAATGATATCGTCCACATAGATTTGCACCAATAAGATGTGATCCCCATCCTTAATTCTAAACAATGTTTTGTCCACTAGGCCTTTGGTGAACCCACACTGAAGTAGAAAAGAGGATAAGGTATCATACCAAGCTCTCGGAGCTTGTTTTAAGCCGTAAAGTGCCTTCTTTAATTTGTATACTTTGTCAGCTCCCACGTCCTTCAAGAAACCCGGAGGTTGTTCAACGTACACCTCTTCTTCGAGAAGTCCGTTCAGAAAAGCGCTCTTGACATCCATTTGATATACCTTAAAGTCTTTGAAGGCGGCATATGCGAGAAAGATGCGTATGGCTTCGAGACGTGCCACTGGAGCGAAGGTTTCATCAAAATCTATTCCTTCCTCCTGACAGTAGCCTTTGGCAACAAGTCTGGCCTTGTTCCTAACAATAACTCCATCCTCATTCATCTTGTTTCTGAAAACCCACTTTGTACCAATGACATTCTGATGATGAGGTCTCGGAACTAGTTCCCAAACGTCGTTCCTCTCGAACTGATGAAGCTCCTCTTGCATTGCTTGCACCCAATCTGCGTCGCTTAGAGCCTCATCGATCACCTTAGGCTCTATTTGAGACAGAAAACAAGCAAACATGCTTTCTCTGTAAGCTGATCTGGTTCGAACTCTGTCACGTACATCTCCGATCACTTGATCAGCAGGGTGATTTCTCAGCCATCTTAGGTCGGGTTGCGGCTCCTCAGTTGATACTTCCATTGAAGGTTGAGATATGGGTTGAACATCTATGATCTGAATTTGATCAACTGAGTTAGGAGCTTTCTTCTTGGTAGACTCTTCATCATCTGATTCTGACTGGAGTTCTGCTACGTCTCGAACTATCGACTGCTTGTCTTCGAGAGGTAAGTTTGATCTCTCGATAGACTCTGGCTGATCTTCCTCAGCAGCTTCCGTTGTCTTTGATGGTTGATCTGTTGATGCCCTTTCATCGAAGGTAATATGTATGGACTCTTCAACCACCAAACTCCGCTTGTTGAAGACTCTGAGTGCTTTGCTTGTCGATGAGTATCCCAGAAATACTCCATCATCTGCCTTTTCTTCAAAAGTTCTTCGTTGAGTCTTCCCATTGTTGTGAATATAGCATTTGCATCCGAATGAGTGGAAGTGGCTTACATTCGGTTTTCTTCCATTCCACAACTCATATGGAGTCTTTCCAACTCCTTTTACTATCAAGGACCGATTTTGGGTGTAGCACGCTGTGTTGATTGCTTCTGCCCAAAATCCTTGTGATATGTTGGCTTGCGAGAGCATGGTCCTTGCGGCTTCTTTGAGAGTTCTGTTCCTTCTTTCAGCAACCCCGTTTTGTTGAGGTGTTCGAGCAGCTGATAGTTGATGATGAATTCCGTTCTCGTTGCAGTAGCTCTCGATTACTTGATTAACGAACTCTCCACCTTGATCTGACCGGATCTTTAGTATCGAGACTTCCTTTTCAACTTGAACTTGTTTCAAGAGATTTGGTAGGGCAATTTTTGTCTCGCTTTTCTTGGTTAAGAACACGGTCCAAGTGAATCTTGTGTAGTCATCCACTACCACAAGAGTGTACTTCTTTCCCTTTATGCTGGGTGGATCCACTGGGCCAAATAAGTCCATGTGAAGAAGACTTAATGGTCTAGTGGATGATGTCTCGGCTTTGCTCTTGAAAGAAGATTTGATCTATTTGCAACGTTGACATGCCTCACAGATTTTATCCTTTCGAAACGTCACTTTGGGCAGTCCTTCCACTAAGTTCCTCTTAGTAAGCTTGTTGATAGTCTTGAAGTTCAGATGACTAAGCTTACTATGCCAATCCCAGCATAAATCTTCCTTGCTCCTTGCTAGCATACATAGGGATGGTTTTGCAGACCTCCAATCCACTATGTACATGTTTCCTTTCCTTGCTGCTTCCAAGACGACTTCGAGAGATTCCTCGTTCATAATCTGACATTTGCTTTTGGTGAAGACAACTTTGTGGCCTTTGTCACAGAACTGGCTTGTACTAAGGAGATTGAACTTGAGCCCCTCAACGTAGGATACTCCTTTAATAACCAGCTCATTCTTTTGGATTTCACCAACAGCTCTTGTGCGCCCCTTCTTCTCGTTGTCGCCAAATGTCACCAAGGGACCTTCGATAGGTTGGATGTTCTCAATCAGTGTTAGATTTCCAGTCATATGTCTCGAACATCCACTGTCAATGAACCACACGTCCCTGGTGTCCTGCAAGGAAATCAAGCAAGTTTAGGTACCCAAACTTTGGGTCCTGGTGGGTTAGTGAGTTTAGGCATCCATTTATACCTTGTGCCCATTATTCCAGGCCTAGGCGCAATGTAGCCATTGTACGTTTGATAATTATAAGGAATGCTAGCAAAGGTTTTAGGCCTCTTTGGTGCATAAATCAACTTAGGTAGAGACTTTTCGACCGGCTTATGCACCATGCCTTTCATACGCTGTTTGGTCATGTGAAATTGCTGAAAGTGAGGTTTCTTCCAGAACTTGTGATTTGATGACCAATTATCACTAGATGGATAGAGTCTTCCTTTCTCCATCCGTGAGTTCCTAACTATGTGGATCTCAGACCTTCCATATTTGCCTTGAGGTGCATTATATGGAGTGTAGCTCTTTTTGTACTTGGAATGGCCTTGCGAAAGATAGCAAGGTGATCTCTCGATATTGTTTACCCGGCCATTCTTCGTAGCTTTCCTATACTTTCTATTGCTGGTGTATAGGGACGGTTTATGAATAGCTACTCTGGTCTTTTCTGTTGGTCCTTTATGACCTTTATTTGGTTTGGGTTGAGATCCTTCATTTCTTGAAGTTCCCAAACCATTGGTCTGTTTATCTCTCGAGAGATGGTCTTGATGGAACCCTAGCCCGGTTCTATCACTTGTAGGTCTGTGATCATTCACCATTTTCTCCATAGCTTTGGAGGAATTAGAGTATGATGCTATAACCTTTCTAAGATCCTTTTCTGTGATCTCTCGAGTTTTGCACTCTTCAGTTAGTTGGATTATTTTAGCTTCTAACTCACTTACTTTGAGAGTTAGCTTCGAATTCTCTTTCGAGACGTTCTTAAGCATATCTCTTTCAGCAGTTAGCTTGCTGTTTTCATCCATCACTCTAGCATGAGTGCTATTGGCGATGTTAAGGTTCCTTCTGAGCGATTCCAACATCTCGAAGGGGTCCTCATCGCTTTTAAATGAAGAACAACGAGAGGTAGAAGTAGAGCAGCGAGATGTAGGAGTAGAGGTTACCTCGTTGTCAATGGCCATTAGGCATTGATTCTCCTCTTCCTCGGTGTATAAGCAGATGAGCCCCCTCTCATCCTCTGAGCTGCTGCTGCTTTCGCTGGAGCTCGACGTCTCGGACTCCTCGATTGTCCTCTCGAATTCTTCAGCAACAAGCGCCTTCCTGCGCTGATACGTCTTTGATGATCCTTTGAAGCCACCTTGTGTTGGCTTCTCCCTGGATTCCTCTATTCTCTTGGAATCCTTGCCTTCTTGGCCCTGATGCTTGCTTACTAGTGGGTAAGGGCATTCGGCCTTGAAATGTCCCGGTCTTCTGCAGTTGTAGCATAGACCCTGATTTTCCTCCTCCGTCCTTCTGGATGGATATCTCTCATTTTTCCTTCTTGAGGAGGAAGGTGAACTTTTGTTGCTCTCCTGGTTCATCTTCATGTATTTCCTGAACTTTCTCACAAAGAGAGCAAACTGTTCGTCAGACATAACATTCATAGGATTAGAGTCTGACCTTGAAGATGTGGATGGTTGCTCAGCAACAAGTGCTACGTTTCGTCGATCCACAATGTCCTCATCTCTTGGGAACATCTCGAACTCGAAGGCTTTGAGATCCCGGAAGAGTTTGTCTGTTGTGGTTTCCTTCAGATCTCGGTGATCTCTCATCGTGATCACCTTTACTTCCCACTCCTTAGTGAGGCCACGTAAGACCTTCAGGTTCAGCTCCTTTTGTGGGATCTCCTTTTCAAGGTCACTGATCTCGGTTGTGAGCTTCATGAACCGAGACTCCATGCTGTCGATGCTCTCTCCTGGCTTCATCTTGAAGTCTTCGAACTTCTTCATGGCCACGGTGAGCTTGTTTTCCTTTTCCTGTTCGTCACCTTCACCAATTAACATCAAAGTATCCCATACCTCTTTTGCCGTTTTGCACTTCCTCACTTTTGGGAAGATGGTTTCATCTATAGCTCTGAAGAGAATATCCTTGGCAATATTGTCCAGGTTGTTTCTCTTCCTATCATCACTGGTCCATTCTTCCCTAGGTTTTGGGATGTACTTTGGTGTTTCTTGGGTTTGAACTGCAGCAGTATTAACCATTAGGATCTTGACTGGTCCAGAAGTTATAACCTCGGCCATCTCATCATGGAGGGCTGATAAGTACGCAAGCATGCGTGTTTTCCAGTCGTCAAACCTGCTAAGATCAAAGAGAAGATGTCTCGACAACATGCTGTCCATATTGAAAAATTATCTCGTGCTCTGAAAATATTTAAGAAGATTTTTCAAAGAAGGATCTCTAGGCAATATAAACAAAGGTTTATATCGATCAGAGAACTTGCTCTGATACCAATTGTTGGTCCCAAGGGGATGGGGTACAAGTATAGGGGGGGGGGTGAATAGACTTGTATAAGATTTTGCAAATCTTTTCGACCTCTCGTGTGTATTGAACTTAGGATGTTTAGGTTCGATACCTCACGAGGTGAAGACAAAGTTTTATGCGCAGCGGAAATGTTATCCCCTTTTAGTTAGCACGAATTTGGGTTAGTTCGAGAGGTGTGATTATATGCAGTGCAATCGAGAAGTTAGAGAGAGATAAAAACAGAAAGTAAATGCAAGAGAGATTTTTAAGTGGTTCGGCCAACCCGCCTACGTCCACTCTTCTTCCAGAAACTCCCTGGAAGGATTGCACTAAAAACTTCCCTTATTTAGTACAATATCGAGCGCTTGAGCTTTGATCACGAAGCCCGCCTCAAGCCTCAGGTTTTTCGCCCCGCTTCCAGTTACTCCACCTCTCGAGCACTTGACCTTTGATCACCAAGCCCGCGTCAAGCCTCAGGTTTCTTTCGCTCGGACAGCAGCCAGGATACTCCGCCTCCCTTGCTTAATCCAAAGCAAGACGTTGTTGATAGTCACAGTTGAATGTAACAATCTCCAATCTGACCACAAGCTATCGTTGAATCAGCTTTGATGTAGAGCAGCTTTGGTCACCTTCTGGATGTATAACAGTTTAGCTTTGTAACTCTCTTCGAACACTAAGATGTGTTCTCTCGCTGTATTGAATATCAGGATGATATTCCAAGTTAAGCACTTTGCACTAGAACGTTTTATTAGACACCTCTTGTTAACCTCTTGACCTCTTTCACAACCCCTTGTTTTTCACTTCTTTTTTTCTTTGTGTCTTTACGTCCTTATATATGAGAGTAGAGGAATAATTCCGTTGGAGGGAAAAGTATTCCGTTTGAAATTTGTCTCCCATGCTGATCATGGGTCTTGCATATTTTCAGCATATTTCATGGAGTGGTGATCTTGTAACTTGAACCTCTTTGTCTTGTAGTGAATGTTCCATAGTTCACTTTTCTTGAGTCCATGCTCCACTTTCGTCTTTTGGTAAAAGTTACTCTTTTTATATTCCCATTATTCCTTGTTTGTAGGGAATCAGACCACTTCAGCATTGGTGCACCTTTTGACCGTTTGTGGTGGAGGTCTGACGTGTCATTCACTTCCGTCCATTTTGAAACCTCCCGCTCAGCACCTCTTCAATATTTTATCTCCATGATATTCTTCTTCTCCAAACTTAGAGTATTTTGTCTGCACATGTTGACTAACATTCAGCCTCTTGGAGAAGTGCCGGTTTATCGAGACCACAAAAGATGTCTCGACCACTTGATGTTTCAATCCCATGTATCGAGAGGTCTATCTCTCGAATATTCTTTACGTCTCGAACTCGATAGGTATATCGAGAGGTCCTAACCTCTCGAACTTGGCTTGTGTCTCGAGACTTAGTTGATGTCTCGTAGACCCTTATTCCTCCAGAGTTGTCTCGTGCCTGCTTCTGATCTATCTGTTTGCTTACAACACGAAAACTTCTAAGTTGTTCAAACAAGTTTACCTTAAGCTTAAATATTTCCCGAGTTGAGCTCAAATTACCCGGTTGTATTTTCGCTCTTAGTTTACTTATCGAACTTACATTGTTTAGCCTATGTATCGAGACTTGGGGATTCTTACTTAACAGTTGGTATCATCAAAACCTATTACATGATGTTCCTAACATACATCTCTAAAAAAACAGTCAAAGCAGCCACAATCCTTTTTCTTCTTTCAGCAATTCTAGTTATACCCAAACGAGCCATGACTGCATTAATTAGGAAAAAAACATGATTGGATTGGTATTTTGTGCATAATTAGGCCAAATAAAATAGTATGAAGCAAGATGCATAGATTACGTACAGTATGTACACTACTGCAGATTTCCTAACAATACTGCAAATTAGCTTTTATCCCTTCCTTCTTTCAGACGTTGGCTTTTAATTAACCAAAAACACTACACACATCAAAATCCAATTAATTCTACTTTCACAAATAAAAGCATACTTCATATATACATACTGTACGTACAGTATATAAATACACATTACATACACAAATATATATATATATTTAAGCAAATAAACAAACAACACAGATTCTGCTCACCTAAGTATTTTAAGCAATCTTTAACCAAGTAATCTTTAATCTATCCACAAATAAAATACAAAGTGGAATTAAAAAAAAAAAACAAAGATGTTAGAAGAAATCACTTACCCAAGGCTCTTGCTACGGTAAAATGGCTATAGTGCTTGAACTATGGACTATGGTGTTGATAAAAGAGGAAGAAAGACGCGAGAAGAAAGAAGAAGGCACCGATGGGAAGAACAGAGAAGAAAGCAATAAACGGCCGAAAGAAAAGAGAATGAGGAAACGGTAGAAGGGAGCAAGAAATAACCCTAGATTTGCCATTTATATGTATGTAATTAAGAGAGAAGTACATGGGTAAATTAGTCCTAAAACCAGAATTTTTCTTCCCACCTGCAACGGAAAAAAAAAAACCACCTTTCCCCACAGATTTTGTTTTCCTGAGAAATGCAGAACTATACTTCCATTGGAAAACAAATTCCAATCAACCAAACCTTGGAAAAGACCAATTTCTTTGATTTATGGGAACCTACTTCCCATGGAAAACTTTTTCATGCGAACCAAACATGGCCTAATATCTAATAAGTTATTTAATTAAAATTAAAGTGTTTAATAAAATTAATAGTTGAATTAGTTGATAAAAGTAAAAAAAAAAAAAACATAAAATGATAGACTAAGATATTAGAATTTTGATTAATAAAAGGTAGTTGGTGTCATTTTTTGTAATTTACTAAAAATAAAAATGTTTAAAAATCAGTAGCTTATTTTTAAACGCTACTTGAGATAGCATTTCAAAATAAGTTATCTGTATGTTTTACCAAACATAGTATACTTATAACTTATTTATAACTTAAAATAAGTTATAATCTCTAAAATAAACTTTACCAAACAGAGCCATATAAGTTATCTTCATCTTGTAAATCCCAAAGAAAATAACAAAAAATTCTTCATACCATTCTTTTTACCAAATCTTTTACTCCTTATTATACACAACCATATTCATAGGGCAAAATATTTGCCGATGCGGAAAAATTCATACCAACGAATTAAGATTTGCCAATTTTCCAAAATTTCAATTTAGGTACGTATATAATTAGATTAGAATAGCATATGCTTAAGTTTTCATATATACATAGATAAAATCAATAATATCACCACAATTGAGAGTATTGGCCATATGGAGCAAATTGGGAACTTTGGTACTGTTGAGTATCGTAGTAATTATTTGGAAGTGAGGCTTGAATTATACAAGAACTAATGGATGGGGCATTATAGTATCCTTGTTGAGACATGAAGTATCCATACGTACCCTTCATAGTTTTAGACTATCGATTTTACAAGGTTGCAAACATTTATTTTAGTAATAATTATAATGAATTTTCTATATTATCTTGGATTCATATACTTTGAGTTAGATATTTAAATAAAAAAAATTCGACATTCAATTACCCATGTATAAATTTCTCATATATAATCTTACATTAATATACTTTCAAATATTTATTTAAATATAAACATTGGGCATTAACCCATTCGCGCAATGCACGTATAAAACTAGTATATAGATAAAATCAATAATATCACCACAATTGAGAGTATTGGCCATATGGAGCAAATTGGGAACTTTGGTACTGTTGAGTATCGTAGTAATTATTTGGAAGTGAGGCTTGAATTATACAAGAACTAATGGATGGGGCATTATAGTATCCTTGTTGAGACATGAAGTATCCATACCCTTCATAGGGTTGAGAATTGCAATATCCTCCTTGATTCATCATGGGACATCCCTTTCAATCAAATCAAATGATATAGACTTGTAGGCACATTCGAAACAAATCTTAAAAAATGGTGATTAAATAAAAACTTATCTCCTAAGAATTCACTAACTTTAATGCTAGAAATAAAACAACAATCACACAATACAACCAAATAAAACCAATCCCCGGCAATGACGCCAAAATTGTGATGAGTAAAATGGTGATAGTAAAAAGAGGGTTAAATGTCGTTCTGCTGAGAATTGGGACTATGGCACGTACTTATATGATATGTAAAATTCTAAACACTAAAGTCTTGAAATTCGCTAGAATCCAAGCAAATGATGATTTAGGAATTAAAATAAAAGATGCAAATTAAATGATGAATAAACTATATGATAAAAGAATGTGTCAGATTAGAGGTATTGCAATCTTGATGCTCTAACAATCTCAAAATTAGGGGAAAACAATTAACCAAGGAAATATTGGCAATGCACTAAAGAATTCAGGTTCAAGCTACTTTCGTAATCAATAAACAAGAATTAGGATAAGATTGTCCCACTTTCATGATGCATCAATCATACCCTTAAAACACAAAAGCATTATAAGCCCCTTCTCATAGTAGAAAAATTGGGTTAATATTGGTTAGGCTTGAGTCTTTCACCCAACTTTCGTTGTGATGAAATCCTCTTCAAAACAAGCTAACAATTGCTGGCCATCAATCAATAATAAGAAGAATTCAATACCCAATTCAAACATAAACCCTAGGTAAACAATTATTCCCCTTTATGCAATATTCACAAATCTAGCATCAAGAATAGTAATAAGACCCTAATCCAAACCCATAAGTGAACTACTCAAGCATCATTAAGGTAACTAAAGCAAAGCAATAATTAAACACCAAAGACATAGCAACAAATCTGAGAATAAAAGCAAAAGGAGAAAGAAAGCTTTACTAACAATTGAAGAGTAAATCCAACTCAAGTCCGCGATTCCAAGCTTTAAAGTAAATCAAAGTGTGTAAATCTAGGCTAAACTATGCTAGGGAAAATTATAGAGAGAAGGAAAAATAAGTTAAACTAAACTAGGGATCGGAATGTCCCCAAAATCTAGAAAAACGCAGTTAAATATTGTTCAGTAGTAAAGCTCACGGCCTGCCTCACGGTCGTGTGAGAAGCCGTGAGGAGGTCGCAGAAACTGGAATCCCGTAAGTAGCTCACAGGCATCCTCACGGCCATGTGCATGGTCGTGAGGTGCCTTCCAAATTCGTTTTTTAATCCCTTTTGTGCTCCGCTGCTCCTTTCGATCCTTGGGTAGATTCCCTTGCTTCCAAAACTCATCCAAAATGTCTAAAAATCCTTCCTTTGCTGCTCGTTGTGAGTAAATCAAACCTTAGGATAAAATAACACACAAACATGTCTCAATTTCTCTAGGATAAAGATAATATGCACCAAAAACAACTAGAATAAGAAGTGAAATATGGTTCAGAATTAGAGATATCACATACCCTATTACAACATAAGGGCACTAATGATAGAATATGACCAGATGTTCGAAGTTCCAGATCCGATCCACCGGTTGCACCGTGGTGGTTTCTAGCTTGTAGGTGCTGGGCCGGACGATTATCAAGATGGTGTAAGGTCCTTCCAAGCTCTAGGCCAATATACCGCCGTCATAGTATAGCTGCATTAAGGGCCAGTAGTATCCTATCAACATGATTCTCCGGGCAAGGGATTTACCCCCTTGTGTGTTGAGCAAATACCGGAATGCAGCTCGATCATGACCTGGTTTGCTTCGAAGTCATTCACATACATCACAATGGCTCTCTATATGAGCGCCGGTATAGCCTACCGTCTAATATTTGAAATCTCGGGGCCAAGAGCTTGGCCTTCCAAGCCCTTTCCTAATCTTCCGGGAGGAGGCTTTTTCCAAGGTAGCTCATCAGGTCCGTTATCCAATTCTCTTCCACTTCCACCAGATCGAGTGATAGTGCGTCTATGCTGGCAGTAGGAATTTCCACGATTTGTGTGATTCTCGAGATGTGCTTGGGAACTTCGTGGACTTGTTTTGACAAGATGTTTGCATCAGCGTTATCCGACCTAGGGACATGTTCAACTATGTGCGCTTGGAACCTTCCTAACCTTGCCAATGCTTGGTCATTGTATAGCATCAACCGGTCTCCTTTTGCTTCAAAATTTTCGAATACCTGCCCGATGACTAGAGTTGAGTCTGTGCGAATTTTGATGCAATTCGCACCAAGGGTTTTAACGTACTGCAATCCGAGGAAGAATGCCTCGTACTCGACTTCGTTATTGGTCGGTGAGAATTGGAAAATGAGAACGTGATACACCTTGAACCCCTTTAGGGTTGGTTATCACTATTCCTCCTCCCTACCCCTTTTTACTACTTGACCCATCAGTTGCAACCTCTCACCAAGGGTCCTCGGGATCAGTTCGTTCAGCGCGATCGGTGTTTCTTGCTGTGCACTCGACCATGAAGCTATAGCCTAACCTTTTATCGCGGGGCGAGGTTTGTACTCTATCGCGAATTAAGTAAGCACTCGAACCAAGCGCCCAAATGAACCAAGCGCCACGATCAATTGGTCCGTGACCACTCGAACCGTCCAGCCTTGAAAGTATGGTACGGGTTTTTCCTAAGTTTAGCATCCATTCTTTCGAGATTTAGGGTGAAAAGATTGTTCGTAATCTTCCCATGAATTGAAGGTATGTCGAGATATTTTCCTAAGTCATTAGTCTGTGGGATCCTTGCTAGTTCCCTTATCTTCTGGGCCTCCTTACCCTCCACATTCTTGGAGAAGAATATTTGAGACATGTGCAAGCTCACCCTCTTGCCCGATGCCTTACTGAATTTTTCTAGAAACTCTTTTATAATGGTGATTTGTGCCTACGAAGCCTTAGCAAACAAAACCATATCATTAGCAAAGAATAAATTAGAGCTCACGAGACCATATCTAGACAAGTGGACCCCTTTCCATTTACCTCTTTGATCAAGTGACTTAGGCGCTCTATACACATCATAAAGAGGTACGAAGATATAACATCCCTGCTGAGTTCCCTAAGTAGGCCTAATCCAGTCAAGTTGCTTGCCATTCTAGAAAAAATGCTAAGTCTAGGCATTTCAACACAAGCCATAATGTTCCTCACCCAATCCCTATTCGTACCCACTTCCTGTAGAGTGTCACGAATAAAATCCTAGTCCAACCTATCAAAGGCATTTTTCAGGTAAATCTTAAGCACTATATAGACCTTACCACCTTATTTCATGAGCATTGTGTTGAGCCCCTCTTGATAAATAAGAACATTATCAATGATTTGGTGATCATGCACAAAGCTACTTTACTCCAGGCCATTGAGCTCTCTAAGTATCGACTTAATTAGGTTTGTCAAAGTCTTGATGATTACGTTATAGATCACATACCAAAAGGCTAAGAGGACAAAATTGGCTTACATTCGCCGGGCAATTAACTTTAGGCACGAGGGCTACCAAAGTGTCATTTAACCCCTCTATCATAACATCTCTTTCCATGAAACTCTCAACTTGCTTGAAAATCGATTGACCCACCACATGCCAAGCTTTTTTTATAAAAGCTAACCTAGAAACCATTGGGGCCCGGGGCTTTGAGGGGGCCATGTCAAAAAGGGTCGAGTTAACTTCTTCTGAAGTAAATTTGGAGTTGAGGCTACGTTATTTTGATCAATCCAACACAAGAAATTTTCCCCTAGGAACCATACTCAGGTCAACCTCATCATCCTTCATGAACAACTTAATGAAGAAATCTCAAATCCTTAATTCCATCTCTCCCTCATCTATAATAGGTGTGCCTTCTTCATCCTGAATTTGGACTCTTTTTTTTTCTTTTGACTTTTTTTCACCATCATTGCTGCATGATAATATTTAGTGTTTTTATCAGCCAAGGTTATCCACTCTTCCCGGGCTTGCTGAAATCACATAATTTCTATTTGTTGAAGGACTTCTTGCAACTCCATTTTGAGTTTTTGCTTGAGTTTAATGAGGCCTAAGTGCCTAGCTTGGCCCACATGTCTTTGAGTGCCTTCCAAATGCCTCAACAACATATATTTTCTGTGGTGAATGTTGCCAAAAGTGTTATTGTTCCAGTCCTTTAATTTCTCAGCCATTTGCTCCTTGTTGACCCAAACATTATTGTTCGTATAACTCGCATGCCTCATCCATGCTTCTTGGAATTTAAAAGCTTTGCTACAGTTGCCCCCGTCAGTCTCCATATTAATCAACTACGGACAATGATTAGAGGTTAGGGCAGTCTAGTGAACAACCTTTGCATGTTTTCCCTTTTCAACTCAATCTATCGAGAATAACACTCAGTCAAGCCTTACTCCTTTAATGTTGAGCTCTCCCTTCCATGTGAAGATTTGACCTGAGTATCCAAGATTAACAATAGCCTATTCAAAGATCTAGTTTTTGAAGACCTTACACATGTGGTCACCGAATGTATTCAGGTTTCTTAATTCATATTAGCGTGTGACAATGTTAAAGTCCCCCATGATATCCAGGTAATCTCATTTCATAGTTGACTAAAAGCGCTTTCTCAGCTGTTTGTTAGGACTAGCGTCACCACTGAAAAATTCCACAGATCCCTACTATCATCTCTTACCTCAAGGTGGACAAACTGTGGGTGGGAAAAGATGACGTCAACGTGGATATTCCCTTGATAAAGAGCCCATATTCCACCACTGAGCCCCAACTCTTCCACCCTCACCCATTTTTCAAAACCCCTCTCGAAGTCTTTGTTTCCATTGGACAGAAAATTGTCAGGTTATGAAGCTTGACAATCCATCTAGCAACTCTAATAAAATTCTTAGAAGCTGCTCCTTGACAATTCTAAGTAATGACCTTCATAGAGAAACAAACAAGCATAGCAAAAGACGAAAAAACACAAGCACCAAAAAGAGAAAACAAAACACGAGCAAATATCATAGAGCGGCCTTAGAGTAAGATCCATGCATGTCTTTCTCCTTCGCACATGGCTCATCCATGCCAGTCACCAAACAAATGTCCTCCATCATGCCCGCACTCTCAGCAACCCCCCCCCGGCTCTAGTGGGTCGCCAATGTGCTCAACCATTAAGAAGTCATCATTTCTACATTCCACTTCTTCTGAGCACTCATCCAATATCATTCAATTCGTTGCATTGACTTGTTACCATTCCCCCTCCCCTTACAGAATGTGCTCAATGTTTGCACCAACCCGATTGACTGGCCTTTGGGCTTAGTGTTAAAACCACTAACCTTAGCTGGCGGGTTGGCACGGCCGCTTGGGGCCATGTGAAGACCATGCATGTTGTTCCCCTTAACTTGTTTCTCATGGACCTAGATTGTCAAGCGTTTTCCTCTATTTAGGTTGTAGGTACTTGGGCCTTGTGTGCTCATGTTTGGTTTAGCTTGCGCCACTATTTCTTCCTCCATATCTTACCCAACAGTCACAACATCCTCAATTAACTCCTCAGCCAAGGCATCAAATCTGGTACCTTGCTTTTAATATACTAGTCTTTATTACCATTTATGGTGGCTCTACTATCTTTCCTTTCAAGAGACTTGTAATGTTTTCTTCCCACCCTAGCTGCTACCATCCAATGACTATAGCTTTTCGTAACCTCTAGAAAAAATAAATGAATTTCCTTATCAGTTCATTACTTTCTCCTTAAATTCACTTTTTGACTATTTGCAGTGTCGATGACCGCCGCTTGCAGTGGGTTCTCCCCTTCGCCTCCACTTTGCTCATTAGCTTAATCCATCACTGGTTGTTGAGGGTAATTTTTCGCATTATGGCCATACATCCTGCACTAGAAACAAATTAGATGGAAAACCTCATAACTATGCAACGCGTTCTCCTTGTCAATATGAACTTCAACATGAGCAGTTTTGTGATGTCTACTTCTACACATACGCTTGCAAACATCATCCTAGACACCAAGCTAGTAGCCATGTAAATCATAATAGGTCGTCCCACTTTCGCTCTTAGATTCATTAGAAATCCATAATCATAGTACTCCACCAGAAAACAAGGGAAGCACACCACACAAGAACCTTTTCTGTGGTATCCTTGATTGGATTAAAATTTGGTATCCATTCCTTGATTATGAAGTAATAGCCAAGCACCATCCAAGGCCCACCAAACATTAAAAAAAAATAATTCATAATTGTGCATATATATGAACTTCACCATATAGTAATCATTGTCACACCAACTCTATTGTTGTCTTTGGGTGCCAAATAGGCGTTAACCTCTTAAAGAGCTAGATAAGTATACCCAACGCTTCGTCCGAACACCTTGACGATCAACATTTGCCTCTATCGAGTCATTAGCCTGGCATTCCCTCCCTCAAGAGATAGATGAATGGGCATCATGTATCTCCCTCATCCTCATGTTCCTCCTCTTTATCATTTCAACCCCCCCCCCCCGCCGACCCCCATCACCTTCCAATTCAAAGCCCATTTGTAAGAAAACCCTATTTCATCCCATCACCACACTATTCTCTTGGCAGGCGTCCCCTTTCCCCATCTATTGATTCACCGTCAAGGAGTTAGTAGACGTCTTCGTCTTCTTTGTGCTTTGTTCAACAAGGTCATGGTCTTCAATGGTTATCTGCGTATAGAGTCGCATTTCCTCCATTATTCTAGACAAGATATTCATTTATTTATATAATATCATTTGTTTAAATACTTATATTCGTTTTATTTAATTTGTACATTTCCTCGGACACTTATTATTAAGTCTTCTAAAGCCACTAGTAGACTTTACACTTGTTGGGCTTGAATGTTATCACTATCAAAGAAACAACAAAAGATGATAATAATAAAAAATTTCGATCTCCTATCAACATTAATTATTCTTTTTCTTCCTTATTCTCTTTGTCTTCTCTTCCCATGTTTTTTTTTGTTTGTACGTTTTATTTAATCCCCCCCCCCCCCCCCCCCACAACAAAGGAAAACAAAAGCAATTTCTCGTGGTCCGATTGTAGATCACGGCACTAAGTACTAAACCAACAATGTAACGTAGACTCAAAAAGAAAAAATTGCAAAATTAAGTTGAGAGCACTTAAAAGTATGGTGACACATGTCACAATTAAAGAGTGGTAGCAAAATAATTGAATATGGCGGTATTAAGGAATCGAAAAAGTTGGATATCGATATTGTGTATCAATAGCTATTTTTTTTTTATTGAAGATTGTTTAAAGATTGATATTTGGAAATTAGAACTATTTAAATAAGCAATTAAATCAATCAATAACTAAGTAAGAACAAGAATCAAGTAATTAAGAAAAAGAAATCAAGGTTTGAAGATGTGATGAAAGATTTCAATCAATAATCCTTTGTCTTGATGTAAGAATATAATGATGATTATGGCGTGACAAACATAATTGTTTACCATGCGTCCAGTTCAACACAACTACGGTATCAGTTCAGCACAACTGCAGTTCCAGACGGATGAAACGGCCTATGTTTCGTGCAACTGCAGTTCCCTTTCAACACAACTGCAGTATCAGCCATGACCCATGTTCCACGGTATAACGACTGCCTTACATCCCTTTCGAGTGTGAGTAAACCTGCCTTGTGACCTTAGCCTTTTGAGTGTGAGTAAACATTGCCTTGTGACCTTAGTCGGCAAAAGACCACAAAGAAGTAAACTAATCTATGTTACTCATAGCTGATCGGCTCAAATCAATGGGTCAAGGATTCAAACTCGCGACCTTGTGGTTACAAGCGCGGATTTCTTGCCATCTTGGTTGGGGTTACCCTGATAGCCTAATTATTGTTTCGCTAATAGTTGGAATGCCTATTTGCCTATTATCATTTATAAATTAAAAAATTGGCATAACACAAAAGCAAGAAAACACATATGGTGATGATGATGATGGCATAGGAATTGAAGAACAAAGAAGTATAGATCAGAAAACATGGATAGGATAATGTAAGTTCAAACAAATGTAAAATCTGCATAACTTGCTGAAAACTCTTTCAAACTCCATAATTTAAGTAGAGAAAATGTCATTTTCTTTCTACAAAACTTATTATATAAGAGTAGTAACTTTGAGTGATCCTTTTGTTAACGTCCATAGTGCAGTCCAGATGTGTTCACTCTTAAGACATAAAAATTGTAAAACTTTCTTGTATCTTTCCACCAAAGCTTAGTTTCACCATCTATAAATAGTTTAATAGTCTTCCTCATATAGGAACTAATAACGTGACATATAATTAAATATATTCCTTTGTAGTCAATTATTGTAATGACGTTAAAAAAAAAAAAGGAAAGAAAATGTGTAGTGTTGACCTATCATATCTAAACATAAATGTGTAGTCCAATTAATAACTTAATCTTTTAGTTGAGATAGAGTATATGTTTTAATTTGGTTTCAGAGCTAACTCTATGCCAAAGGTCATCGATTTAAATTTCCGAGTCACCCACAGAGAGACTATGGTCCACCATGGTTGAAAAATCGCTAGGCACTCTTTGGGCGCCTAGGCGGCGATTAATCATATTGGCGTTTAGGCGTCCATGTATTTTTTTTTTTTAAATTTGTTTAAAATTTGTTTAATTTTTTTAAGACTAATAATTATAAACTATTTAATACTTTAATAGTTAATACTAAAATATTAAATATTAACCTTAAAATATCTCGAGTTTAAACAATTTATGGTTATTTCGCTCAAAATGATGTCGACTAGGAGGCTTAGGCGATCCGCGCCTAAGCAGCCTAGGCGGTGCTTAGGCGGCCTAATTGGCTGCTTAGACCACCGATTATGGTGATACGTTAGGCGGCTAGCCGTGCCTCCCGCCTAGGCGCCGATTAATTAAAGCTCATGCAGGATTATATTTTCGCAAGACTGTGGTCCACATGTTGCTGGGATACATAAATGATGTGATCTAGGTATAGTATATTTAGTTGTTTAATTAGTGAAACGTGTATACACCTGAAACATTCCTAATCAGCATTATATAATGACAGAAATGATAATTATTATTATTGTAAAAGAAGGAAGCAATATAATGTAGGGCATCATAAAAAGCTGAGGATTAGATGTGTGAAAATATGCCACTTGTTGCATACATGCAACTAAAGTGGTCATGCAGGTAAGATACCACTCCACTTAATGCGATTATTTTTACTGGCTTTAATATTTTTATATATAATATTCAGGAATAAAATCTTGAGAGTAACAACGTTGATTGCCAAGTGGAAAAGATGGAAATCCCACAAGGGCACAATTATTTTTATTTTCGTAATTTTTAAATGCTGATCGAGTAATAATGTATAAAAATTAATATTCTCTAATTAATCAAATCTTGAGAGTAAGAACATTTGTTGCCGTGTGGAAATAAAGACAAGGCGGCGGTATCAATCATTATTGTCTTGTTTTTATTCAATCGTGTGAAAGTGCACAGGTCCTTAATCACTTCTTCCCGACCTCATATAATTAAGTCAACTTGCATGCCAATATATAGCCAATTGCCAATCGCCAATTGTTTCTTATTTGTATCATTTAAGGATTTTGAAAAGTGGAAAAAAAAAATTCTGTAACTCAATTATTTGGAACAATGGATACTACAAGTTGATTACATCTTTTTGGCGTAGTAAGCGTTTGATCTTAACACAATACTGCAAATTTGTTAAAATATAAAAAATATATATATTGTTCAAAATATTCCATTGATATTTTTTATATAACACTCATTGATATTTTTTTCAATAATTGTGTAATAAAGACCTTGTGGTCAAGTGATACTTGGTTTACACTTTCACATCGACGGGAGTGAGTTCGAGCCTCAGTGTAGGCGATTATTGACTCTTTGTGTACTTTGGGAAAGTAGCTATGAACCTATGACTTAATAGAATTGTAAATCTATTTTTAAAAAAATTAATATAGGTGTCATATAATGACATATTTTTATAGATTAATTTTATGGGGTGGCATTCCTTAAAAAAGGAAAATCTTTATTTTCATAATCTACTTATAAATTGGTCGACCTCATCATCGCAAGTTAATAAGAAGCTTACATATCCAATAAAAGTATGACGCCTTAAGAAATGATTAATAAGGAATAACTTATATAAGTTTGTCTAGCATTGCTCAAAATTAAATAAAAGATATTTAGAAAATATAATACTTTTTTTTAAAGAACCTATAACATTTTTCTTTCATTAGAATAATGTTCAAATAGGTCATTGTTTATAAATGACAATGAATAAATATGAAAAATAACAAATACAAAATAAAAATAAAAAGATGAAACAAAAGTCAATTGCAAACTTGCTATTATAGCAAGCTTGCAAGCCACATAAGCTAACAAAATAAAATAAAAAATAAAAATAAAAATCCACATCATCTTCATCTTGAAAGGGGTTCACTTGCTAGGTAAGGATAGTCTAATGACTTAGTAATCATAAAACTCATTATCATTTCTCTCCTCTACTTTTGAACAATAGAATAAAAAATGAGGAATAAAAAAGAAAAAGGTCATTATCAATACATTCAAATTGAAACTTTAATACACGCACGCGCACACACACACTGTGTGTGTATTTATTACTCCGATCCTTCTGCCCCATTTTACATGTCCTATTTACTATTCATTGGTCAAATCAATTCTTTCTTTATTACTTATTTTCTTTAGTAATTTTTTTTATTTTTAAATTTATTTTTTTGTGTTTAATAGTACTGATAACGTAAACTACGAAGCTGAAATACGAAAACGGGCTCTTATTAATCCGACCCAAAATACTGAATCAATATACAACGCGAGTAGAGAGGCTCGGGTGGTCGGCAGTGGGCCTTCCTACTGTCCGAGCGTTCTCCAAGTTGTTAGTCGAGAATCCGTCCAAAAGTCCCTCTCTCTCCTCATTAATGCGTTATTTATAAGAGAGAAAAGGCTGAGCTCCGCCGCTCCGACATGACGAGCGCGTGGCGGACATGCAACCGTCTCTCACCCTACCAAGGCGAGAGGTAACACGTGGCGACGCCGATGGGATAGCCATCCGTCAGTCAAAGGGTCTCCGCCGACCTCCGAGGTCGACCCGAGAACTTAAAGAGAGGCAGGGATTACAAATGCTGAGTCAGGTCGCGGAAAGCGTCCAACCCGCCGATCACATGGTCAGGCCAATATGGTCATAGTATATTCACTATCAAGTACATTTAATGTAGTTTCCAAATATATAAATTTTATATATTAATGCTAAACTTAATATTATGAAAAATTAGATTAAAAATAACTTCAGTCAATCCTCGTTAAACGAATCAGACAACCAAAATGGGACGGGGTAGTATATATTAATTTTAATTAATTATTTATTTATTCATGGGGAAATCGCACTTAGCTTTTGCACCTTGAATTATATGCATATGACACTTTTTTCTCCTGAGTTACTCATGTATCCGCATTATCTCCCTCCATTTTTTTGAAAGTGATTATTTTCCCATCTGTGTTAAGTAGGCATTTAGATTGTTAAAAATTAAGTGCAAAATATGTATTTCAACTCTCTTTTTCTCTGCAAAAAATTATTATTTATATGTGAGTATCAGAATAAATGCGAAAAAGAATAAATATCATTCAAAAATATTATAATTACAATTTTAATCTATTGTTATTAACAAAATTAAGACTTAAACACAAATATAGCACACCATTTGCAAGTATTATACGGAGTAATTATTATTTGTGTTTAAAAATTTAATTTTGTTACTAAAATTTGTTTAAAATTATAATTATTTTATTTGTAAATGGTGTTTGTTATTTTATTAGAGTTAATTCCATTTTTGGTCCTAGATTTATAGGTGACAATCCACTTTTAGCCCATTTTTATTAGAACATCCACTTTTGGTTCTAGTATTATTGTGGCATGACCATTTTTAGTCTTTTATCAACAAAACCGTTTAAATATTGTTAAATACAAGGACATTTTGGTCTTCAATTATGAATGTTTTCAAAAAAATAAATATAAAAAATATAACGGTTCAACATACTTTGTATTAAAAAGATTGAAATGTCTTTGTATTTAACGATATTTCGACGATTTTGCTGATGAAGGACTAAAAATGGTCGTGCTGCAATAATAGTAGGACCAAATGAGGATATTCTAATAAAAAAAGACTAAAAGTGGATTGTCACCTATAAATCTAAGACCAAAAATAAAATTAACTCTATTTTATTATTATATTTATAATATAAAGGGCAAGTAAAACTATTTTGAGAGTGAGAGAATATTACAGGGATGTAGATCCGCTTTTGAAAGTGAGAGAGTATTGCAAGGCTAAGGATAGTCTTAACCAAACTCCACTTAAGTCCTTTTTCTTCTGGCATTTCAAAATTTAATTTGTCTAGAAATTAAATAGAAAATTATAAAGTATTATGAATTTCTAAAATTGCTATACAATTTCATTAGCAGCAAAGTTTATAAAATATTATTCCTAACATATATATATAAAGGTGGCGCTCTTACAGCACTTGATTAGACTTGGGCACAATCAATCTCCACAAATGACCTCTACTATACCTTCTTTCCTCTCAAGCAATGGATTATCTAGGGCCAAAGCACATGCGGCCTATCCTCAAGTCATTTCCAGAAGCTTCCGTGATGAAGGTACGTAAATTCACGTTGTATAATACTCCGTATACTATAAGGATCGGATATATGTACTATATATTTCCTAAGCTAAGGAAGACTCTTTTCTTGCATTTATGCCATTGTTTGGTATGCAAGATTGGGTATTTAATTTACTGTTTTGATTTCTTATTCATTCTATACTTGACGTTTCAATTTATGTGAGTTTTTATATTATTTTACAACGACTTGTCTTACAAACAAATAGAAAACAACCATATTTAACGTAATTATATTTCTCATATTGTCAAAAGATTATCAAATAATTGTCCTAAATAAAGAGTTTCAATAAGGTATCAATCATAATCAAATATTTTCAGTGTTTCACTTTTGATATGATGAAGTGTCCGTGTATATTTCTACACAATTTTATTATCAGTTTAAAATTTTAGTTGAAACAGAATACACGTGCGTTCGATTTATATGATTTGAAGTTGCAGATAGGTCTTTCAAGGGTGTAGAGGCAAACTTGAGTATCCTAAGGCAAAGAATAGAGATAATAGGGAGCAAAGAAAAGTTGGAAAGATGTTACAAGTTCCAACAGCAGGGGTGGAATTACATATCAGAATACAATGAGAAACACAAGAGAGATAAGTTGGTGTTGGAGTCATTTGAAGTCGCAGGTTTGGTTGGGTGGAATCTAAGCCTGGTTTTCCTTACTGGTTCTTTCTGCATTCTTCTTGTATCCTTTCTTGCTCACATACATGCATGATCCGTAGAAAAAAGAAAAAAAATACAAAAATTGGAAAGAAGGAATTAAGGGGAAAGTAATTGTAATTTGGTGGGAAAAGAATAATTATGGTGGAATAAAGTACGGAATTGAAATTATATTGTTTGGTAAGATGAATAAACTGATTGGGAATGAGAAGCGAAAAAGTTGTATAAAGACTAAATTGTCCTTACGTAGTAGTAGTAATAATAATAATAATAATAATAATAATAATAATAATAATAATAATAAAGGGCAAAAATGTCTTTTCTTCATTTTTCTCTTTCCTCCCGCATTGAATTGCAATTCATATGAGAGAGGGTATGGATTACAATTCAACAAAATGAAGGAATTGTAATTCTCTCTGACTAAACACTGTAATTCGGGTGACTAAAGAATTGTGCTTTAATTGAATGGCAAATATTCCAACCAAAGAGCACATCATATTGTTGTCCTAGTTTTTGTGGATAATTTATTATGCTTTGTAAGTGTTAGACACTGTTATTTGTTATATTAAAAAAAATACTTATCACTGAACATGTAATTGGATTTTTATGTGCATGCATATACTAATTTGTAATTTCTTTTAGTACTAATGACAGTATCAATTTGTAATCACTTTTTTTTTAACTCTTTGAAATGTGCAAAATATATACTCCGTACTCACTTTAAATATTTATATTTTCAGATCAAAGTTTTGTTTCACTTTTGATTACTCAATTATAATGGCACTTTTATTTACAGTTCTTAATTATTATTATTATTATTATTATTATTATTATTATTATTATTTTACTTTTAATTTTTAAAAATTAATTTAATTTTAATCTAAAATACCATCAAGTGCATTGGAGTGAAGTTTTTATAAAATTTTCAGAAGTGAAGCATTTTGAATTTGTTTTTTTTTTTTAAATAGAAATGTTAATATAATTGAATGACAAAAAGCAACAATATACACCGTATAGTATTTGGATCAATAATCACCAAATAAAACTATATACAAAGATAAGTGTTTCATAATACATATAATTAACTTTGATTTACGAGAAAACTCGCAACTACTACTTGAAGGTGCCCTCTAGGTGAAGCTAGCTTGTCTCGTAACCCTGGTCAGCAAAGACCCAAGGCCAATAAGCAGTTCTCACATATATGAGTCAAACTTGTAACTTTGTTATTACTAATCCCCACCTCAATTAGAGTGGCCATACTCGTAATTAAATTAATGAGCAAATTTCACTTTTAGTCATCGATTATTGTGACATTGTCACATTTAGTAATATTCTTTTAATTTTTCCATATTACATCCCTAACTTTGATCGAGCAGCTTCCACTTTTAGTCCTCAACTATTGTACGTGGCATTGCCACATTTAGTCTTATTCTTTTAATTTTGTCATAATACATCTATGACTTTGAGCAACTTCCACTTTTAGTCATCGACTATTATGACATTGCCACATTTACTGATCATATTTTTCTTTTAAATTTTGACATATAACAAAGGAAATTAAAAAATCATTATACATATCGTAGCTTATATTTCGAACACATTAGAAATATGGTAAATATCAAAGGATGTATAATGTCATAACTCATAAAAATATGAGTTACGATATGTGTAAAGATTTGTTTTTCTTTTTTATTTGTCAATTCTTATTTGTAATGTTATATCCTTAAATTGTTATATAACAAAGGAAAAAATCCGTATACATATCGTAACTCATATTTCGATGAGTTACGATATTACATCCTTTGATATTTACGATATTTTTAATGTGTTCAAAATATGAGTTACGATATGTGTAAGGATTTTTTTTTTTTGTTATATGTCAAAATTAAAAGAATAGGACTAAATGTGGCAATGACACAATAATCAATGACTAAAAGTGGAAGTTGCTCAAAGTCATGAATGTAATATGGCAAAATTAAAAGAATAAGACTAAATGTAACAATGACACAATAGTCGATGACTAAAAGTGGAAGATGTTCAGAGTCAGAGATGTAATATGACAAAATTAAAAGAATATGACTAAATATGACAATGTCACAATAGTTTAGGACTAAAAGTGAAATTCTTAAATTAATACATAGATTACTTGTTAAATAATATAAAATGATAGATTGACTTTTGGTGTGGGGTACGTTTTGTTTATTGAATCAATGAGTTGTGACAATATTATATGGATGTTTCTTTAAACCAACTACTACTACAACTAAGTCTAACACATTTGAAAATACTTGCCAAAAAAAACTAATGGATCAAGCTGGAAGGACCAAAATTTTTTGACAAAAATTTCTATCATCTAGCGTAGCAGTAGTACATGATTTGTATTTGATTAATAAGTGTATATTTCTTTTTAATGCAAGACAAGGTTGGAAAATTTATGATAACCAATAAATTTTATTGTCGTGTCAAGATTTAGATGAAAAAGTTTGATCCTTGTAACTTTTTCCTAAAAGAATATACAGAGTTAAGTGTTTCAAACTACTAATAATTAAGTTACTTAATACATAGATTACTTGTCATATATATATATATATACATACATATATATATGTATATATATATGTATATACATATATATATATGTATATATATATATACTTAATACATATATATATATGTATATATATATATTAAGTATATATATATTATATATATATATATATGTATATATATATGTATATACATACATGTACATGTATGTATACATACATGTACATATATGTATATATATACATATATACATATGTATATATATGTATATATGTATATATGTATATACATATATATATATGTATATGTACCATAGGTATATATGTATATACATATATACATATATATACATATGTATATATGTATATATATACATATATGTATACATACATGTACATATATGTATACATACATGTACATATATACATATATGTATATATGTATATACATATATATATATATATATGTACCATAGGTATATATATGTATATATGTATATGTATATGTATATATATGTATGCATGTATGTACATACATACATACATACATATATAGAGAAAGTCAGCCTCCCTCACTATGCTACCTGCTCGTCGGTTAGGGAGGAAACGACCCAACGAGACTATGATCGAGCCTCCGGCTGCCAAAAGGATACTAGTCGGCCTAGAGGCCAATGAGGATGAAGCCATCCATAAGGGCAAATACCATGTGGGCGACTGGCTAAACAAAGTTGTCTTCCCTCGTGACCTAGACTTCGTTGAGGGGTTAGATGCCGAGGACCTTTTACTCGATCGGGGCCGCTCATCGCACCTACCAAGTACCTGTTTCTCCCAGGCAGCCCTCTTATTTTTCCATACCTAACCATTTTTATTATGATCTTTCTTTCCTTGCTCGCAATCTCTGATGTCTCAATTGCCACTCCGCCAACGCCACAAGGCTATCCTCTATTAGATGGAGGTTCTCCATGCTGCTCGAGCAGATCACGACAAGTAGGTAGAGGAGATAAACTTCCAGCTGGCTACTGTCAACTCTGCATTAGAGGCCGAGCAGCGAGCAGTTGGCGCTAGACCTTCAAACTGCCCGCTTGGTTACGCTAACTGCCTACAAAGAGTCGAAGGAGTTCCGAAGGGATGTCGAGTAATATTCCTAAGAGCATGTTGAGCGCATTGCTAAGGATTGGATAGCCACTCCGGAGGGGTTGAAGTTCTCGATCGAGATGGGTGGCGAAGATTACCAGCTGGGCTTAGCGGATATGCAGAAGGCGATCTAAGTTCCCCTGGCCAAGCTACGAATGCTTCAAACTAGAGAACTACAGGATCCCGACCATTCTGGAGGAGGCACAACAACACTCAACTATCCCCGTGCTTGACCAGGGAGACATAGGCCAGGACCATCAGGCTGCGGGACATGATGGCGGTCTGTAGATTCCTTTGGACTCTAAGTACTTGGACTCGACCGCTAATCAATAAGCTCTGGTTGGGGGCTCTACAACAGGCCTACTCGATCTGGTAAAAGATGAAGACGCGTCCAGCGGTCTTGTGAGGCGTCGCTGTTCGTTGCTATTGTCCCGGCTACCCGCACCTCTAGACCAACGGAGGATACTGTTGTCCAATAAGCCAACTAGTATAGGATGATTTTAGCAGCTTTTTTTCCTTTTTGCCTTCTTTTTGTAAACACTTGCCTCCACGCGAGGCCTCTTACCTTTTAATACTATTTCCTTTCCTTTTCACAGTCGCTTTTATTTTGGTTGCGTATTTTCTCTATTTCTGCTAAGTGTTTTTCACACCTAACCCGACTGGTCACCAAAACTGGCTAGGCTTCATTTTGGGGCTTTTCCCAAGTCAATCCCTTCGCTTATTCCTTGGTTGTCAGTCTTACTTATCACAAAGCTTTCATCTCTTCTGAGGAACTGTCATACTACAAGTTGTTGTTTCGCAGTCATTCGATCACAGTGCACGTGGCCTTAGGCATGGGCTTCTTTTTATTCATCCCAATTTCATTTTTTGTCCAACAAATAGGACCATTATCCTTGAAAACCTCCTAAGTTTTTCTTGCTTTCTTGATCATGGGGCCAAAGAATGACATAAAGGAACGCGGCGAGAGCTCTAGTAGGCGGTCTTTAAGTCGTCTAGCTGGGCGGGCTCGACTAGAGAAACTGAGGACACAAAGAGCTGCTTGAGATATCCATTTGCTGGGTGATCTTCCTTATAATCCCTTGCATATCTCGCCGGACGGCAATGAACAGCTTGAGGCGCCTCCCGCAAGGGAAACAGACTAACTAGTAGATCCTGACTATGTGGCTTTCCTGGCAGAACTTCAAGCAATGATCGACCGAAACTCCCCGAGTAGTGCTTCGCCGGCCTTCCAGCCTTTTTGGGAAGAGGTGCGCGTTGTCACACCACCTAACACTCCTCCCTCTTCCTCGGAAGTTGTGGATCCAATCAAACCTTGCAAGTGCGTGCCTCATCCTCCTAAGAAGGGATGAAGGGTGTGGTTTGATGTAACCTTTCGCTTTGTATGATACGAATAAACTGATCTTTGCCTTTTCTTCTCATTTCGTTTTATTTTCATTTAACGCTTGAAAAGGTCGGTGGTCGACCGCCTTCACAAGGAAGGGCGGCTGGTCAGCTCTTGACTGAAACACCAAACCCCCTTTCTCCTTGACCTAAAAAATACCAGTAATCGTCCAGCTTCGTGAGGAAGGGCGGCTGGTTAACTCCTGACAATAACTCTAACACCATCTTTTTTCTTCTAAGGCCTAAATAGGCCAGTGGTCGACCGACTTCACAAGGAAGCGCAACTGGTCAACTCCTGACTAAAACACCAAACTCTCTTTCTCCTTGACTTGAAAAGGCCAATAATCGGGCCAGCTTTGCAAGGAAGGGCGACTAGTCAGCTCCTGATAATAACTCCAACACCATCATTTTCTTCTAAGGCCTAAAAAGGCCAGTGGTCGACTGACTTCGCAAGGAAGTGAGACTGGTCAGCTCCTGTCTGAAACACCAAACACTATTTCTCTTTTAACTTGAAAAGGCTAGCAATCAGCCAGTTTCGCGAAGAAGGGCAGCTAGTCAGCTCCTGACAATAACTCTAACACCACCCTTTTCTTCTAAGGCCTAAAAAGGCCAGTGGTCTACCGACTTCGCAAAGAAGCACGACTAGTCTGCTCCTGACTGAAACACAAAATCCCCTTTCTCCTTGACCTGAAAAGGCCAACAATCGGCCAACTTCGTGGGGAAGAGCAACTGGTCAGCTCCTGACAATAACTCTAACACTATCTTTCTCTTCTAAGGCCTGAAAAGACCAGTGGTCAACCAACTTTGCAATGACGCGCGACTAGTCAGCACCTAACTGAAACACCAAACCCCCTTTCTCCTTGACCTGAAAAGGCCAGCAATCGTCTTAGCTTGCACAAGAATATTTTCGCAACTAACAAAGAAGTTTTATTACTCGAATTAAATAATACACCAATTAATTATGGTAACTAAGTGCCTACATCGAATAAGTAAATGATAAAAGGAATGCCGGCTATATCGTACTACTAATAGAATTTCTTCAAGTGGTATGCGTTCCAAGTTCTATCCACCTGACCACCTTCCATGGTTTCCAGCCGGTATGCGCTTGGGAAAACTATCTTTGAGATCTTATAAGGCCCTTCCGATCTTATGGCTAACTGATGAGTATAATTGTGAGTGTAATGAGGGTGTAAATGTTGTTCCGCTGAGGATTGGGGCTATGACACGTATTTGTGTGAATTATAAAATTCTAGACACTAAAGTATTGGAATTCACTAGAATCCAAGCAAACTAAGATTAAGGAATGTAAATAAAATAATGCAAAATAAATAAGGGATAAACTATATGATAAAAGAATGGGTCAGATTAGGGGTATTGCAATCTTGATGCTCTAACAAACTTGGAATTAGGGAAAAAACAATTAACCAGGGGATTTATTGGCAATGCACTCAAGAATTCAGTTCAGCTACTTTCGTAATCAATAAACTAGAATTAGGCTAGGATTGCCCCACTTTCGTGAAGCATCAATCTTAACCTTAAAACACAAAAGCATTATAAGCCCCC
Source organism: Ipomoea triloba (assembly GCF_003576645.1). Lineage (NCBI taxonomy): Eukaryota > Viridiplantae > Streptophyta > Magnoliopsida > Solanales > Convolvulaceae > Ipomoea > Ipomoea triloba. The sequence continues at coordinate 14,383,109 of NC_044919.1, read as the reverse complement.
AAATTACCCCTATTCTCATAGTAGGAAAAATTGGGTTGAAATTGGTTAGGCTGAGTTTTTTACCAAACTTTCATTGTGATGAAATCCTCTCCAAAACAAATCAATAAAAGTTGCGCATCAATTATCAATAAGAGGAAATTATAATCCAATTCAAACATAAAACCCTAGGTTAATAAATTACCCCTTTATGCAATAATCATAAACATAGCATCAAGAATAACAATAGAACCCTAATCCAAACCCAAAAGCTAACTACTCATGCATCATAAAAGTAAACAAAGCAAAGCAATAATAAATAACCATAAACATTGCAAGAAATCTGAAAAGAAAGTAAATAAAGGTATAAGAGAACTTTACTGATGATGAAGAACAAATCCAACTTCAATCCAAGATTCCAAGCTTGAAATTAAATAATCTAATGTAAAACTAATTTAAACTATTCTAGAGAAATATAAAGAGAAGAGGAAAAATAAACTAAAACTAACTAGGGTTGGGAACTCCTAAAATTGTAGAGAATATGTAGAATATATAGGAGATAGATGGGCCTTGGGCCCATGAGACAACTTTCAATTCTTTTCCAATTCTTATTCTTGTTTCCTATTCTTCCTTTGTAATTTTCTTTTCTTCCAAAACTTGTCCAAAATGTTCCAAAATTCTTCCTTTGTTGCTCCTTGTGGATAATTCAACCCTTGTGACAATATAACACACAAAGAATTCTCAATTTCACTAGGATAAAGAAAATAAGCATAAAAACAACTCAAATAAGGGTGAATTATTGTACAAAGTAGTAGATATCACTAACTTCCCCCACCCCACCCCCATAGTGGGTCGACTGGCCTCCCGATCCCTCAGGACTAAGTCGCCTACTTGAACGTGCGTCACTTTGGCCCGCTTATCTTGGACTGCTTGCTGGTACTTGGTCATTCAAGCGTAAGCGACATCCCACCTTTCCTCCAAAAAGTACTTTTCAATCAGTAAGCCTTCTTCGTTGCCCTTGTCGTTATACAACATGATTCGTCAACTGGGCACTTGGACCTCGGTTGGGACATTTGCCTCGAAGCCAAAGGCTAAAGCAAACGGTGTGTTGGTGTTCGCCCGGCGTGGAGTTGTTTGGTAGGTCCAAAATACCTTTTCCAACTGCTCCACCCAAGTACCCCCCCCCCCCAACTCTTCTAGCCTTTTCCTCAATCCATCCAGTAAGGTACGATTCAAATTTTTGATATGCTCATTCGACTGAGGATAAGCAACAGAAACCTTAATGTGCCGAATGTCGTGTTGTACATAGAAGGCTGCAAACGATCGATTATCAAATTGCCGACCATTGTCAGTGACCAATTGTTCGGGTAGTCCGAATCGGCAGATAATATTCCTCCAAATAAATCGACGGCATTGGTACTCAGTGATGGTGGCTAACGGCTCAACTTCCGCCCATTTAGTGAAGTAATCTATCACGAAAATGCATAATCTATATCGTCCGGGCGCTTGTGGTAACGGTCCGAGCAGATCCACCCCCACTTAGTGAAGGGGATGGCAGTCGTGACTGGCGTATAAAGGGAGGCTGGTCGAGTATCCTTTTCTGCAAAAGCTTGACAGGTTGAGTATTTCTTGACTTCTTCTATGCATTCTTTCACCATAGTCGGCCAGTAGTATCCTTGGATGAGCAACTTATGAGCAAGCGTGTTGGCGCCTTGGTGAGTCGCGCAAATTCCTCTATGAGCTTCATCCATCACCATTTTAGCTTCACTAGAGAGTAAATAATTCAGTCGGCCTCAGTCTTATCATCGGACAGTTCACATTTTTCCTTGTATCTCATGATTTCAGCTATCCAAAACCATTCAAGCTGCGTGGCTGGATCAAGATATGGTGAAGGCATCTCAATGATGAGGCAGACCAACAAGTTTTCAGTGCTTGGCTTCTCTACAATCTTGGTCCGGCACACTTGCGATAGGTGGTTGGGCAACTCACTGACCGCTAATTTGGACAAGATGTCTGCTTCTACATTCTTAGCTCTTGGGACATTAATAACTTCATACGCGTTCAACTTTCTGAGAAGAGCCTCAGTCACATCTTTATACATTTTCAACCTCTTTTCGCAGGTTTCACATTCATTAGTCAACTGGTTGACCACCAACCGAGAGTCGGTCTTGATCCTTACTCGCATGGCTTTTAAGGCATGAACCAAGCACAAGCCGCCAATTACCGCCTCGTATTCTACCTCATTGTTAGAAGTACGAAATTGATATTGTAGGGCATAGAAGTCTTCCGGAGTAGTAATCATTACTCCTCCGCCACAATGACGTGTACTAGCAGCACCATCTGTCTGAATTTCTCACCATTCGGCATTGTCGGACTCCTCATCGGCATGGGGCTCATCAGCATGTGTTGAACATTCCACTATGAAGTCTGCCAGTGCTTGAGCTTTAATCAAGGGTCTAGGAAGGTATTCCAACCCATATTGAGTGTGTTCTACTGCCCACTTGATCAATCTACAAGATGAGTTCGGACTCCACAAGATGCTAGTTAGCGGCCAGTCGGTCAAAACTCTGACATGATATGCTTGGAAGCAGGACACCAACTTTCGGACAGTCACGATCAAAGCGAAAACTACTTTCTCTAGAGGCATGTACCTAATTTCTACACCTTTGAGCGTTCACCCCACATAGTAGACCGGGTGTTGCGTTTAATGCTCTTCGCGCACTGAAATCGAGCTGAACGCTTTCTGAGAGGCGGCGAAGTATAAGAACAATGTTTCCCCCTCCTTGGGCTTAAACAATAGGGGGAGTCAATAAGTAATTCTTTAATTCCTAAAAGGCAGTCTTGCACTCTTTTGTCCACTGAAATCCCTCTCGTTTCCTCATAGCCTCAAAGAACGATAGGGCACGATTGACCGACTTAGACAAGAACCAACTGAGGGCCGCCAACCGCCCAGTCAAGCGTTGCATCTCCTTCAAGTTCTTTGGGGGTTGCATGTCAAAGATTTCTTTGATCTTCTCTGGATTAGGCTCAATCCCATGCCTAGTGACCATATATCCCAAGAACTTCTCTGCTCTGACTACAAAGGTGCATTTCTTCGCGTTTAGCCTCAAGTTATATCTTTTCATTATGTTGAAGTAGCCAGTCAAATCTTTCACATACTCCTCTTCTTCCTTACTTTTGACCAGCATGTCATCCACGTAGGTGGCCATAGACTTGTCAATTAGGCTCTTGAACAGTCTAGCCACCATGCGGGTATAAGTGGCTCCTGAATTCTTCAACCCAAAGGGAATTACTCGGTAACAATAGACTCCATCCAGCGTAATGAAGGCGATTTTTTCTTCATCTTTCGCGTGCATAAAGATTTGATGGTATCCGTGAAAGGCATCCATGAAGCTTAACTGTGCACAGCCAGTTGTTTCGTCCACCAGCTAGTCGATTCATGGTAACGGGAAAGGGTCCTTAGGGAAAGCTTTATTCAGGTCCATGTAGTCAACACACATTCGCCAGGCCGGTGATTTAGGTACCAATACTACATTGGCCAACCAGTCTGAGTACTAGACCTCTCATATATGTTCGGTCGCTAGCAACATGTCAACATCCTTTTTCACGAAGTCTCTTCAGTCATTCGACAAGTAACACCGCTTTTGGGCCACGGGTTTTAATCTTGAGTTCACTGTCAATCTGTGCGTAATGATAGCTCTGTCGACTCCCGACATATCCTCAGGTCCCCATGCAAATATTTCTTTGAAGTCCATCAGTACTTGAATAACTCAATTTCTTTTCCGGTTGGTCTAAGTCTAGAGCGACTTCTTCCAACAAAATTGTCGGTTCCAGTCTGTCACCCGACTTCTCACTCGCTTGATGGGCGATGGTGTTTATTCACAAGTCCTTCTCCCCCACTCGCTGACAGGCTTGTAAATAGCAGCTTCTAGCCGTCTTCTGGTCACATCGCACTACGTCGACTCTCGTGCGGAACTACATGCACAAGTGTTCGATTGAAACTAAAGATCCTAGATCCTCCAAACCGGGCTGACCAAGGATGATGTTGTGTGCGCACTCTAAATCGACCACTACGAATTCCATATCCATCTTTTCACATTCGGCCAGGTCCCTAGTTCAACGGTCAGCAAGATGGCCCCTTCGGGATCAATCGAGTCCCTAGTGAAGCCTGCCAGCGGAGTCTTGACACGTTGCAGTCGCTCCATTGGCAACCCCAGCTTCTTGTATGTGGCCAGATACATTACATTTACACTGCTACTTGTATCGACCAGTACCCTTCGGACTACTGTCCCCTGCACATCCTTCACTATGACCAAGGCATCATGGTGCGGGGTTGGTCCCTACGGCAAGTCCTCATTAGCGAACGTGATAGGCTTTCGGCATGGCCTCTTCCGATCAGATTCCTAAGTGGCGACTGTCTCAATGTTTAAATGTCCTAGCCCATGCCTTTCGTGCACCTGCCGTGTCTCCCCCCTCAGGGCCTCATATGATCATGTTAATAATGGACTTGCCTTTCCAGCTTTTACTGTTTTCTCCTTCTACTAGAGGTTGCTTATCCTTATCCACCACATTTTCAGCTGGTTGTGGAGCATTATCCTGCCGCCAAGGCGGAACGGAACGATGCCACTGGTTGGTCGGTCGCCCTGGTTTAAAAGGAAGACTTGGTTGTTGAAAACACAGAAATGTCTTATAATTGTACAAAGAATAAATCAAAATGTACAAGTTATCAATTCACGTTATTACATCAACATAATTTTTATTCTCGTTATAACATTACCAACATTGACTCTTATTATATTTAGTATTTAGTATAGACGTATAGTATTGGTATAGTATATTTAGTATATATTGGTATGATCCAATAATTATTGTATGGACCATGGTCCACACAATTGTGTGGACCATACTATTAAATAATGTACGTTCAGTATACAAATGATGTATTTTTAATATATTAAAAATGTACATTGTATTCAGGGAAAGTATATTATTTGAATACTGAAAGTACATTATTTTTTATAATGTACATTTAGACATTTAGTACACGAATAATGTAGTTTTAGTATATTAAAATATGTTTTTTTGTTATAGTCCACACAACATGGTCTACACAATAATTTGCCATAATCGATTTGGGCCAAATAATAAAAATATTGGCTAAGCTCGGCCCAAAGCCCAAATCATTAAAATATTTAATGTTTTTCTTTAGTTTATTTATTTCAGACTCATTGCATTTATCAATGACCGATTAAAATAGGCAAATTATACTGTGCACCACGGTGCACATAGCAATGTGCACTACGTACCTAAACGACGTCGTTTTGAGCATTGTAAACTAATCGTTCGTTTTTTTTTGGAAATCATGTTTCCCGTTTTGGCCGGTCTCTGTATTTATGTTAATATTCTGTGTATTCCAGGCAATCATTCTGTGTATTCTAGGCAACCATTATGTGTATTATAGGCAACCGTTATGTGTATTCATGTTAGTAACACATGTTGTGATTTCATGTTAGTAACACATGTTGTGATGTGTTTGTGCATTCGAATGTTTAGGAGGATGAGTTCTGTGTATTTTGTGTAAATATTATGTGTATTCATGTTATTAACACAAGTTATGATGTGTTTGTGCATTCGACTGTTAGGAGGATGAGTTCTGTGTATTATGGGCATCAATATTCTGTGTATTATGGGCAAACATTCTGTGTATTCTAGGCAAACCTTTTGTGTATTCTATATAATGATTATGTGCATTATAGATAATGAATTTCCTGGAGTCATTCGCGTCCACTAACATCTGTGTATTTTGTGTCAATATTCTGTGTATTCTAGGTAAACATTCTGTGTATTCTAGGTAAACATTCTGTGTATTCTAGGCAAACGTTCTGTGTATTATAGATAATGATTATGTGTATTATAGATAATGAATTCCCTGAGTTATTCGCGTCCGAGTCTACTAACACCGAAACGACGTCGTTTTACGTACGTGGTGCACATTGCTATGTGCACCGTGGTGCAGGGTATAACGATTGTTAAAATATGGATGAACCAAGTTGGACCAACGAATAAAAATCTTTATCCGACCCATTTAAAAAAAAAAATAATTTTTATTCTTCAATTTGTTTAGTTCAGAATTATTACGTTTATCAATACCTTATTAAATATGAGTTGTGTCATATTGAATCAAATAATAAAAATCTTTGTTAGGTCATACCCATATATTTCCTGTATTGTATACTCATTTTTAAATTTAATTTTTTTTTGTACTTAATAGTACTTTTAATCTTGTTTCTAAATATATAAATTTTCTATACACTAATATTAAACTTAATATTATGAAATTTTGAACTAAAAATAACTCCAATCAAGCATCTTTAGTCAAACTAGACACATAAAATGAGATACAGGAAGTAATATTTTATAAGAAATAACTTTGTTAAAAATTTATGTTCATGTTATTAAAAAATGAACCGAACAGAAAAATACAATTTTTTAATTTTCCGCCAAACAAATTAAGTCCGTTTTTTAACTTTCAGCTAAATACCAAAAAATTAAAAAATAAAATTCTAATGAATCTTTTTTCACAAATCAATTTGCAGAAAACATTTTTTGTGTATTTAAACGGACCCTTAATTTCTTATATTTTTCTTTCTAGTTCATATTCATAATAACATTCATTTTATTAATTTAAATATCACCACTTTTTTACTTTTAAAAATTTACTATTTTTTTTAGCCTTTTCTAGATGAGTCTCAATTCACTTCTTTTAAGAATGATAAATTTGTAAAGAATATCACAGTATTTATTTTCTTAATATAAAAATCGTATAATATCAAACACAATTAATTTTTACAAAATGTGAGGGAGATAGGAATTACGGAGTATTATTTTTTCTCATCTCATGACTGATATTAATATAAAAGGGAATTAAAAACTTTGATTTTTTATGGAGCAGGAAATTGACAAGCTATTAAGACGGAAGAAACAGACAAATGTCGGCTTGCAAGACTGATTAAGAGCCACACCAATTTGGGCCCCTTATGAGAAATGTAGTCAATACAAGCGTTCTTCATAGTACCAACAACATGGATTAAATTTAATGGTTTGAAAATTCAGAGGCTTCTGGAAATACTTATGAAAATGTTCAGAGCCTTGTGCCCAAATGAAATCTAAGGGTGTGTTTGGTACATATAAGGGAATTGAAATTGGAATGGGAATTAAATGATTAGTAATGGTAATGATCTAATGGATTTTGGTGAAATTATTTTGCTTGTTTGATAGTAGAAAGGGAATCGGAATTATTTCCAATATTGATGTTTGGTTATGTATGTATAACCTTATAATAGTAATAAGGATTTTAAAAATACAAAAATAAAAAATTAAGGCAATTGATCCTAATATTATGACATCTGAAGCACCAATATGAACAAAAAAATCAAAACAAAAACCTAAAAGCATTAATCCAAACTTAAAATCTAAATTACCAAATGGAATTATACCTGTTTTTAATTAGGGAATGAGGTTTTAATTGAAGGGGTAATCAAAACTCATAGTTGTGTTTTAAAAAGTTTTCAACCAAACACTAACTATGATTTTGATTCTCGCATTCTTGGTATGTAAAAACCCATGAACCAAACACACCCTAAGTAAATTACAGAGTAATAACTATTGGAAAATTTTGAACATATAAGAAGAAATGGTCCTTGAACATATTTTTGTCCACATGAGCAACTTAACCAGTCGTAGAGGTCAAATTTGTCACAAGCTAAGAGATAAATGATCAAGTCTCATTAGAGATAGTGTGGGAGTAATCTCTCAAAATAAGGGGGTTCCTTGTGAGCTGAGTCACCATGATTTACCCTCCACAAGAAGAAAAAAAATTGTTATTTATACCACTCTCATTAGTTCTAAGGGATATAAATGTTGCTTTTAAATTGTCAAAATGCAACTATTATTACCCTCTTACATTTGGTTTGTCAGTTATTGGGACTTGAGTATGTAGGGATGAAAATAGGCCAAGGCCCTTTGTAGGGGCCTACTTAAGGCTTGGATAAGACTGACCTATTTAGTAAATAGGCCAAGCTTAGGCTCAATTTAAAGTCTATTTATTAAAATAGGTATATTCCTATATCAATAAGGCATGACATGCGAGCCTCAAAGTGAGACCTATATACATACATACATACATACATATATATATATATATATATATATATATATATATATATATATATATATA
>NC_044919.1:14198670-14373749 GCF_003576645.1 Ipomoea triloba | reverse complement strand
ATATATATATATATATATATATATATATATATATATATATATATATATATATATATATATATATATATATATATATATATATATATATATATATATATGTATGTTAGGGATCTGACAATCGGAAAATACACAGAAAATGGAAAAACAATAACAAAGCAAATACAATGATAAGAGAAATAATCCACGTAGGATCAGACAATTACAGAGGAAATAATCCACAAAGGATTAGAAGATACGAGCAGGGTGAACTGTATAGACTTCGGGGTGGTTGGAAGCACAAGTCGTGTTGTCACTGTCCTTAAAACCTTATTTACCGCCTCCCAGGGTGCTGGAGCGTTGTGACCTAGGTTTCCCAGGATAAAACGTGCTACGATCCGCCGTTTGAGCACACAAACTTGGACCCGGTGAACTAAAACGTGGGATGAACGCAGATGGCTTGAAGGAAAGGATGAGCAGAGTTTTGAGGAGGAAAGTGTTTCGTAGGTGTGTTCTGTGTAGCTTGTTCTTGCAAATCAGCTGCTCACCAACAAATTTGTAGTAGAGGATGTGATCATAGCATTAAATCTGGCATTTAATTCCCATGCGTAACCTCCCTCCACTAGCAACCCATTTACACCCAGTAACAAGTCCATTATATGGGAAATAACTCTGAAAATAATGATTGGAATTAATCATATTAATTCCGTAATACCAAGAGTCATTCCTATGAACAGATCCAGTATGTGAAAGGTCGCAGTCGAGAGGTCACTAGAGTCGCTGTTCGAGACATCGTTCATGTCGGCGTACCTTCGAGACATAGTCCGTGCTGCGAGACGTCGAGAAGTGCTAGCTTCGAGACATCGTACCGGTAGCGAGATATCGCACTCGTACGCGAGTGACTTGGTTCGAGACATCAGACTACCGGCGTACCTTCGAGACATAGTCCGTGCTGCGAGACGTCGAGAAGTGCTAGCTTCGAGACATCGTACCGGTAGTGAGATATCGCACTCGTACGCGAGCGACTTGGTTCGAGACATCAGACTACCTCTCGAGAGGGCAGTTCGATCTCATGTGGTCTGAGATGGAAAACTCGTTCGAAAATATGGCATAACTTAGCCTACAAGGCCAGCCAATTTTTTGAACAACATTCGTGCCTGCGTACACGAGTCAAGCCTTTTCAGGCTCAGTTTTGGATTTGATTTGCACTCCCTCTTGCGCGCGAAAGAGAGCCTCTATGCCATACAAGTCAATTAGATTTAAAAAGCTTCTTGTATTTATAGTGGTGCAAATATTCATTCCCAACCAATGTGGGACAAAGCTACATAAGCTTTTCCACACTTGAATTCCATCTCAAATGGGTCTAGTTTGAGAATCAATTTCTCATTCACCCATTATCCATTTTGAGCGTATAATATATCGATCTCTTCGTCTAAGAACGAAGAACCCGAATCCACTTTGACCCGACCCATATCGGATGTGGACCCCACATATATTTATACCACAAAATGGCCACTTAAAATGTCATTTTTAGTGCTATTTTCCAACAATATATACATACATATATATATAATCCAACATATTTTTATAATTAAAATATATAACCCTAAGTATATAATTGAACTACCAAACCCTAACAGGCTAACCCCAAAATTCCCAATTGTATTTCGCATTGACACAGCCAACGCAAGGAGCCAGGGACACTGCCACACTGGTCACTGGACGAGTGGACGACCGACGACGGCTTCTGGCAACATGCTAGTGTATTCATATGATATACATCTCACTTTTTACATGGGAGTGTGTTATCACATATAACCTTCACAAATTTCATCTTCATTTAAATTAATTGTATGTTTATTTAAGGTAACATGCAAGTGTATTCATATCAAATGTTTAGAAAAAAGTTTAATAATGCATCTTAGCCTAGAATCAAACTAACATATATAGTTATAATTTTGGAAAGTGGTGATTTTAGTTTAGTATTTTAATTATATCAAATATTGTATATTTGAATTTTATAATGTTCACTTTTTTGCTATTTAATTTTTTGTAAAATGGCAATTTTAACTAGACTACTCAAGTAATTTGACAAAAAATGTTATATTATAGACAAACGAGTAATTTAACAATATTTTCTCCCTATCTCTCCAATATTTATAACAGTTCAATGTCTTTTCAATCCTAAGCAATTTTGTACGTACTTGTTATTTTTTTACCTTTGAAGTCAAATTTCCCTTGAATCGGGACATACAAGTATTTAAGGTTTATAATTTCTACAATTATGAAAAAAATTTATAGCAAGTTTTGTAACTTTAATGCATACGCGTATAGTATATGTAGCGAATGATTGAAGGAAAAGAGAGAAAATTCTATAAAATTGCTCGTTTGTCATTGACAATTTGTCTAATATATTGATTCATTTTCGTCAAATTAAATATGATGCATTTCATAAGTGGCCAAGTTAATTTGTTGGAGGGAAAGGGTGAAAATTCTATAAAATTAATCGTTTGCCATTTACAATAATTTGTGTAATGTAATGTTTTTCATCGAAAATGATATACATTTCATAAGTGGCCAAGTTTAAACCTCTATTTTGCAGATAATTAAATCAGAAAAGTGAATAAAGCAATTATTCAAAGACTGAGTTATATATATATATATATAGATATATATATATATATATAGAGGTAAGGTTTCCCGTGTGGTTGTGCGGTTACGCACTTTAAGCAATACAATGATGCACCTTAAGTACACAAATCACGCACCTTAAGCACACAAACAAAACACCTTAAAAATACAAATCACGCGCACCTTAAGTACACAAACCACGCACTTAAGGTTTTAAAATGGTGCACCTTAAGTTTCAACAACCCACGCACCTTAAGCATACAAATCACGCAGCTTAATAAGGAAAACAATGCACCTTAAGAAAGAAAACCATGCACCTTAAGCTTTAGGTTCACTCACCTTAAGTTTCACCAATGACGCAGCTTAAGCACACAAACCACACACCTTAAAAAGGAAACTACGCACCTTAAGAAGGAAAACAATGCACCTAAAGCAACCGTACAACCGTACAACCGCACAGGAACCCATTTCTATATATATAGGGAAGGGTTCCCGTGCGGTTGTGCGATTACGCACCTTAAGCATTACAATGGTGCACCTTAAGTACACAAACCACGCTCATTAAGAACACAAACCATGTACCTAAGTTTTTAAAATGGTGCACCTTAAGTTTCAACAACTCACGCACCTTAAGCATATATACAAATCACGTACGCACCTTAAGAAGGAAAGCATCGCACCTTAAGCTTTAGGTTCACTGACCTTAACTTTCACCATTGACGCAACTTAAACACACAAACCACGCACCTTGAGAAGAAAAACTACGCACCTTAAGAAGAAAAACCACGCACCTAAAGCAACAGCACAACCGCACTAGAGAATATCAACCGCACAGTAACCCATTTATATATATAAAACTTAAATTGACAGCAACTACTTTGTACTGTGATGACATTTATGTTACCAACTAGTTTTCATGCGCATTGCGCGAATTGAATGAGATAATGTCAATATTTATTTTTAAATAAGTATTTCAAAGTATATCAATGCAAGATTATAAAGGAAATGTTCATGCATATGTAATTGAATGTTAAATTTGTTTATTTAAATTGATAATTCAAAGTTTATGAATGCAAGATAATATATGAGAGATTGATTATAATTGTCACTAAAATAAATATTTGCAATTTTATAAAAACGCTAATCTTACTTAGTCTAAAAATGATGATATAAATAAATACTACTTTTTCGTTTGAATTTCTCTAAGTCTTTTTAATTCTTTTTCGGTTAACATTGTCATTGTCTTTATATTCGGTACTTTTAAAAAAAAATTATTTATTGGTATTTGGTAATGTGTCATGTTTAACTTAGTTATTGTAGTAGTATGTGGTCATAGAATTGAACCTTGTGGAATAAAACCTTTTGAGTGTTTCAGTTTTTTTTTAACCCCTAAAAATTACATAAGTTATCTAATATAGTGATAAAATTAATCACAATAATATTTTTGTACACCAATAACAATTTATCATAATACCCTCGAATTAATAATTTAACTTCGGAATAAAGAGTTGTCGATGAATGTTAACTAAGTTTTACGCCAAAGAATGGGAATGGGCGCATGACAGCGCATATTTAGTCGCTAAATGGTGTTGTGTTTGTCATAGTTTGGTAGACCATTGATGCATAGTCTAATATGGAAAATGAACATATAGGTAGTTATAAACTGGGCATATATATTAAATAATTTTGTAATTATATGAAGGGTTAATTTCAAATATGGTATTTCGCCTATTGGTGTTTTTCAATATTTATCTTCAATTCGACTTTTAATTTGATTAAAATTGGTCTTTTTTTTTTTAGTCCTTTAATTTGATTATTGATTTCTGTCCAAATTTAGTATTCCACTAAGAGATCCTATTTGGAGGCATACTTATAGGACAAAAAAATATAAAATTTAACATTCTATGTCTTTAACTATGAATGTAAACAAAAAGCTCAGCTCAAGTTTAATAGAGGGTAAAGTATAAAAAATAAAAAAAAGTATACTAAAATCAAATTAATATGAACCATTCATTTCAACAAATTATACGAACTGTTTTTTTGTTCCAGTTAGGGACCTAACTTTATTGACTTTTATTAGGTTTGTAGGTGTAAATGTATATGTTGTTTTAGATCAGTGTCCACAATATAATATACCTAGAATAATTGGTTGGAATACATCCTTAATAAAGTTCTATAAATTTTCTCTATGTAGATAATCTTTATATGGAATTCTAAAAAATGTTTAAAATTAAATGAAATTATAAAATTGAAAAAATATATATTTTAGGAAAAAAAATATTGGAGGAGTTATTAGATTCAACTCCAAAAAAAATGGAAGTACAAAAGTTAAAAAATTTTATATTTTTATATACAAATAAATATGAGTTAATTACCTTTTGCTCCCTCGACTATTGCGATGTACCAAATTGGTCCTCAAAAGAGACGGTCACTTAACAGCCAAACTGACGAAGGACTAAATTGGATACAAAATTAATAGTTGAGGACTTAATTGACCAAAATTAATACCCAAGAACCAATTTGGTACTTTTGTCATAGTCGAGGGACGACCAAAACGATAATTAACTTAAAAAAAAAAAACTACTTCTTTTTATGGATTATAGGTGAATTAGCTTACCCCACTATGAGTTAATAAGGAATTTATATATCTAATAAAGAGATAACACATCAGTGAGTAACTAATATGGAGTGGTAATTGTAGAGATCTTTAGCTAGCATGGTTCTTAAAAAATGACTAAATATAAAACAAAATCGTTAATCAATGACGAATTATGGTTGAATTGAAAGGTGAGAATAATAATTTAAAAACACCAATAGACATTAGACAATGAATCATTTTTGAGAATTAACTCTTATATGAGTATACTTTTATAGTAAAAATTAAATAAAATTATGTAAAATTATTGAAAAATGGTATTTTTCTCTTTTAAAATCGCATCCTAATATAGCTGTATAGCACTATAATTCTATAATTTTACAATTAATTCTTTTATTATTATTATTATTACATATAGCATATGGAAATTTCGAACTTTATAATTGCATTTGCAACTCTCCTTACCAATTCAAATACCTCAAATTACTAGGTAAATTCATTTTTATTATTGTATTTTCATGATTTGAAGCAACCATATAAAATAGAACAAGGTAAAAGGAGAATATATAACAAGTTGATAAAAAGAATAGTCATCCACATCGCCCAAGCTTTAATATCCACACCTAACATTTTTTTATGTTAAGAAAGTGTAACCAAATAAAAAAAAATGAAAAAGAAATAGAACAAAAAATTTCTCATCTAACACGAATAGGCTCTTCAACGATTGTTTCCAACACAGGCTTTTTTGACCTGCACGACGATAACCTATGTCTAAACTCCAAACCGGCAAACGCATCCGACGGGCTGACGTCATTTTCCGGCGACTCACCGGCCGTCGCGGCTGCCACGTCCGGCGACACCTTAACATTCGCGGAACCGGATATCCTCTTGGCGGCGGAGTTAGCCGCCATGAGAAGCACGGCCATGTCGGCAGCGGTGATGACGGAGTTGACCCGCTTCATCGGAAACATAATATAAACGTTACCGAACTCCAAATCCTCGTCGGCAGAGAGGGCGGAGAATCTCCGCCCCATGTTCAACGACCTGGAGTTGACCAAGAAATAGGCGGGGTGTTCCAGCATGAGCTCCGCCGCCTTCACCGCCTCCCGGAACTGCCGGATTTCGCCGCCGGGAAGGATAACCCTAGCTGCCTTTGTACTCCCCACTCTTGGACCTCTAATAGTGCACGATGTCAAATTTCCCATCTTTCTTATATCTAATCTTCAATTCTCCTCTGATCTGATCTGATCTTCCTTTTCAGATTCTTTAATTTTCCTTATTTTCTGTCAAAGCCTAAAGAGTAGAGAGGGGTTTATATATAGAGAGAGAGAGAGAAAAGCGAGGTTGTTGGGGGCTATGGTTATTATGGTTGAGGTTCGTTAAGTGTGTTCAAAGAGAAAGGGGGGCATATATATATAGATATGAAGATTGCCTATGATTTGTATGTATGTATGTATTTCTACATGTATATGTCATACCAAACGCGCACATGTGAATAACTTGATTTTCCTTTTTGGGTCTAACATTTATAAATAGGAAAATATTTATTTTCCCTCTTTAAAGTTTTCTTCCTAATTTTCCTAGCCTATATTCGTTGAGTGCTATTGACTGACCATGTATACTATTAAGAATTAGTCTGTATTAAGAATTAGTCTTTTTTTGAAGGTAAACGTAGCTATTCCATTAATTCATAACATAAAACGTTTACATCAACGATCAATGAAATGGTAAACCATTCCTTACAGTCAGACATAGAAACAACTTTTCTAACTATGCTATAGAAAACTTGAATCGCAGACTGTTTCATAACTATGAAGCTATGTTCCTTCAGGGAACTTAAAGCTTCATCAAAGATCTGGGTCTTCGTCATCATTCTTTTTTGCTCGTCCAGGATAAGATCAACACTTGCCGAAACCAAACTAAACGATTTATGCTAATGAAAATGAAAAGCTCGTGAAAGTAACGAGAGGAAAAATGCTCGTGAAAGTAACGAGAGGAAAACACAATAATAGAGAAAATAAAAAGTGCGTAAAGTCAAAGTAGGGTTGGGAGTTCAAGACTACCAACACAAGCCCCAATACCTACCTACTATTATTTTATTCAAGGGAAAGAAAACGGAAGAAGAAGATCTGTGGCGGTGGTCGGAGGCGGACGGAGCTGCGACGGTGGTCGAGGCGAAAGAAGAGCGAGAGCAAACGTAAAAGGTGACCAAAACCGCCGGCTCAAAGCTCCATTAGAGCTCCGGCCGGAGGCCGGCAGTGAAAGCCGAAGTTGAGTAGCAGAGAGAGGCGCTTGATTTTAGAGAGAAAAGGGAGGCAAGAATTAGTCTTTATTCTTTATATTTATTGTTTATTTGTTTGCCTAGTCTTGAGGAGCAGATGTAACTTCTCCTCATTTTGTGGCCCTGTTTGCTATTTAAATACCTCTGTAAACGTTGAATAAAAATCAAGCTTCAGATTCTCACATGGTATCATAAGCCCTCTCTCTAACGAGAATTTTTTTTTCCCTCCCATCCCACCCTTTTTGTTTTCCACTTTCCGGTCATGGCAGCTACCAGCTCCCCAACTATGGTTCATATTCATGCTCCTACTCATTTACCAATCAAACTAACATCCTCAAACTTCCCTATCTGGAAGAAACAAGTTGAGCCCACTCTTATAGGCCTGGACCTTCTGGGCTACATCACAGGAACTACTAAAGCTCCGGCCAAGTACTCTGATGAGGCTCAGACCGCGTTAAACCCGGCCTACACAACCTGGTTCAGGCAAGATCACATAATCCTCAGTGCCATCCTTGGTAGTCTGTAAGATGTTTTGCAACCTGTTATTTCCTTCGCTGCCTCTGCATATGATGCCTGGACTCGTTTGTCCGTTACTTGTGCCGCTACTTCACGCGGTCGCATTGTTTCGCTTAAAGCAAAGCTTGCCAGGAATCCGAGAGCAAATCGGTCGATTGATGCATATATGAGGGATATGCGTTTGATCGCCGATGATTTGGCTTTGGCCCAATCTCCGGTTTCGGAAGAGGATCTAGTTGTCCACATATTCACCCAACTTGGCGATGAATACAACTCTATAGTGGCAGCTCTTCGTGTCCGAACCGATGCCATCTCGTTTGGAGAATTACATGACGTTCTTACTGACTATGAACGTCTGTTGAAGAATAATGAGGCTACCTCACCTGTCGATATGCCGACCGCCAATGTTACCCAGAGACGGACCACTGGTTCTAATGACACTCACTCTCAAGGGTACACAAGGCGTGGGCGAGGTGGTTCGGGCTTTTCTAATGGGCGTCCATCACGGAGCTCCAGTAATCGGCCAACCAGGTATTGTAATTACTGTGATTACCCTGGCCATGACACCAAGTACTGCCGCAAGTTAGCTAAATTCCTGAAGGAAAATGGTGTACCCGTGTTCGAGCCGCAAGGCACTACGCGTCCACCCCCTTCAGTTCACGCTACCTCAACTGCCAATATGCCGACTCAGTCATGGCTCATGGACTCAGGGGCTTCCCACCACACTATGAACGATTCCCTATCTCTTCACACGTTGTCTGACTACACAGGACCTGATGAAGTCATGTTGGGTGATGGTAAGTCCCGTCTCGTATTGGTCCTATGCCTTTCAAACCGCAGTCTACCTAACAAACCGTATGCCCACAGCCCTCCTCGGCCATATCTCACCTTATGAGAAACTCTTTAACAAACACCCAAATTACAAAAAAATTAGACCATTTGGCTGATTGTGTTACCCTTGGTTGAAGCCGTATTTCCCATCTAAATTAAGTCCGAAATCTTTGCCGTGTGTTTTTTTGGGATACTCGTTGAGTCAGTCAGCTTATAAATGTTTAGAAGTGTCTAGTGGGCGTCTATATGTCTCTCGTCATGTCCGGTTTGTACCTACTGTATTCCCATTCACCACCTTGGCTAAACAAGTCGTGCCTGCCAATCAAGTATCATCTCAAGCCGTGCAATTAGGAGTGCCTCTGTCTTCCTCTACTCCCTATACTACAGGTATTACAGGGTTGTCTGATGCTACTACTCTTCCGGCGTCTTTGGGAATCGCAAGGGACACAACTCCGGTCTCTGCCTCGATGGGTGTCCAGCCACCGTCGCCTGCGGTGGTTCTAGAAGCTCCCTCGCGCACACCGGTGGAGGCCAGTCGCGTCAGGAGCGGTGTGGAGCTCCGACCGACAACGCATCCGACTGCTCAGGGTTCTTCGACGACTACAGAGTCCGAAAATGCGGGCTTGCAGGTTGGGTCGGCTGGTCCAGATGTATCGCCGCCTGATGCTTTTCTAGAACAGTCCTATGGTGGTCAGGATGCGGGTATGGCAGAGACGGATGCAGTGGCGACCTCGGTGGGGTCAACGGACTCCTCGCATGGGGGTTCCACGAAAGCTGCTTCTTCGCAGGTTGATGTGCCATTAATGGTGCCAGGACAGGCTATTGTTGCTGCGCTGCCTTTACGACGTTCTCAGCGATCTCGACGACTTAATCCAAAATACTTTGGTGAGAAATTTGTCAACTTCACAACGTCACATCCTCTCGCTCAGACTGCCGAACCACGCACTGTAAATCAAGCACTAAATGATGATTTGTGGCGAGCGGCTATGTCAGACGAATTCAGTGCATTGGTCAAGAACTCCACATGGGAGTTAGTGCCCCGGGCGAATCACAATGTGGTTGGCTGCAAGTGGGTGTTCAGGGTGAAACGCAAGGCTGATGGATCTGTAGACCGTTTCAAGGCTCGTCTAGTAGCCAAAGGTTTTTTACAGGAACCTGGGCGAGATTATTTTGAGACCTTTAGTCCGGTGGTCAAACCGGTCACGGTACGAATTATTTTAAGCATTGCCTTGTCACAGGGTTGGTCGCTACGTCAATTAGACGTGAATAATGCGTTTCTAAATGGCACCCTACACGAAGAAGTTTACATGGCCCAACCGGCAGGCTTTGTTGATTCAGGGAAGCCGGATCATGTATGTCGGTTGAGGAAGGCGATTTATGGGTTAAAACAAGCCCCCCGTGCTTGGTACCTCGAGTTGTCGTGCTTTCTAGTTTCCTTTGGTTTTAGAAAATCGGTTGCAGACACCTCTTTGTTTATTTATTGTAATGGTGCCATTTCCCTGTATTTTCTAGTGTATGTCGACGATATAATCATAACAGGCAATAATGACGACTTCACCTCGGGCTTCATCCGCAGTCTCGCAGAGCGCTTTTCTTTAAAAGATTTAGGGCCATTGCATCACTTCTTAGGTGTGGAGGTGGTCCCTACGGCCAATGGTGTATTCCTTTCCCAAAGTCAGTATGTGGCTGACATTTTGGATCAGTTTGCAANTCCTTTCCCAAAGTCAGTATGTGGCTGACATTTTGGATCAGTTTGCAATGACGGGGGCGAAACCGGTCTCTACTCCGATGTGTACATCCGTAGATTTGGCATCCGATGTCACGCCTTATGACTCCACAGCGTATCGTCGTGCCATTGGTCGCTTGCAGTATTTGGCTATTACCAGACCAGATATCTCATTCGCCGTTAATCGCCTGGCACAGTATATGGCGTCACTCACTGAAGGGCACTGCAAGCTGTGAAGCGGGTACTGCGTTATTTGAAAGGTACACTACTCTTTGGTCTGCATTTCCAGCGAAACAGTCCACTCTCTCTTGTGGCTTACTCTGATTCAGACTGGGGCAGTGCTCGTGATGGGGGGCGGTCTACAACGGCCTACTGTGTGTTTTTTGGGACTAATATTATCTCCTAGAAGTCTGTGAAACAGCGGTCAGTTTCTCGATCCTCCACTGAAGCAGAGTTCCGCGCGCTTGCTAATTCCGCTGCTGAGGTTATGTGGATTCAAAATCTGTTATGTGAACTTGGGATTCGTCTTCGTTCTACTCCGATGCTGGTCACCGACAACTTGAGTGCTTCGTATGTTTGCAAAAATCCAGTTTTTCACTCGCGTATAAAGCACTTAGCTCTGGACTACTTCTTTGTCCGTGAGCAGATTACTTCTGGCGCTTTACGTGTTAGTTATGTTCGTTCAGCTGAGCAGGTTGCTGATCTCTTAACTAAACCGCTTGGTTATCGGTTATTTGATGTGTTTCGATCCAAGCTTGGGCTCACTGACGGCGCCTCAATCTTGCGGGGGCGTATTAAGAATTAGTCTTTATTCTTTATATTTATTGTTTATTTGTTTGCCTAATCTTGAGGAGCAGATGTAACTTCTCCTCATTTTGTGGCCTTGTGTGGCCCTGTTTGCTATTTAAATACCTCTGTAAACGTTGAATAAAAATCAAGCTTCAGATTCTCACATATACTTATAATCAAATACTAGTACTAAACAATCTAATAAGATAGTGTAATGTTAGGAAGGAAAAATAAGAATGATTAGCTAACTCGACATACTTGTATTTTCTCTTTATTAACGTGGCAATGTAATTAACTCTTTAAATTTATTTATTTGTTCATAAATTGGTCAATTACATCATGAATTACAAGATTCACTTAGGTTTCGTTCAGAAACCCAGATAAACACTCTCGAAGGTCATTTTCAGATTTTCCTGTGTTTGAGTATTCAAATAAAATAAATTCAAAGGAAAATATTTATTCTTATCAACGAAAAAGTTTCAATTTGGAGAAAATGTCTTTCTAAATTTTCATTCTAAAGATATTTTTTAGACTCTTTATTTTTCCGTCTCTCTCTTCTCCATCATGCATCTTTCTTAGATTATTACTATCACCACTTATTTATTATTATTATTATTATATGTTCAGGAAAATAAACGAAACAAAAAATAATAATAAAATTTTTTAACTTTCAGCCAAACTGAAAATAACTAAATACCAGAAATTTGAAATAAGTTTTAGAAAATGAGTCGTTTAATTATCTTGAAATCATTTTCTAAAAATATTTTTCAGATTTTCAAAGGAACCTTTAATAATTAAATTCAAAAATGTCAATCTACTAGTACCAGCGCACATCAAGAGATAAAAATTAAAAAGAGATCGAATATAGCATCACATTGTGTTATTTTATTAAAAATTTAAGTACGTTATTAGATGAATTTTGACATGATATTTTAAAAGTTATAATAGAGAAGTGAAGGGGGCTCAACAACTATTAATTTTTTGAGTATATGAGAAAAGAGATAAAACGTGTTGATGAATGTTTAGAGGCATGTGACAAAATTGATCTAAGAATTGAAGTGTTCAGATGGATACAATACTTGGGTAGCAGACGACGGCTGAGACGACCAAGTGTCAAAGGTTTTGACCAAATACACGTATAGGGAAGTGTTTGGAAGGTGCGAGTTCATCTCCGGTTTTTATAAGTTATTTTATTAGGTCACGAGAGTAATTTCGATGTTTTTGCGTGCGGAGACTGTTGACTCCGTGGGCTATGGCCGCCCACGGTGGATGGGGTTGAAAACCATGGCATCACGGTCCCACACTCTCACTTACAAGTACACGTGCCAATTCCAAGTAATTTTACTCTAAAAATATCAACTAATAATTGGGTGTGAGATGTGTATTTGTTTGTCAGCTGCGTGAGACGGGCTCACATGATATGTTAAACGTACGTGTATTAAAAGTATACATACACTTTATTTTTATTGAAGAAGATTATCATTATTATATTTTTATGGCTAAACTGTCATCTAACACCATGAACTATATCCAATTATTAATGCCGCACCCTGAACTTTCATATCGTATATATCGAACCGCAAACCAAAATAAAAAATTCACCTAGAACTTTTAGCAGGTTTCCCGGTCTTCTTGATGACATGGTGCATGTTTCCAAGTGATGTGGCATTTCTTTTAACCTTATATTGTCCATGTAAGCATTTCGTTACTATTTAATGATGAAAATTAAAGGTTCAAATGAGCTATCAAACTACACGCGAAAATATAATTGAGCCATTTAATTTAAAAATATTTAATTGAGTCCCTAAACCAGTTAAAATTATGCAACTCGATCAAAATTTACATGTTCATCTAGTTATCGCTGACATGGCAATCATCATATAAAAAATTTAATTTTTAAATAAAAATTAAATTATAAAAATGAATAAACCCACCCCTCCCCATCTTTGTCTTCGGCTTCAGATGAAGCTTCTTCGTCTCCAAGCCGAAGAAGAAGAAGTTTTTCTTCATCTCCAGCTTGGAGACAAATTAAAGAAAGCTCTTTGTATACAGTCGAAGATAAGGAGAGGGTAAGTTTTTCTTTAATTTTATTTTATTTAAAATTATTAAAATAAAATTTAAAAAAAATATTTATTTAATAATAGGATGATTACCACATCAATGATAACCGGATGAAGGTGTTAATTTTTATCAAATTTTATAATTTCGGACAATTTAGGGATCCAATTGTAATTTTCTTGAGGTGAATGACTTAATTGCATTATGTATAGTTTGGTGGCTAATTTGAATAATTTTTTCTTTAATGAATTATAACTTTGATGAGTCTATCACCATTACCATATAGTTACATCTAATATATCTTTTTCATATTCTTTAATTACCATTTTATTAAAATCATCATGTAACAAATAATTTAATTGTAAATTATATTTTAAATAAATATCTATGAATGTCAAATTATATGTTTGTGTATATAATAAATATAATATTTGTATAAATATATACCAATATATGTGGGTGTTAACTTTTTTTTTTATTTTTCTAAAAACATAATAAATGTGAATGAAGGTTATACCCTTCATTTATGTCCATTTTTTCCGTTAAGTTTTTTTTGTACATTATGCTATAAAAGTTGTACTACACAATATTTTGAACAAATATACCCCTACTGTTATAACTTCCGTTATCTTTTCCACTATTGTTACCAAGCACATGCATCCACCATATATTTTCTTATCTTCTTCAATAATAATAATAATATATACACATTAAATATTAGAGTTATATGTTAGTTATTTTTTAAAATATAAATATCCAATTTATAAAAATATTTTACATTATTATTATTATATTAAAATTTAAATAAATTTAAAATTTTAATATAAAATACTAATATTGGACATCTATTTTTTGCGCATCGCGCATAAGAAAAACTAGTTGTAAATATAAATGTTATAAAAATTATTTGCATTATTATTAAACAAAAATATAAATTCTCTCTCTTTTTTTTTTTGTTCACTATACTTTCCAAATATGATAATTAAAATTTATCATTTTAAAAATTTACAAAATATAATTTGAATTAAAATTTTTAATTATTTTTATTTATCAATATTTTAATAATAGGCATAATTTTTGCACATTGCCTACATACATATGTATACTAAAAAAAATTGGGATTAGGGGGTAGGGCACCCCTACACCCCAACAAGCCTCCACCCCTGCTGTGATGGCCTTTGATTGTGTTGAGAGTGTGGATTGTGTGGTATAGATGGGTTGATTGGAAAATGATTCTTTGATTATCTTAAATAAAATTAGAGGTGGTGAAATTCAAATAGATCATAATTAGCCAAATCTTATTATCAAAGCTATTTGTGATCTTTTATAAAGGGATTAATAGTTTGGAACTATACTATTAAGCACATTCATAAGTAAGTATGATCACGAGTCGGATAACTAATAATTAAGAACTATGCCAATCTAAATTTGGGTTTGCATGTCTTATTAGAAGGAGCCTAAGGAAAGTTAAACCATTATTTTTCCTAACTTTATAAGTGTCAATTTCGTTGGTCAAAATTTATGAGACTTATTTTCTCCTATATATTTTGTTGTGTGTGTGTGTTTGTGTGTGTGGGAGGGTTCATATGAGATCACCTATTTAGGTGATGAGATTGTGAGATCAAATTTTGTGCATCATATCATCAATCTAGTAAATTTTAATAGTCTAGATTGATTGACACACACACTCCATTCGCACACATTTAATAACCGTTTGCACACACTTCAACTTAGAATCTTAATCAATCTATACCATTAAATTATTACATTGATGCACAAGATTTGATCTCACAATCTCACCTAAACAGGTGATCTCATATGATTCTAAATCTATTTGTGTGTGTATATATATATATAGTTATAATTTTTTTTATTAAGTATGATAGCCTTAAAATTAAATTAGTTGGAGTATTTAAGATGCATGTGAGTTGGAAGGCTATAGACATAGACTTGATGTTTACGGATTATTTGGCAAAAGATCATTGGGCCACTTTTGGATCATTCAAATTATCATAATAGCTTCTTTTTTTTTTGAAAAGAAATTATCATAATAGCTATGCCTCGTCACAGTAATTAATCAATCAATCATGTTTAGAAAATGACATTGGGTATGAGTGGAACGAAAAAATTAATGAGAAAAGAATTGTAATTCGGTAAAAAAAAAAGAATAAGGTGGGAATAAAATATGAATTCAAATTATAGTGTTTGGTATGTAATAATAGATTACATGGAATTGAAAGAGAATAAGTGATGTAATAACTTAAATGCTCTTTGTGTACTACATAATAATAATAATAATAATAATAATAATAATAAAGAAATAGTTTGTATACTAATAATAACAATAATATTCTAATAATATTATTACAATAACATTATAATAATAAATTATAATTTTTTTAGTACATAAGGTATTACTTAAAAGTACTTATCTATCGTTACAATATCTACTATACTAATAAGAGCCAAAGAGAGTTAGGCCTAAAATGGGTAAAAAAAAATGGCGGTCAAATTATTTAATCAAATGGATGGTTCAGATGAATTATTTAATCAAATAGATGGTTAAGATAATTCAGATTAATATTATTAATAGAGATTACCTAATTTAACCTTACTTTTATGATTATCCGTTAAGTTTTCCGTTAAGTATTCTCTTCTCCGTTAATATTCCGTTAACTTTTAACTTACCCATTAATTTCTATAAGAAAGGTCTTAGGTTATAACCTCATCTCAATCAAATTTGACATAATTAAGTTTTTCACTCTATTTTACTCTTATTAAATTAAATAAATTAGTAGCTACAACAAAAAATGATACATATGTATTTCTTTAATTTAGAATTATGTGTCTACAACACCTTTATTTGAAAAAATTATTCATTATCAAAAAATTAAATTAAATAAGAGAAATAATTTCATTAGTTATACTATCTTTATTTTCTCCATGCAAAGATTATTTACATTCAAATTTATCAATTGACTAGTTTTATACGCGCATTGCGCGAATGGGTTAATGCCCAATATTTATATTTAAATAAATATTCAAAAGTATATCAATGCAAGATTATATAGGAGAAGTTTATACATGGGTAATTGAATGTCGAANTTTTATAAAGGGATTAATAGTTTGGAACTATACTATTAAGCACATTCATAAGTAAGTATGATCACGAGTCGGATAACTAATAATTAAGAACTATGCCAATCTAAATTTGGGTTTGCATGTCTTATTAGAAGGAGCCTAAGGAAAGTTAAACCATTATTTTTCCTAACTTTATAAGTGTCAATTTCGTTGGTCAAAATTTATGAGACTTATTTTCTCCTATATATTTTGTTGTGTGTGTGTGTTTGTGTGTGTGGGAGGGTTCATATGAGATCACCTATTTAGGTGATGAGATTGTGAGATCAAATTTTGTGCATCATATCATCAATCTAGTAAATTTTAATAGTCTAGATTGATTGACACACACACTCCATTCGCACACATTTAATAACCGTTTGCACACACTTCAACTTAGAATCTTAATCAATCTATACCATTAAATTATTACATTGATGCACAAGATTTGATCTCACAATCTCACCTAAACAGGTGATCTCATATGATTCTAAATCTATTTGTGTGTGTATATATATATATAGTTATAATTTTTTTTATTAAGTATGATAGCCTTAAAATTAAATTAGTTGGAGTATTTAAGATGCATGTGAGTTGGAAGGCTATAGACATAGACTTGATGTTTACGGATTATTTGGCAAAAGATCATTGGGCCACTTTTGGATCATTCAAATTATCATAATAGCTTCTTTTTTTTTTGAAAAGAAATTATCATAATAGCTATGCCTCGTCACAGTAATTAATCAATCAATCATGTTTAGAAAATGACATTGGGTATGAGTGGAACGAAAAAATTAATGAGAAAAGAATTGTAATTCGGTAAAAAAAAAAGAATAAGGTGGGAATAAAATATGAATTCAAATTATAGTGTTTGGTATGTAATAATAGATTACATGGAATTGAAAGAGAATAAGTGATGTAATAACTTAAATGCTCTTTGTGTACTACATAATAATAATAATAATAATAATAATAATAATAAAGAAATAGTTTGTATACTAATAATAACAATAATATTCTAATAATATTATTACAATAACATTATAATAATAAATTATAATTTTTTTAGTACATAAGGTATTACTTAAAAGTACTTATCTATCGTTACAATATCTACTATACTAATAAGAGCCAAAGAGAGTTAGGCCTAAAATGGGTAAAAAAAAATGGCGGTCAAATTATTTAATCAAATGGATGGTTCAGATGAATTATTTAATCAAATAGATGGTTAAGATAATTCAGATTAATATTATTAATAGAGATTACCTAATTTAACCTTACTTTTATGATTATCCGTTAAGTTTTCCGTTAAGTATTCTCTTCTCCGTTAATATTCCGTTAACTTTTAACTTACCCATTAATTTCTATAAGAAAGGTCTTAGGTTATAACCTCATCTCAATCAAATTTGACATAATTAAGTTTTTCACTCTATTTTACTCTTATTAAATTAAATAAATTAGTAGCTACAACAAAAAATGATACATATGTATTTCTTTAATTTAGAATTATGTGTCTACAACACCTTTATTTGAAAAAATTATTCATTATCAAAAAATTAAATTAAATAAGAGAAATAATTTCATTAGTTATACTATCTTTATTTTCTCCATGCAAAGATTATTTACATTCAAATTTATCAATTGACTAGTTTTATACGCGCATTGCGCGAATGGGTTAATGCCCAATATTTATATTTAAATAAATATTCAAAAGTATATCAATGCAAGATTATATAGGAGAAGTTTATACATAAAGTATATCAATGCAAGATTATATAGGAGAAGTTTATACATGGGTAATTGAATGTCGAGATTATATAGGAGAAGTTTATACATGGGTAATTGAATGTCGAATTTATATAGGAGAAGTTTATACATGGGTAATTGAATGTCGAATTTTTTTATTTAAATATCTAACTCAAAGTATATTAATCCAAGATAATATAGAAAATTTATTATAATTATTACTAAAATAAATGTTTGCAACCTTGTAAAATCGATAGTTTAAATATTTGGTCTAAAAATGATAGTCAAAATAAATAGTACTTTTAATTTGAATTTTTTTAAAGTGTTCTTAATTCTCTTTTGAGTAACATTGTCATTGTCTTCATCTTTACTATTTGTTCTCTTCCTTTTTGTTGGTAGTGTGTTATTTGCAATTCGGTTATTGTTGGTAGCATAGATGAGGCAAATTATGCTGTAAAGGTGGACCTGGGTTCAAAACTACGTCGTTTTTGTCTTCTTTTTTTTTTTTTAATTAGTAAACATATTGCTGAATATAGAGTTGTCAAAAAATGTGTGAATGTAGAAGTTTCAAAGTGTGAATGTAGAGTATAGAAATCGTGAATGTAGATTTATGATTGTGTGAATGTAGAGTTGCCCAGAAATGTGTGAATGTGGAGGTTTCAAATTGTGAATATGGAGTATAGAAATCGTGAATGTAGAGTTATGCATGTGTGAATCTGTAATAGAGTTAAGAAGTTCTAGCAACTTGTAGCCCTGTAATGTGTGAATGTGGAGTTCTCAAGTTGTGAATATGGAGTTCTCAAGTTGTGAATATGGAGTATAGGACCTGTGAATATAGAGTTTTGAATGTGTGAATGCATAACAATGGTAATATAGTTACTAAATATATAATCCTGTAATGTGTTAATGTGAAGTTTACAAAGTGTAAATGTAGAGTATAGTGTATGTGAATGTAGAGTATAGTGTATGTGAATGTAGAGTATAGTGTATAGTGTATGTGAATGTAGAGTATAGTGTATGTGAATGTAGACCCAGGTCCACCTTGCAAGGTGGACCTGGGTCCACGGCATAACAACCCCATAGATGACAACGTCATGCAATAAAATTATGATATATGAGCTATGGACTTTCCTTTATGTGCTCTGCTTGGGGTTCATTTGGTTCAACAATTATTGTTGAATGAGTTATTGTGGATAAAGAAATCCCTAGTTGAAGAAAAAAGATTAAATAAATTAATAAAAATTTGAAAACTTAAAATATTATGTATTCCAAAAATATTAAAAGGTAGTTTCTCGCTTTAATTTGCTGGGTGCTGGGTAATGGGTTATTTGAGTACTTTCATTGTCAACAAATCCCCCAAGTTGTTAATATGATTGGTTTCAAACTATTCTTTTTTTTTCATGGTATTAAAGAAATACATATATATCATTTTTTGGTGTAACTACTAATTTATTTAATTCAATAAGAGTAAAATAGAGTGATTCCGCTTCAATTTGTTGGACTATTTGAGTACTCTCTTTGTCAACTAATCCCCAAGTAGTTAATATAATTAGCTTCAAATTATTTAAAAAAAAAGTTCATAGTATTAATAAAATATTTGGTAAATAAATATATAACATTATTTTGTACTATAACTTTGATATTTAATTACAAGATAGTGTAAAAATAAGATAATGGACAATGTAATGAATATCAATTGATAAATTTGAATAAATAAAGACAATATAACTAATGAAATTATTTCTCTTATTTAATTTAATTTTTTGATAATAATAATTTTTTCAAATAAAGGTATTGTAAACACATAATTCTAAATTAAAGAAATACATATGTATCATTTTTTGTTGTAGCTACTAATTTATTTAATTTAATAAGAGTAAAATAGAGTGAAAAACTTAATTATGTCAAATTTGATTGAGATGAGGTTATAACCTAAGACCTTTCTTATAGAAATTAATGGGTAAGTTAAAAGTTAACGGAATATTAACGGAGAAGAGAATACTTAACGGAAAACTTAACGGATAATCATAAAAGTAAGGTTAAATTAGGTAATCTCTATTAATAATATTAATCTGAATTATCTTAACCATCTATTTGATTAAATAATTCATCTGAACCATCCATTTGATTAAATAATTTGACCGCCANAGATTATATAGGAGAAGTTTATACATGGGTAATTGAATGTCGAATTTTTTTATTTAAATATCTAACTCAAAGTATATTAATCCAAGATAATATAGAAAATTTATTATAATTATTACTAAAATAAATGTTTGCAACCTTGTAAAATCGATAGTTTAAATATTTGGTCTAAAAATGATAGTCAAAATAAATAGTACTTTTAATTTGAATTTTTTTAAAGTGTTCTTAATTCTCTTTTGAGTAACATTGTCATTGTCTTCATCTTTACTATTTGTTCTCTTCCTTTTTGTTGGTAGTGTGTTATTTGCAATTCGGTTATTGTTGGTAGCATAGATGAGGCAAATTATGCTGTAAAGGTGGACCTGGGTTCAAAACTACGTCGTTTTTGTCTTCTTTTTTTTTTTTTAATTAGTAAACATATTGCTGAATATAGAGTTGTCAAAAAATGTGTGAATGTAGAAGTTTCAAAGTGTGAATGTAGAGTATAGAAATCGTGAATGTAGATTTATGATTGTGTGAATGTAGAGTTGCCCAGAAATGTGTGAATGTGGAGGTTTCAAATTGTGAATATGGAGTATAGAAATCGTGAATGTAGAGTTATGCATGTGTGAATCTGTAATAGAGTTAAGAAGTTCTAGCAACTTGTAGCCCTGTAATGTGTGAATGTGGAGTTCTCAAGTTGTGAATATGGAGTTCTCAAGTTGTGAATATGGAGTATAGGACCTGTGAATATAGAGTTTTGAATGTGTGAATGCATAACAATGGTAATATAGTTACTAAATATATAATCCTGTAATGTGTTAATGTGAAGTTTACAAAGTGTAAATGTAGAGTATAGTGTATGTGAATGTAGAGTATAGTGTATGTGAATGTAGAGTATAGTGTATAGTGTATGTGAATGTAGAGTATAGTGTATGTGAATGTAGACCCAGGTCCACCTTGCAAGGTGGACCTGGGTCCACGGCATAACAACCCCATAGATGACAACGTCATGCAATAAAATTATGATATATGAGCTATGGACTTTCCTTTATGTGCTCTGCTTGGGGTTCATTTGGTTCAACAATTATTGTTGAATGAGTTATTGTGGATAAAGAAATCCCTAGTTGAAGAAAAAAGATTAAATAAATTAATAAAAATTTGAAAACTTAAAATATTATGTATTCCAAAAATATTAAAAGGTAGTTTCTCGCTTTAATTTGCTGGGTGCTGGGTAATGGGTTATTTGAGTACTTTCATTGTCAACAAATCCCCCAAGTTGTTAATATGATTGGTTTCAAACTATTCTTTTTTTTTCATGGTATTAAAGAAATACATATATATCATTTTTTGGTGTAACTACTAATTTATTTAATTCAATAAGAGTAAAATAGAGTGATTCCGCTTCAATTTGTTGGACTATTTGAGTACTCTCTTTGTCAACTAATCCCCAAGTAGTTAATATAATTAGCTTCAAATTATTTAAAAAAAAAGTTCATAGTATTAATAAAATATTTGGTAAATAAATATATAACATTATTTTGTACTATAACTTTGATATTTAATTACAAGATAGTGTAAAAATAAGATAATGGACAATGTAATGAATATCAATTGATAAATTTGAATAAATAAAGACAATATAACTAATGAAATTATTTCTCTTATTTAATTTAATTTTTTGATAATAATAATTTTTTCAAATAAAGGTATTGTAAACACATAATTCTAAATTAAAGAAATACATATGTATCATTTTTTGTTGTAGCTACTAATTTATTTAATTTAATAAGAGTAAAATAGAGTGAAAAACTTAATTATGTCAAATTTGATTGAGATGAGGTTCGAACCTAAGATCTTTTTTATAGAAATTAATGGGTAAGTTAAAAGTTAACGGAATATTAACAGAGAAGATAATATTTAACGGAAAACTTAACGGAAAATCATAAAAGTAAGGAATATTTAACGGAAAACTTAACGGAAAATCATAAAAGTAAGGTTTATTTAACGGAAAACTTAACGGAAAATCATAAAAGTAAGGTTAAATTAACGGAAAACTTAACGGAAAATCATAAAAGTAAGGTTAAATTAGGTAATCTCTTAACGGAAAATCATAAAAGTAAGGTTAAATTAGGTAATCTCTATGAATAATATTAATCTGAATTATCTTAGCCATCTATTTGATTAAATAATTCATTTGAACCATCCATTTGATTACCGCCATTTTTTCTACCCATTTTAGGCCTAACTCTCTTTGGCTCTTATTAGTATAGTAGATATTCATTACATTGTCCATTATCTTATTTTTACAATATCTTGTAATTAAATATCAAAGTTATAGTACAAAATGATGTTATATATTTATTTACCAAGTATTTTATTAATACTATGAAAAAAAATTTTTAAAATAATTTGAAACTAATTATATTAACTACTTGGGGATTGGTTGACAAAGAGAGTACTCAAATAATAACTCAACAAATTTAAGCGGAATCACTCTATTTTACTCTTATTGAATTAAATAAATTAGTAGTTACACCAAAAAATGATACATATGTATTTCTTTAATACCATGAAAAAAAATAAAAAAGAATATATAGTTTGAAACCAGTCATATTAACTACTTAGGGGATTTGTTGACAATGAAAGTACTTAAATAACCCCTAACCCAGCAAATTGAAGCGAGAAACTACCTTTTAATATCTTTGGAATACATAATATTTTAAATTTTCAAATTTTTATTAATTTATTTAATCTTTTTTCTTAAACTAGAGATTTCTTTATCCACAATAACTCATTTAACAATATAATAATGGTTGAACCAAATGAACCCCAAGCAGAACACCTAAAGGAAAGTCCATAACTCCTATATCATAATCCCATTGCATGACGTTGTCATCTATGCTACCAACAATAACCGAATTGCAAATAACACACTACCAACAAAAAGGAAGAGAACAAATAGTAAAGATGAAGACAATGACAATGTTACTCAAAAGAGAATTAAGAACCACTTAGAAAAATTCAAATTAAAAGTAGTATTTATTTAGACTATCATTTTTAGACAAAATATTTAGACTATCGATTTTACAAGGTTGCAAACATTTATTTTAGTAATAATTATACTGAATTTTCTATATTATCTTGGATTCATATACTTTGAGTTATATATTTAAATAAAAAAAAATTGACATTCAATTACCCATGTATAAACTTCTCCTATATAATCTTACATTAATATACTTTCAAATATTTATTTAAATATAAACATTGGACATTAACCCATTCGCGCAATGCGCGTATAAAACTAGTTATAGTAAAATAGTAATTAATAATTATAATATAATAAATCCTGGAGATCTGGAATCAGTTCGATTTGGGAGCTTCTGGAGACGGAGCGTGGTGTTGTCCTGCGAAAGGTTGAAGCGGAATGTCTGTGTGATATGGGAATGAGATGAGTGGATGAGAATAATGATAGGGGTAAAATTATCTTCACAACAATATATTTCTCCCATTCGATTGCTGAATTAGAATTCTTAGGGGGTGTCCTGAATTACAATTCAGCCAATGGAGGGAATTGCAATTCCCTCCAACCAAACAACGTAATTCAGTGAAGAAACGAATTGGGTATGTTTTTCCCATCGAGGATAGTGATCTTGGATATATTGGGTATGACAAAAGGAGTTATTGATCTGAAAAGTTGACTGTTGTTGTAAAATAACGCTTTTAACTGTTGGAAAAATAATAGCAACAGCAACATAGACTGATAACCTTTACAAAAAAGAGAACAAGCAAGGGTGAAAATGAGTCTATGTTGTGTTATAATAACACTACCTTAAAAGCGTTATTTGTCCGGTGACGATGCAATCAAGATTTTCGATAAGCTTTCGACAGGTAACACCAAAATANAAAACTTAACGGAAAATCATAAAAGTAAGGTTAAATTAGGTAATCTCTATGAATAATATTAATCTGAATTATCTTAGCCATCTATTTGATTAAATAATTCATTTGAACCATCCATTTGATTACCGCCATTTTTTCTACCCATTTTAGGCCTAACTCTCTTTGGCTCTTATTAGTATAGTAGATATTCATTACATTGTCCATTATCTTATTTTTACAATATCTTGTAATTAAATATCAAAGTTATAGTACAAAATGATGTTATATATTTATTTACCAAGTATTTTATTAATACTATGAAAAAAAATTTTTAAAATAATTTGAAACTAATTATATTAACTACTTGGGGATTGGTTGACAAAGAGAGTACTCAAATAATAACTCAACAAATTTAAGCGGAATCACTCTATTTTACTCTTATTGAATTAAATAAATTAGTAGTTACACCAAAAAATGATACATATGTATTTCTTTAATACCATGAAAAAAAATAAAAAAGAATATATAGTTTGAAACCAGTCATATTAACTACTTAGGGGATTTGTTGACAATGAAAGTACTTAAATAACCCCTAACCCAGCAAATTGAAGCGAGAAACTACCTTTTAATATCTTTGGAATACATAATATTTTAAATTTTCAAATTTTTATTAATTTATTTAATCTTTTTTCTTAAACTAGAGATTTCTTTATCCACAATAACTCATTTAACAATATAATAATGGTTGAACCAAATGAACCCCAAGCAGAACACCTAAAGGAAAGTCCATAACTCCTATATCATAATCCCATTGCATGACGTTGTCATCTATGCTACCAACAATAACCGAATTGCAAATAACACACTACCAACAAAAAGGAAGAGAACAAATAGTAAAGATGAAGACAATGACAATGTTACTCAAAAGAGAATTAAGAACCACTTAGAAAAATTCAAATTAAAAGTAGTATTTATTTAGACTATCATTTTTAGACAAAATATTTAGACTATCGATTTTACAAGGTTGCAAACATTTATTTTAGTAATAATTATACTGAATTTTCTATATTATCTTGGATTCATATACTTTGAGTTATATATTTAAATAAAAAAAAATTGACATTCAATTACCCATGTATAAACTTCTCCTATATAATCTTACATTAATATACTTTCAAATATTTATTTAAATATAAACATTGGACATTAACCCATTCGCGCAATGCGCGTATAAAACTAGTTATAGTAAAATAGTAATTAATAATTATAATATAATAAATCCTGGAGATCTGGAATCAGTTCGATTTGGGAGCTTCTGGAGACGGAGCGTGGTGTTGTCCTGCGAAAGGTTGAAGCGGAATGTCTGTGTGATATGGGAATGAGATGAGTGGATGAGAATAATGATAGGGGTAAAATTATCTTCACAACAATATATTTCTCCCATTCGATTGCTGAATTAGAATTCTTAGGGGGTGTCCTGAATTACAATTCAGCCAATGGAGGGAATTGCAATTCCCTCCAACCAAACAACGTAATTCAGTGAAGAAACGAATTGGGTATGTTTTTCCCATCGAGGATAGTGATCTTGGATATATTGGGTATGACAAAAGGAGTTATTGATCTGAAAAGTTGACTGTTGTTGTAAAATAACGCTTTTAACTGTTGGAAAAATAATAGCAACAGCAACATAGACTGATAACCTTTACAAAAAAGAGAACAAGCAAGGGTGAAAATGAGTCTATGTTGTGTTATAATAACACTACCTTAAAAGCGTTATTTGTCCGGTGACGATGCAATCAAGATTTTCGATAAGCTTTCGACAGGTAACACCAAAATAACCACGTTGAGCTTGCACCAGCTTAAATGTGGATAAACCTGACTAATGCTCAGACTTAGGGAGGCAAACCAAAGGGACGAAGAAAGTTTATGTTTGTTCTGTTAACAAAGCTAATTAGGTAATTTATAATGACATAGCCTACTCCTTTAGCCACAAAACACTCTACTCCACACACCTTTAATGCATAGTGACCATAAGAAATATCAAAGGAGATTATGAGCCACATATCTTATAACAGAAAGGACACATTGCCTCTAATCACTCATTGTAAGACCTCATAATTTTCCAACAAGTGGGGTCAGACTTTGGGAAAACAATGATATCAGTTTGGAGATTGCAAAATTCACTTGCCCACGGACAAGACCCATCTAGGGATGGCAATGTGCCCCGTCTCCGCCGGGGATCTCCGTCCCCGTTTCTATCAGTTTGGAGATTGCAAAATTCCCTTGCCCACGGACAAGACCCATTTAGTGATGGCAATGTGCCCCGTCTAGTACTGTCAAAGCGGGCCGGCTCGCCTCATTAGGCCCGCCCCACCGTGGGCCTAATGTTTGGCGGGTTTTNTTGGAATACATAATATTTTAAATTTTCAAATTTTTATTAATTTATTTAATCTTTTTTCTTAAACTAGAGATTTCTTTATCCACAATAACTCATTTAACAATATAATAATGGTTGAACCAAATGAACCCCAAGCAGAACACCTAAAGGAAAGTCCATAACTCCTATATCATAATCCCATTGCATGACGTTGTCATCTATGCTACCAACAATAACCGAATTGCAAATAACACACTACCAACAAAAAGGAAGAGAACAAATAGTAAAGATGAAGACAATGACAATGTTACTCAAAAGAGAATTAAGAACCACTTAGAAAAATTCAAATTAAAAGTAGTATTTATTTAGACTATCATTTTTAGACAAAATATTTAGACTATCGATTTTACAAGGTTGCAAACATTTATTTTAGTAATAATTATACTGAATTTTCTATATTATCTTGGATTCATATACTTTGAGTTATATATTTAAATAAAAAAAAATTGACATTCAATTACCCATGTATAAACTTCTCCTATATAATCTTACATTAATATACTTTCAAATATTTATTTAAATATAAACATTGGACATTAACCCATTCGCGCAATGCGCGTATAAAACTAGTTATAGTAAAATAGTAATTAATAATTATAATATAATAAATCCTGGAGATCTGGAATCAGTTCGATTTGGGAGCTTCTGGAGACGGAGCGTGGTGTTGTCCTGCGAAAGGTTGAAGCGGAATGTCTGTGTGATATGGGAATGAGATGAGTGGATGAGAATAATGATAGGGGTAAAATTATCTTCACAACAATATATTTCTCCCATTCGATTGCTGAATTAGAATTCTTAGGGGGTGTCCTGAATTACAATTCAGCCAATGGAGGGAATTGCAATTCCCTCCAACCAAACAACGTAATTCAGTGAAGAAACGAATTGGGTATGTTTTTCCCATCGAGGATAGTGATCTTGGATATATTGGGTATGACAAAAGGAGTTATTGATCTGAAAAGTTGACTGTTGTTGTAAAATAACGCTTTTAACTGTTGGAAAAATAATAGCAACAGCAACATAGACTGATAACCTTTACAAAAAAGAGAACAAGCAAGGGTGAAAATGAGTCTATGTTGTGTTATAATAACACTACCTTAAAAGCGTTATTTGTCCGGTGACGATGCAATCAAGATTTTCGATAAGCTTTCGACAGGTAACACCAAAATAACCACGTTGAGCTTGCACCAGCTTAAATGTGGATAAACCTGACTAATGCTCAGACTTAGGGAGGCAAACCAAAGGGACGAAGAAAGTTTATGTTTGTTCTGTTAACAAAGCTAATTAGGTAATTTATAATGACATAGCCTACTCCTTTAGCCACAAAACACTCTACTCCACACACCTTTAATGCATAGTGACCATAAGAAATATCAAAGGAGATTATGAGCCACATATCTTATAACAGAAAGGACACATTGCCTCTAATCACTCATTGTAAGACCTCATAATTTTCCAACAAGTGGGGTCAGACTTTGGGAAAACAATGATATCAGTTTGGAGATTGCAAAATTCACTTGCCCACGGACAAGACCCATCTAGGGATGGCAATGTGCCCCGTCTCCGCCGGGGATCTCCGTCCCCGTTTCTATCAGTTTGGAGATTGCAAAATTCCCTTGCCCACGGACAAGACCCATTTAGTGATGGCAATGTGCCCCGTCTAGTACTGTCAAAGCGGGCCGGCTCGCCTCATTAGGCCCGCCCCACCGTGGGCCTAATGTTTGGCGGGTTTTTGCGGGCCGGCCCGCATGCTTTTTTTTTTTTTTTTTTTAATTACTTCAAAGTTTAAAAAAAATAAGTAGAATCTAAAAATACTAACATTACATATTTGCAATCCAACTTTATAGCTTAACAAAAATTAATATTAATTCAAAGTTTTAAAAAAATAAGTCTACAAATAATATTTGTTACACAGCAAGGCAGTACGCTGCCTTGCTGTGTAACATTATATATATATTATATANGCTTCGGCCCACTTTGACAGCCTTAGTCCCGTCTCCGTCGGGGATACCCGTTTCCGTTTGAAACAAACAGAGATAGGAGGAGTAAACACTAGACTAGCTCTTGAACACTTCATTGGCGGTTCATGAGCAAAAATATAAAAGAAAGATGGGCTATGTGTATGATATGATTGAAAGAAGAAATATTGAAATTCCAAGTTTACCCTCACATTTAATAGTTGGTGGATAGAAACCCAAACAAAGGACTACCATAAATTGAGCAAAGTCACAAAAGTTAGGGACTAAATTATGTTACAATAGTCAAATAGGACTAAATCGAGAAAATTCACTATAATCAAGGACTATGTTGTGTATTAACTCAAATATTTACAATTATATGACTTTAATGATGATAAAATGGAAATAAAGTAATTAGGAGGATGAGAATTTACACAAATGTGTCTGCACAGGGCTAACTCACTAGTTCAGTAAGCATTATTTGGGGGAAAGGACCCAGATCTGAAACTTGGCAAAAGTAATCTATGGATTATGCCCAAAGTGGGCATGTCCCTTGAAGTTAGGAATTCAACCTTTTGGGGGAAGAATTTACACAAATGTCCTTTGATTTTAGTGTGAGTCACATGATTATAAAAAGAGCTAATTTCACTAGAAATTCCTTGTTTTTGGCGAAAATTTCAAATTTAGGCTTAGACAATATTTTTGTCATTGAAGTTTGATGTATTTATTATGGGAACCAAAATTGGAACATTGCAAAGTTGAGGTTACATTTAATTTGCAAATTTTAATAGGATTGGAGGACCAAACAACTAGTCACAAATAATTAAGTGGTCAACATTAAAGTATGTGTTTTAGTTTATTGAAAAATCTATTCCATTAATTAGTAAAACTATATACATATTTATTGTGTTATACTTTCTTCTCGATACGCTCCTCACATGTGAGCTTAACTCTCTCTTTTTTTCTTTTTCTATTTTTTTCTTTTTTTAAATTTTTTTAAATTTTTTGCTCACTTAATTATTGATGACTTGTTGATTTGGCCCTCACCATCACATAAATGTAAATTTCCTTCTTAATTACTCCGTATATTATATTGTTTCACATCATTGCCAAATTAATTGGTTCCTCAAGCTTGTTAGGATTTTATTTTAGTAAGTTGTCGAGTACTATTTAATTAATTTGACAACAGTAATAATAAAAAAAAATTAAAAAAAAATTAAAAACTAATGATGATATTTGCATTCACGTAATAGCAATAGACCAAATCTACTGACCATTAACAATTGAAGGATAACAATATTTTTCCCTGGCCTCTTTTATAGACTTAACATGTTATATTTTGACAATAAATAATTCATAATATTCTATCTAAACTTCAATTTTTGACATTTATATACATACATACATATACACACACACACACACAAAATCCCCTTATGAATGTTTGGTGTTTAGTCAATTTATGTATGGGTGCCTTTAATTAAAAATAAAAGTTACTTGAAATTGTGAGAGTAGAAAATGATGATCATTTTTTCTTCAAAAAAAGAAAATGATGATCATTATATAAATTTGAATTTTAAATTTAAGGGTTTCTTGTTGTTCTTGACTTAAGATCTGGTAGAGCAGATAAATCAAGCAATGTATGTGTTCCAACTAGTGTATAAGCCTATAAATACTTCTCTAATTAAACAAAGCTTATGAACTTATTTAGACTAATTGACCAGTTAAGTTGTGTCTAGGGCTGATGATGATTGTATAACTTACATGTGAGACAATTCAATTGTTGATACCTAATTAATCATAATTAATAACCCACCAAAACTAAACGAATTATGGAAGCTAATTTTCAAAGTTGAAAGAGCTTCGCTTTCAAACTGCCTAATGGCCACTATGGTGCGTAGTGTTATGGCCACTAAACACTAATACAAAATTCAACTTTTTAAACTCCATATAGAAACAATATAGTTTATTATGACTACTCATACATATATGAAAATGACTTGCATAGTCTTACCTAACTAGAAGAAAACTAAATGGTTGGTAATTAAGCTAGTGATTGAGTTAGACGCGTAAGTTTTAATCTATATTCTATTTAAGGAAATTATATTTTTGATCTCTTAACTATTTTTGAGTTATAAATCATGTTTATTAATTACTTTCAAAAATTTTAAATCTTATTTTTGTTAGGCGTTGGCCGGGTTGACCGAGTTCAACCCCTACTCGATTCGAGACGTGATGTTGTGGCTTGCCATGGATGAATGTGGTTAAATGGTTAATGTTCACTTACTTATCACCAATTGGTTTTAAGTAGGTTAAGTGTGCTTGACTTATAATGTGAATTTTTTTTTTCTCAGACCACGAGGTATCCTTAGCAGGTCTTAACTGTAGGAGGTACCTTTAAACTCGTACCATACTCAGACTAATCCTCGTTCGCACCAGGCCAGTCAATTAAGGGACAAAGTGCTGGCCAAATTGGTAAAGTTTTTCCATACAAGAGGGGTTTCAAACTCCCGACCTCTCTTAAGGGACGAGAGTGCACACGGCCACTCACGCCAATCAAGTTGGTTTAATGTGGAATTTTTTAACTTTTGGAAATTAAAAATCAAGAGTTCCTTTTAATTTCAAAAAAAAAAAAAGAAAAAAAAAAAAAAAGATCAAGAGTTCAAATGAAACTCTTTTGTGTATGAGGTGTTTTCATTAGCTTGAAGTATTGTAATTATATTGTTGTATTATAACAATTATATTTATGTAATATAAGGTATTGCATATATCATGAGTTATATAATATATTTATTGAATCAAAAGATTTTTTTTTAAAAGAAGGCAAAATCACCCGTGAACGTACGGCTTAAGTTTTTCATAAGTATTACACTTTCTCTCATAAGTAATATAATTTTTCTCATAAGTAACTCTTCAACCCCTAATATTATATTTTGATTTAAAAGTATTACATTTTCTTCATAAGTATTACAATTTCTCTCATAAGCTAGCAACAATCAATCAATTTATGATTTATCCCTAGATAGTATTACACCTTTTTCTCACATGTAACTATTCAACTCTTTTAAATATTACATTTTATTTAAAAATATTTCATTTTTCCTCAAAAGTATTACACTTTCCCTTATAAATAACAAACAATTTATTTCTGATTAGTATTACATTTTGATCTTGATATGACCCATCTCCGTGAGATGGTCTCAGAAGAGACTCACCCTAAAAAACAATTCATCGTGTTGCAAGTTAAAAAATAAAAATAATAAAATTATGGGAAAGTTTAAGTTATGTATATAAAACCTAAATATTTAAATTAAAAAAAAAATTACTTGTTTAATGAATTGAAATTTCAAAGATATTTTAAAACTGTGAAGAAAGATACATTGGAATATTGGATTATTAAGAAAGGGAACCAATAATCAAAAATTTTAAGAGAAATACATTAATCTTAGATTAATACTAAGTTTTTTTTTTTCTTTCTGTTGAGCTCATATGATCAAATTGAAATTTGAATACGCTATCCATACAAAAAGTAAGTCTCGAAATACTTTAAAATTGTAAAAAAAAAAAATAGATAAATTGTAGGAAAAATTTTCTTTTGTTTTTATTGAAAAAAAAATGCTTTTTTAGTTCCTCAATTATTCCTTATTATTTGTTTTTGTCTTTAACTTTTTATAGTTGTAATATACTCCCAAACTCTTTTTTTTTTTTTGAGTTCTACTGACTTGATTACAATGTAGTATCTGTTCATAGCTACTTTCTCAACCTACTGAAGCACAAAGAGTCAACAGATGCCTCCACTGAGGCTCGAACCCACTCCCTTCCACATGGGAGTGTACACCGGACCCCCAAACTCCCAAACTCTTTAAAACAATAAACATGTTACACTATTAACCTTTGGAATATCAAAACTATTAAATTCTATTAAAATTTTACTTAGTACAAAGGTATTTTAAATAATTTTTAACTATAATATTTTTTGTCTCAATATTTTATTTGTAATAAAAAAAAACTTGATTTTAACAAGTTGTTAATTCTCTACTTTAATTTGCATATTAAATACCAAAATTGAAAAAGTTTTATATAAAAAATACATATAATAAATTTTAAAGTATCAATTTAATAAGTAAAATTTTAATAGAGTTCAATAGTTTTGTTACTCCTGAGGTTAAAATTGTAACTTTTTATAAGAATTATGAAAGTATACTGTAACGGTAAAAAGTCATGGACTAAAACAATTAATAAGAAATAATTGAGAGAATAAAAAATATTTTTTTCCCATTTATTTTTCATCCTGATTTGTTGAACGACAAACATATATATACAAGTTGTTGATTAGATGACCCCACAAATACATTTCAAAAAACAAACTTCAATAGGCACATCACAATTGCTCTAACCTCACGCATAAGCTAAGCAGTACGTAGGACTTCAATTCTAGCTAGCTAGCGACCACCAAAACCATAATTTTATTTCTTGGTACTTTTTATTATAAACAAATACAATTACATAACACAACTAACGTTGAAGACAATTAAGCTGTTGTTTTCATGGATGGTGTAGGAATCATGGCGATGGATGTTACGTTAATGCCGGCATGGGAATGGGATAAACGTAACCAACAACTAGCTTAGCTTTGGATATGGAACAGTTTTAAATTTCTAAGTCAGTTGTCCAACTCTTAGAGGTACCTACAATTTAGCGATAGAATTAATCGCGGTGTCCAACAGTGAAAATCCTGGGTTACACCTAAAAACAACTAACTTAGCTTCTTCTCTTCATTTTTGTCATACTACCGGCGGTTTTGCTAGCTCTAATTCTAGTTTATTTTATTTGCATCAAAATTTTGATTTTGTAGTTTAATAATAAAGCATATGCTGGGGTAATTTTTCGTTTTGTATAAAAATACTAGGGGGTAATTTTTCGTTTTGTATAAAAATACTAGTAGGATCGTAATGGAGATGTGCCAACTAGTTATGTTTGTTGTCAATTTGCTATTTGTATCCAATCGATGCCCAGAATTAGAAAGTTTTATCAAAATATATAATCTTGTGGCAAACTTTTTTGATGTGATCACCACATACATCGTATGGTGGGTGCACTACTGCCAATTAAGTGACAAATTATTGTTGTGTTACAAATTGCTTTCTTATTCTTCATAGTAATATGTACTATCTTACAAGAGCAATTTTTTAGTTTGCTTTTGATGATAATATGTAATCAAATTAATTGTATCACATAATTGTTTTGAATTTTGATGCTCATGATGGTTGAATATTAATATTTGGTATATATTCATTCTTTTACTTTGAGAGTGTGTTCATGCATAATATTCCGATTTAGATTATGCAATTTGATTTGCTTAAATTTTAAGTTGCAAGAAAAATAATATGATTTTAATATTGTTAGAACTTGCACCTTTTTTTCGAGTCACTTATTATGAAGATGATATTGAAACCTTTTATATTAACTTAAAGTTGAAATTTTCAATATTTGAAAAGTATATAGATATTGAAGTATTATTTTTGTCTATATATATACTTTTGATAGGTTAATATTACTGTAACC
Organism: Ipomoea triloba; assembly: GCF_003576645.1. Taxonomy (NCBI): domain Eukaryota; kingdom Viridiplantae; phylum Streptophyta; class Magnoliopsida; order Solanales; family Convolvulaceae; genus Ipomoea; species Ipomoea triloba. The sequence continues at coordinate 14,339,516 of NC_044919.1, read as the reverse complement.
CATGTATTAAAATGGTTTGATCTATTAAAATCCCATTGTGATAAGAAATGGGAATAAAATATGTCATAAATCAAGAATTATTCTTCCTCTCTTTTTAGCTTTCAATGGGGCTATTTATGCCTACTTATTGCATATTCAAATACATGGATTTATGGCCCATTTTGCCATAATTTCAATATTAATATTGAAATATCAGTTATGTTAAGAAGGCAATATCTTTAATTTATGATTTTCTTTATTGCATTTTTTCTGTAACATAAATCTAAGATATTTTGGCTATCCTTATCTAACCGGAGAAAGATGACATTGGCAAATTACCAACAGTAGATAAGATCCTGAGATGGCCCTACAATCATTTGACAACCGTCTTACAGAGGCCATATAAGATTTTTTTTCTCCAAGACAATATTTTATAATTATCTAATATTGCCATTGTGTGCATGATTGTATCACTATATGATATTTACTATTGCAATTTGTTTAAGATAATATATGACATACATCCAATTGATGTTTTAGTTTTTAGAGAACATGATTGATAGATGAAAATTATTTTTCAATCAAGTTCAATTCACTCCATACAACATTGTATGTTGAGTACTTTAATTTTTTTCTCTAAATCTCATGAAACCATTTGATATATGCAATGAATATCATATTTTTTAACCAAAGCTCTAAATCTAACTCTTAATAGAGCTTTGTTCGGAAGGCAAGTTAAGCAATTATGGAGGAAATATATCTATTTTGGGGACCTCCAAAATTGAGAACCCACTATGATTATCCACTACATATCACAAACACCTAGTACGTGGTTCAACACCATGCATGCATTTCCCTATCTGCGTTAAACATTTTTTTATGCAACCATTCCTTTCCTTATATCACCACAATGATGTATCATTGCGGGCTATTAATGAGATATCAAAAGGAACATTGATTGCATAACATATTATAAGATCATTTCTCGGCATTAGGGGGAGATTTGAGTCCGAATTTTTATAAAAATGAAAAAGATTTTCAAACTCATGTACTAGTTTTATTGAACCAGAAATTCAAAAATTGAACAAAAATCTGCTAGAAATATCAAGGAGTGACTAAGTCCATAGAAATATTATTGAAATCCCCAAATATGACTAAATTTTCCTACCGATTTCCTTTATGCCGGAAGCATAGGAAATTTATCAATTTAAGAATTTGCAAAAACTAGATCTAGTGTAGAAATTCCATCACTCTTGGAACATAAAATTTTATCTTGAAGATATTCGTTTGGAAGGCGAAAATCCCCAGTAAAATTGTAGGTGCACCAAATAAATAAAATGTTGGGGAAGCGGAACAACCAATTTCAAAATACCCTTGGGAAATGTCATCTATTTGGTTGATACAAAAATACCATGTGTATAAAAATATTTACAAAATAGTTACAGTTGTCGACAACATATTTTGCCTCTATTGCTTATGAATACTTAAAATCTGGATCCATAAATTAAAACAATAGTTTAACGCACGAAGCGTGCTAACTGCTTTAGAAAAGAGCAATTAAGATATACAAATCAAAACTCACTAAAGAAATATATACACCAGAAGGTGTTATGAGAATACAAAGAAATATAAAGATAGTTGAGGGTTTTCGTAGAAACCCAATATTGATCATGACATTATATTTTGCTATTCAAATAAAACTAGTAGTAAATAAATTAGATATGTAATCATATTTTATAAGTTGATTACTTATATCCCTGATGGATTTTCGCAATCACAAAAGAAGTAAAGTTACTAAACTACGATCTTTCCTACATGTCAATAAATTGAGTAGATATGATTTTCTCCCCAAGAAGGAAGGATGAAAATATATTGTTACAATTTATTGTTACCTATAGCCTAATCATATCCTCCAGAAGAGAATGATAAAATATTTGTTTAAAAGATTTGCTCGATTGACAAATTTGTGTTCATTGAAATCCCTACCTACAAAATATCCATAAGATTGATATGCGTAGTTTAATTTCAGGGTGAACAACAAAAATATAATAAGTAATTTCATCAGTCCATATGAGCTCATTAAGAATATAATCAAATCCTAAAGACAATCCTGAAGATTGTGCCATATCTCTTCTCTACAACTTATTGAAACTTTAAAACCATATAGAACTTGAAGATTATTATCTTTAGAGGGAGATGGAGAGTAAATTTACTTCAGACAATCCTGAAGATTGGGTCTTAAGAGGAATATCAGGGTTACTCTTTTGCAATATATAAATATATGCATACCATGTACTCTTTTCCTCACTAGATTCTTTTCCACAGGGTTTTTCTAGTGTGGTTTTTAACGAGACATTAGTATGAGTGTATGACATAATAACATTAATAAGGGGGAGGCATTGCAAATAAATACTTAAATAGACCAACCCCAACATTCTGAAGATTATGCCCTAAAGGTTTTTTGTTGTACTCTTTTTTCCTTAACTAAGTTTTTTTCACAGAATTTTCTTAAGTTAATGTTTTTAATGAGACAACCAGTACTATATATGATTTCATAAATATCATGTACTCTTTTCTTCAACTAGGTTTTTCCCGCGTGGTTTTCCTAGTGAAGTTTTTAACGAGGCATGAATATATTTTATATGATACCTTGCACTCTTTTATTGTATACGTTTTTCCCACAGGGTTTTTCTAGCAAGTTTTTTTTTTTTTAACGAGACAAGAGTGTGGCCAAATAATGTCCAAATGGGAGTGTTATAAAGCAGAATTGATGGTGAACATTATTACATTATTTGTAACATATGTAACCAATGTAACCGATGCATTTATTAATTCATTATGTATATCATTATACCCATTGTATTATATATATGTCTCTACTCTTGGATCATTTGAAGGAGATGAATATAATAACAAATAATGATTCTCTTGCTTTATCTTTATCTTTCTCTCTGCAAATTTCCTAATCATGTTTGAGCTAATGAGTTTATTATAACAAAATATAATTTTTTGAAGCTTAGGAGTTTAATTTGTGCTTAGTCTAAGTGTTGGCAAAATTATGACTTTCTTACCTAGACGCTTGTTGATTTTGAGTGGATTTCTCTTAAGCTTGAGACATATTCCTAGTGATTTTGTATATATTAGTTTTTGGATTAACAAATTGACGATTAAAAAAAAAAAAGAATCAATGTTAAATTTTTCTATGTAGCCATTTTAAATGTTATCTTAATTCGATTTATCTTGATTCTAAACCACCAATTCACAAAATCAAGAAATTGCCATATTGTGGTCGGACATTGGATAGAACCCTAACAACTGCAATGTGAAAGTTTTTTTGTGAATACTAGGCACTGATCCTCCCACTTAATGGGTTGTCACTATTTTGTTGGGTTGGACTATGGACGAAAATTTTTTACTTTTTTGTGGACAAGAAATGACCCATTGTTTTGAAACTATAGACATTTTCATGCATTTATTCTAAGATTTTTCAAATTTTATTTATTTATTTTTGAAAATTGAATTTCTAAAATTTCATCGGCCTTGATTTGCACTCTTAAAAAGATTCTTAATTTGCCAAAATTCAAACCAACTAGTAGTACTTTGCAAAAGCACAAACCTTTAAATTCAGCATTGTTAACCGCACTTTCAGCCCAAGCTTTTGAAAATATAAATTTGTAGTTGCCTATTGGGCTAGTTTATTGAACTCATAACCTTTGACCCAAAAGGCCGAAACGGGCAAATTATGCTATGGGCCCGGCTCCACCTTACAAGGTGAACCTGAGTTTATGTTCACAAATTTAGAATTTTATATTCACAATTTTAAAACTCCATATTCACAATTTTAAATCTCAATATACAAAATTACATTATTCAATATTCACAACTTTTGAACTCTATTCACAATTTTATTATATAGATTCAAAAATTGTGTTATACTATTGAACATAGGGTTTTGATACTATTGAACATAGAGTTATGAAATTGTGAACATAGAATTATGAAATTGTGAACATAGAGTTATAAACTTGTGAACATAGAGTTATGAAATTGTGAACGTAAAGCTATGAAATTGTAAACATGAAATTATGAAATTGTGAACATGAAATTATGAAATTCTGAACATGAAGTTATAAATTTAAAGTGAACAACTATGATGTAGTCCAAAAAATATTACGGGGTAGTTTCCCGCTTCAATTTATTGAGTTATTTGAATGCTTTCTTTGTCAAAAAATCCCCCCCAAGTAGTTAATATGGTTGGCTTCAAATTATTTTTAAATTTTTTTCTATGTTATTAATAGAATACTTGGTAAATAAATATATAACATTATTTTGTATTATAATTAACTTTGATACATAGTATTTTATTACAACATAGTATAAAAAGAAGACAATAAATAATGTAGTGAATATAATTGATTAATAAATTTGAAGGTAAAGAATCTTTGCATGGTAGAAAATAAAGGTAATATAACTAATAAAATTATATCTCTTTTTTAATTTTTTGATAATGAATAATTTTTATTATAGATAATAGAGACAATATAACTAATGAAATTATATATTTTTTAAATTTTTTTGATAATTAATTTTTAAATGCATATGTATTTTTTTTAAGTTGTTGACATAGGAATTTTGATAATTTTGATTATTTTCAATATTAGTATACTTAAATAGGTTCGAGCCTCAGTGGAGGCAATACTTACTCTTGTGCTTCAATAGGTTGAGAAAGTAGTTATGAACAGATACTGCATTGTAATAGAGTTAATAGTATTCAAAAAAAATAATATATATATATATATATATATATATATATATATATATATATATATATATATATATATATTAAATGCCAAAGACTTTATGGTCAAATTGTATAGTTGTGGTCCTCCTAAGTGAGAGGTCACAAGTTCAATCCCTAGTAGGGGTGTTGGCTTTTGGCTTTCATATAGTATATAACTCTGATTAGGATGAGGTCTTTTGGCTTTCATAGTATACAACTCGCCATCAGAAGCTTTATAATGTTTTTCTTCCCGTTAGAACCCTAACTTGTAGATTATTATTATTATTATTATTATTATTATGTGTAAAATGTTTTGCAATAAAAATAAAGTAGAGTTGATCAAAATAAAGATAGTTTAGTTTTGAAGGGTGTCTAGCCATTGAGTGTAAGGGGAGGAGTGGGGTTTAGCGCTACTTTGGAAAAGGGGAGGTTAAGGGTTTCTCGAGGAATCATATTGGTGTAAAGTTGAGCTTAGATGTAGAGGGCCCTTGGTGGGGAGTCATTGAGCTTATGGCCGCTTGAAGAGGGAATGTCATTGAGATGCATGGAATCTTTTGAGGTACCTTTCTATCTTAAACTCTTTACCATGAGTTCTGGAGATTTTAATGATATGTTGAGTGAATATGAGAAGATGGGGAGGGTACCGCATCCTATGGAGCTTAGGGGATTTAGGAAAGAGGTGTATGAGAGCGCGATGGTGGACTTTGTCTTTGAAGGTCACCAATGTACATTGCCTTGGCTAGAAGAAAAGCTTAATAGAATTCTCGTGTAATGAAGAGTGGATAGAAATCTTTGGATAGGTTAACCCTTATTCAGTGGAACGGTCTTCAACTTATCACATGCCTTTATTTTCACCTGAAAAGTTGAAAAGTTGTTAAGACCTGTAAATGTCCAATTGATACATGATTAAATGTTATAAATGTTCAAATGTTCAATTGGTGCATGTTAGTTTATTGGCCAAATTATTTGACACACATTAGGATAAGTTTAAAGTTTTTTAAAGTAATTTCTAAACTGCCTGGACCTGCTTCTGGAGCTGCCTCAGGACCTGGTACAGATCTTCATCAGAATTATTCGTTGCTTGTGCGANATATATATATATATATATATATATATATATATATATATATATATATATATATATATATATTAAATGCCAAAGACTTTATGGTCAAATTGTATAGTTGTGGTCCTCCTAAGTGAGAGGTCACAAGTTCAATCCCTAGTAGGGGTGTTGGCTTTTGGCTTTCATATAGTATATAACTCTGATTAGGATGAGGTCTTTTGGCTTTCATAGTATACAACTCGCCATCAGAAGCTTTATAATGTTTTTCTTCCCGTTAGAACCCTAACTTGTAGATTATTATTATTATTATTATTATTATTATGTGTAAAATGTTTTGCAATAAAAATAAAGTAGAGTTGATCAAAATAAAGATAGTTTAGTTTTGAAGGGTGTCTAGCCATTGAGTGTAAGGGGAGGAGTGGGGTTTAGCGCTACTTTGGAAAAGGGGAGGTTAAGGGTTTCTCGAGGAATCATATTGGTGTAAAGTTGAGCTTAGATGTAGAGGGCCCTTGGTGGGGAGTCATTGAGCTTATGGCCGCTTGAAGAGGGAATGTCATTGAGATGCATGGAATCTTTTGAGGTACCTTTCTATCTTAAACTCTTTACCATGAGTTCTGGAGATTTTAATGATATGTTGAGTGAATATGAGAAGATGGGGAGGGTACCGCATCCTATGGAGCTTAGGGGATTTAGGAAAGAGGTGTATGAGAGCGCGATGGTGGACTTTGTCTTTGAAGGTCACCAATGTACATTGCCTTGGCTAGAAGAAAAGCTTAATAGAATTCTCGTGTAATGAAGAGTGGATAGAAATCTTTGGATAGGTTAACCCTTATTCAGTGGAACGGTCTTCAACTTATCACATGCCTTTATTTTCACCTGAAAAGTTGAAAAGTTGTTAAGACCTGTAAATGTCCAATTGATACATGATTAAATGTTATAAATGTTCAAATGTTCAATTGGTGCATGTTAGTTTATTGGCCAAATTATTTGACACACATTAGGATAAGTTTAAAGTTTTTTAAAGTAATTTCTAAACTGCCTGGACCTGCTTCTGGAGCTGCCTCAGGACCTGGTACAGATCTTCATCAGAATTATTCGTTGCTTGTGCGATTATTATGGGGAAGATTTAATTATATGGTGATGAGCTTTTGTTGGGAAACTAACCTTTGGAAAATAGCAGCCAGAAGTTCAAATTGGGTATTGTGTATAAAAGGAGGAATTATTATTCATTTGATCTTCACAAATTACGAAGGAATTATGAGAGTGATTTGATCAAATCTACTAGCTATATTATTTTATTACATCTCAATTTAAGAAGGAATCATATTATGGCTATCTCGTTTGTTCTACAACATTAAAGTTGAAGGTTGCGAATACTGGTCAGATTATTCATGAAGCTTATGAAGACTTGGTGATCGGCTTGCACGAATTCATCCAAGCTTATGAAGACTTGGTGATCGGCTTGCACGAATTCATCCACAAGCGTAGTTTTGAAGAAATAATTTTGTACTCAACGTAGTCCATTGTTGAATGATGTTGGTATCTTTATTTCTTGTAACTCTTTGTTTTTCTTAGTGGATTGGGTTTTCGTGAGTGGCCCTGCAGATGTAGGAGTATTGCTCCGAACTGCGTTAACAATCCTGGTTGTCGTAGTTTCAGGTTTATTTATTCTTTTGCTTAAGTTTTAATTTGATTAAAATTAAGTAGACATCTTTAAGTTTGTGAATTCAAGACTCACGATCTTTTTCATTTGGTATCAGAGCACGGGGACTTAAATTTTTAGTCTAACCGATCTGGCTTCAAAATCGTGCTTCTTGAACTTACGAGTTCATCTTGTGTTTTTGTTTTCTTTGTTTTGGTTCTGTCTTTGTATTTCACCGTGTGTTAAGTACTTCAGGATGGACAAGCTCGGGTCTCCTCTAGAACTCACCGGAGAAAATTATGCCTACTGGAAAGCCCGCACCCAAATGCATCTTAGGGCTCAAGGTGTTTGGAAGACAGTGTTGTCCGGATGGGATCATCCTACCAAAGCTGGTGAAAAAGAAGGAGATCCACCAGTGATAAAACCTGAAGTTGAATGGACTATGGCAGAAACAACTACCGCAAGCTATAATGCAAAAGCTCTTGATATATTTTTTTCTTTAATTCACGAAAGCCAATTTAATTTGATTACAGGTTGTGCCACCGCCAAAGAAGCTTGGGAAATCTTAGAAACAACGTACGAAGGCACTACCTCTGTCAAACAATCCAAACTTCAGCTGGTTCAAAGTGACTTCGAAGACTTGCGAATGAATGAAGATGAAAATATTGTAAGCTTCAATGAAAGAGTTCAAGAGATAGCCAGTCGTGCAGTCACTCTAGGCGAACCATTTTCAGAACAGAAGTTAATCAAAAAGGTGTTACGTTCGCTTCCGCCTCGGTTCAGAATGAAGGTAACTGCCATACAGGAACACTCCGGGTGGGAAAAACAAACCTTGGCTGAGCTAATGGGTAATATCAGAACCTATGAAATGGAAATACTGACTGACCATTCTAGAAAACAAAAGAATGTTGCTTTTACAGTTGACGAACAGGTACCTGAAACAGATCTAGACGATATTGAGGATGATGATCCAGTAGTTTTATTAACCAAACATTTCAATAAGATCTTGAAACAGGTCAAACAGAAGAAAAGCTTCCGCGGCAACAACTCTCAAAACTTCGAAGGATCAAATACATCAAAACCCAATTCCACGTCCAATGGATCAAATTACAAACCATCTGCAACACGTACAACCCAATCTAGAGAAAAAAACAGGTGGCAAGGGCATTCGGTGCTACGAGTGTGAAGGTTTTGGACATGTTCAGGCTGAGTGTGCCACTTACCTACGAAGAAAAAAATCAATGGCAGCTCTAACATGGAGTGACGATGAAGCTGATCCAGAAGATATAACCGGAAACTTTGTAGCGTTCACAGCCAAGATTGAAGCTGATCCAGAAGTTGAAGATGAAGATATAGCTGATTCAGAAGGCTGTGACTACAACTCTACAGAAGATCTTGATATTCCTCCTTTTTCTTATGAAGTAGAGTATAAAAAATTATATCCCAAGTGGGAATGTTTGCTTAAAGCTAATCGTTCTTTGTGTAGTCAGGTAGGGATATTAGAAAACGCCAACAAAGTGTACAAAAATCAAATATCTGAAAGAGATCTCTTACTCGAAGCTGCTTCTGCACAAGAAGCTAATAAGCTGAAACAGGAAGTGGTCAAACTAACGCAGGAACTGACTACACTCAAGAAACAGATCCAGATGATGGATACTACATCAACCCTTGATGAAATTCTGGACACAGGCCGGCAATCAACTACAAAGTTTGGTCTCGGTTTCACAGGGGACAAACACAATGGTAAAACTATATTTGTCAAAGCAACTGGACCAGGTCCAGAAGATATTCCAGAAACCAGTATAGCAAGGCAAATGAGTTCAGCGAGGCACCGTCATGATATGGTAATGAAATATAAACGTGCCTATAAACCTTATAACCCTGTTTGTCATTATTGCAGGATTGGAGGACACACCAGACCAGAGTGTTACTACTTTTACAAGGATCAAAGAGCCGAGAAATACACTCACAAGCGCATTGCACCATTTGTAAAACAAGTTTGGGTCAGGAAAGCAGATTTTATATCTTAGTTTATACCACATGCAGCAAAAGGAAAAAATGGTTCTTGGGAACTAGTGGAAGATGAAGAGATTGGATTGGAAAATCTACATTGAAAAATCATCGTCGAAATAAAACCAGGTATTTTATAATTCAATAAGCTATTTTTTGCCTAATAAGAGTTGCTCTCTTTTCCAGATCAAGAACTTTGTTCAGATGTGGAAACTCTAAGTTTTTTCGGACTCAGTGCATTATGAAAAGCTGAAAGGAAAACCTCTTCGGGAGTGTTGGTACCTTCTTATTCTTATTCTTTTGTTGGTATTGCCTTAATACCTGTGTCTTGGAATCCCATGGTTTTACTATCTATTTATGCTTTCGTTATGTTTTTTTAATGTGCATAAGTTGAATTTTCTTTATGTGCGTATCTCCATTATTTATTGTTTTATTCTCTGGACCTATGTCTACTTTATCTGTTTCTGAACGTGTTTTGCTTGATATGCTTGTATCTGTGCCAGAGTTGATCTATGTGTTTTTCTTAATTGATATCCAATCTGATTTTGCTATTCTTGTTATGTGTTTTGTGACTTTGTGTTATCAATTTGGTCCGGTCATGACCGTATGTGACTTTGTGCGTGTGCTTTCTGTGCTATCCGTTATGAATCTGGGCCTAAATTTGCTTTATTTGAATGTGTTTATTGTTTTATGCACTTTGTTTGACTCTTTTGACAATATCTGCAATTGTGGCTATAAGTGCTTTTTTGCTGTTTTGTTTTCTAGGTCTGGGTTTCTCGTCTCTATTTTACTTTTGCAGGTTTCTGTTACAGTTTCAAGGAAACTAGCACTAAAATTTGTCTTATTATGATGATGACACCGTCACGAAGTACAAATTAAGGGGGGGCTGCTTATTTGGATTATCTTATTCGGACTATCATTTGCATTATTACATTATTTGGATTATCATATTATTTTTGGATCCTCATATCTTTTGGATTATTATCTTATATGGATTATCTTACTAATTGATGGTGATTTTGCTGATGGATGGGAATGGTTAATCTATATGGAGATTATTATGATACGAAATGGGATTCCTTATACAGATCTTATGAGCACTCCATCAGCCCATGCCTCATGACACTGATGATCAACTTTGTCAATCTATTTGACAAAAAGGGGGAGTAATAAATCTGAGGGGGAGCCAGCCGCTTTTGAAATCTGTTGTAATCGGTTTATTTATGGAAGCCTATCTGAAGATATCATTGTCTGGTTTTGACTCCGAAGATGTTACTGGTTCTGGTGCTTCAGATTATTCTCTCTACTCCTTTGGCACTTAATTTGACCTCAAGGGGGAGATATTTAGTTGAGGGGGAGCACTCATATGGTATTCTCTTTTTGGTATTTTCTTATGGTATTCTCCTTTTGGTATTTTTTGATTATGGCCTCATTATGGTATTTTTATGCTTTATTATTTTTATGCCACTCTTGATCAGTACTTTATGTCTTTCAAGTTGGAGCTATTCTTGATGTTTTTGAAACAAGCTCTTAAACAGTAGTTGATGAGTTTTTGAAAGTATATCTTATATGATGGTTTTGTTTGAGATATCGTGGCAATCTCTGACCAGTGCATTATAGTCTGATTGGATGTCTTTGAAGCTTCTCTATGGAAAGTCCAGACAGTTTAAATAGTTTCTTTCATTGTAATTCTTGTTTATGATGTCAAATAATTGCCAAAGGGGGAGTTTGTAAATGTCCAATTGATACATGATTAAATGTTATAAATGTTCAAATGTTCAATTGGTACATGTTAGTTTATTGGCCAAATTATTTGACACACATTAGGATAAGTTTAAAGTTTTTTAAAGTAATTTCTAAACTGCCTGGACCTGCTTCTGGAGCTGCCTCAGGACCTGGTACAGATCTTCATCAGAATTATTCGTTGCTTGTGCGATTATTATGGGGAAGATTTAATTATATGGTGATGAGCTTTTGTTGGGAAACTAACCTTTGGAAAATAGCAGCCAGAAGTTCAAATTGGGTATTGTGTATAAAAGGAGGAATTATTATTCATTTGATCTTCACAAATTACGAAGGAATTATGAGAGTGATTTGATCAAATCTACTAGCTATATTATTTTATTACATCTCAATTTAAGAAGGAATCATATTATGGCTATCTCGTTTGTTCTACAACATTAAAGTTGAAGGTTGCGAATACTGGTCAGATTATTCATGAAGCTTATGAAGACTTGGTGATCGGCTTGCACGAATTCATCCACAAGCGTAGTTTTGAAGAAATAATTTTGTACTCAACGTAGTCCATTGTTGAATGGTGTTGGTATCTTTATTTCTTGTAACTCTTTGTTTTTCTTAGTGGATTGGGTTTTCGTGAGTGGCCCCGCAGATGTAGGAGTATTGCTCCAAACTGCGTTAACAATCCTGGTTGTCGTAGTTTCAGGTTTATTTATTCTTTTGCTTAAGTTTTAATTTGATTAAAATTAAGTAGACATCTTTAAGTTTGTGAATTCAAGACTCACAATCTTTTTCAAGACCTATAAATAAAGAGGAGGGCGAAAAGAACAGTTAATAACGTGTACGGTGTACCCAAATAAGTCTCTCGATTCGGATAGCATGAGCCCGAGCTTTTATTTGAATTATTGGGACATAGTGAGGGTGGATGTTGTGATACTGTGTAGGTATTTTTTATTTTATTTTATTTCATTTTTGCATAAGGAAGATTGCTGAGTGGATTAAATTGCACAAATATTGTGATAATACCAAAAATGACAAGCTAGAAACCATGAAAGATTTGTGTCGCATTTCATTATGCAATGTTCTTTATTAAGTCATTGCAAAGGTGCTAGCAAAGTAGCAAACCGATTGGAAATGTTGTTAATGGGTATCATCTCGCAAATGTAGAGCAAATTTATGTCTTGTCGTTATATTATTGATAATATAATAGTGGCATATGAGAATATCACTATTCAAATAGAAAGAAACAAGGGAAGGGGGGCTGTAAGGGTATATTACCGTAGACCAAATATGTACAAATTGTAATAAAATAAATAATTATAATAAGTTAATTTATAAATTATACTCTGTAATATTTTAATTAAAAAAATACTACTCTGTAATATTTTTATTATAATTATCATTATCATTGTGTAGGACATATTTATCTTTATACTCATTATTTACTATTCATCATCTAACTAAACATTTAAACAATAAAATGAATATTCTTTGTAATTTATTTTTTTACCAACCAAAAAATATAATCATTTTTCTAGTAATTTCTTTTTGGGGTTGTAACTTGTAACTTGTAAGGGTCTATGATATACTTCCGTAGAAATAGAGGGGCTAATTTGTAGGTTCTCAAAACAACTTCCTTGTTAAGTTGTCAGACAGGCTCGCTAAAGTTGAAGAAGTCGAGTCTACACTAATTTTGGCTCTGTAGCCTGGCTCTTCAGTCCTCAGTTCAACTCTGCATAACCCGCAAAGATGAGCACTGTAATCAGAGAAAATGGCGAAAAAGATTTATTCGCGGAAGTAGCACTAGCTGCAGATGAGCTCTATAGCATTCGCGAGACATTTTTCCCAGTTAACCCAGATGAAAAAACCTCTCTTTTGCAGAGCAAATCCGATCTTGCCCTCCAACTGCTCGATGCAATTCCTCCTGGTAAACCCTCTATTTGTATCTTTCTTGATTTTGTTTTTGTAACACATGTTGCATTGCTGCTTAAATTCTTGAAAATGCATTTAACTTGAAAATACCAGAGTCAGAAATGTAAATGGAACAGTCCCAAATTTAGGAAGGATGTATTTTGTGTGTATCGGGTTGAGGGGTTACTTTGTTTGCTCAATTGGTGAGAACCCTAGTTGATACGAACCAAGTTTAGCCCAAATTCTCAGGCCGGTGTAGGAGCATCACTACTGCTCTCCTAGATAAAAGTAGAATGGAAAGGGATGCGGATGGCTAATTTTGTACTGTTATTGAATTTTGCAGAGAGAAGGAAATTATCAATGCAGCGAGCTACATACGAGTACTTGAGGGGGAAAATATTGGATGTGTTTCCTGATTATAAGAAGGAAGCAGAGGATCACCTCTCAAAAGCTGTAAGTGAGATTGATATCTTGTTAATTTTCTGTATTGGGTTCAAATTTGGTGTTTTTATATTTTAACTCTGTTTTATTTTTTGGGTATATGCTTTGTTTTCCAGGTAAAGTTGAACCCTTCTCTTGCAGGTGCTTGGCTATGCTTGGGTAACTGCATATGGAAGAAAGGGGATTTAGCTTCAGCCAAGAATTGTTTCATGTTTGGTTTGAGCAAGGTCTTTTTATTGGTTCTGTGATTTCTTTAGTTCAGAAGTGGTGTAGTGGGTGACTTAATTCTGTAGTTGAGTAATATTTCCTAACGCTGATAGATATCTTATGAATTTCATGCTCAGGGACCCAACAAAGAAATACTTTGTCAACTGTCAATGCTTGAAAGAAAAATGGCTCAAGGTGATTTTTCTTTATATGATTGCTACTGTATCATGATCATCTAGAGCATAATCTTTTCTTTTTCACTTTTTCTTAAGATAATTTTTGGATATCTTTATACTTTTATTAGTTATTACCCTGTAAAGTGTGTAATAAAAATTTTAACCATCTATCCTCCAAGTCTTTTATTATTAATGAGATTTCCTGTGAGTACTACTTTTTCTGGGATTAGTGCTGTGGTAGTAAATGAGTCAATCAGTGTGAAAAGTTTGAGATTTAAAAAAGAAATAGTCCTTATTCCGAATGATTCCCAATTATATTGCAGTCTGTAGTGACTATGGAAACCATAACCCACTTCAAAAGGTCTAAAACGGTTGAGAGTAGTATGCTTGATTTTGCTTGTAGAGCATTTACACTTGTCATCCTGTTTATCTATGCAGCCTACCCCTTAATTTTTCTTTAAAAAATAGAAATTCATAATTTTATTCCTGAAGCACATCGTAATATGTTATTTAGTTGAAACCATTGGTTCTAGTAATGCTAGCAAGAAGGCTGTTTGCTTGTTACTTGTTTCTTCTTCTGAAACAGATTATGGGGCATAGTATTGTGTAAAGCTTCATTATAACTCATCTTCTTGTTGTTCCATTCACCCCATTATTTTGGGTTCCATTCTGGGCTTAACTTATTAACTTGCTCTATTTAAACGATCTTTTCACCTCTTTGCAGGTGCTGAAGATCAGGCAGAAATTGTTGAAGAGAGCATAAAGCATGCAAAGGAAGCTATCACTGTAGATGTCAAGGATGGATATTCCTGGTGTAGGTCTTTAACTCAAAGCTAACTTAAGGGACAAGGTTTTTTTTTTGGGGGTGATAAGTAAACTTAACGAATGCATGTGAGTGGAACTTAGCTCCTGTGCCTTGATAGGCTGCACTTGATATCTGTCCTAAATACTTGCAAAGCTCTAGTAAATTCATTTTTGTCTGTAGCAGTTGACATTTGACTTGACATCTTATTGTTGGGTGTGCTTAACTGCATTTCTATATATGTACATAGATGCTGTGAGAATAGAGTAAGAGATGATGGCAACTGATTGAAAAGTAAGAAAAACAGGGACTTAGCATTATGTCTCTATGCTTAAAAGACTAAAACACTTGATTTATGTATGCTGCTTCTTTGGTTTTCTTCTTAGTTGAGGAGTTGAAGTTTATATTATTTATATTATTATCTCTTGGTCTTTTAATTACAATACTTGACTTTAATCTCCAATTATTTTCACTATTATTATTGTCCTGATATATTCAAATTAGAGATCCGTAGTGAATTTTGTATCTTCATTACAGATAACCTAGGTAATGCCTATCACACATCATTTTTTGTTACTGGAGCTTGGGAGCATGGAAAACTTCTACAATCATTGAAAGCATACCAAAATGCTGTATGTATGCATTCAATAAAGTTTCAGTTGTCAGTTACCTAATATATTGTTAATGACAAAATCCCTATATGTTCTCTCAAGTTATTGCCCCTAATTCTTTAAAGTGGTCTTTTAAGTTTTTAATTTTTAAAAACTTATTTCTATTTCTTGCCTAGATGTATATCCATAATATTTTTTAAAGAAAAAAATTACGTTGTACAGGAGAGAGATGAAAGAATGAAGTGCAGTCCAGACCTATATTTCAACTGTGCTACTGTAAGCCTCATTCTTCACTCATCTTGTTTTCTCATTGTTGAGAATTATTATATTATGCCTTGAAAGATGAAATGGCTTCAATAGTGTAGCATAGAAAGATGAAATGGCATCAGTAGTATAGAAAGATGAAATGTCTTCAATAGTGTAGCATAGAAAGATGAAATGACATCAATAGTGTAGAGGTTTCCAACATGTATATATATGGCAGCATGCCATTGTAGAAAATGCAAGTAAGAAACACAGATTTTTCTGATTTCACATGGTATCAGAGCCTCTTTCCTAGGCTGTTTTTCTTCTGGTTTTTCTTTTTCCAAATATTTTCCGGCAGTGGCGTAAAAACAACGACTGTTTTCCGGTCATATCTTTCTCCTCCGATCTCCGATCAAGGTGCCGTTTTCTCCATTGGGTTCGTTTCGAGGAGACGTATCTAGCAGTGTTTTTTCCAGATCCTTCGCCGTCGCCGGTCAACGCTGGTCAACGCCGGTCAACACTGGTCAACGGTACTGTTCCGGTCAAAGGCACTGTTCCGGTAAAATATTCCGGTCAACGGTACTCTCTCACTCACCTGCTAATATTCCTTTTTGTCAACCATGTCTTCAACTGGTATTAAGGAAACTTCTGACAGTGTTGAGAATGTTATTTCTAGCTCAGTGTTTGTGCCAAATTTATCTGGAAATCCAGTTATTACCTCTGAAAAATTATGTGGGTCACAAAACTACCATTCGTGGTCCGATGCTGTTGAAATGTGGTTTATGGGCCAAGGTGTTAGTGACCATTTGGAAAAGGGGGAAGAAAAGGTTCCAGAAAATGAGAAGGCAATTTGGAAAAGAGTGGATGCCCAACTTTGTAGTCTCTTGTGGCAATCCCTTTCACCTGAGTTAATTCAACTGTTCAGAGTTTTTAAATCATGTGTTGAGGTATGGAATCAAGCCAAGTCCTTATACACTAATGATGTTTCTCAATGTTACACAGTTGTTAATAATTTGGTTAACTTAAAGAAGGATTGTATGAGTATGGAAGCCTTTCTTGGGAAAACTCAAAGTTTATTAACTGAGTTTAATAAGCTATTACCAACTGGAGGGACACCTGCGGAACAGATTGCCCAACGTGAAAAATTTTTTGTTGTCTTTGTTTTATCTAAATTAGGCCCTGAGTTTGAGAATACTCGAAACCAGATTCTTGGAGATAATGTTGTACCAGGGATCCAAGAATTGTTCAAACGCCTTCTTCAAGTGACTTCCTTTCCTGGTGAGACTTCTGCACCCACCACAGACCAATCTGCTCTTGTGATCCAAGGAGGTCGAGGTAACCATTTGGGCAACCGAAATAAAGACCGTAGTGGGCAGAAAAACACTAGATATTGCGATTACTGCAATCGATCTGGACACACACGGGATCGATGCTGGAAGCTGCATGGGAGACCGGTGCTTGCCCCTACAAATGTGGCTGAGCTCAAACAGGATTCAGGTTCTAAAACTATCTCTCTTACAGAATATGAAGAGTTTGCCCGATTTAAAGCTAGTGCCCAAGCTGCTGTTGTCACTCCTGTAGCTCACACCAAAGAGACTCACACTGCCCTGGTTTCTCAATCTAGCTCTCTTGGATCATGGGTCCTTGATTCAGGTGCTTCTGAACATATCTGTGGTAATTCTTCTTTATTGACTCACTTCACAGATTCTAAGTCTCTTCCATCAATTGTATTTGGTAATGGATCCATATGTACTGCTCATGGTGTTGGTAAAGCAAGGCCTCTTCCTAATTTACCTTTATCATCAGTTCTGTACATACCTACATGTCCTTTTAACTTGATTTCCATTCGTCAACTTACTCACTCTCTGGATTGCCTAGTTACATTTTCTTCTGATTCTGTTATTATACAGGACCGTCGTTCGGGGAAGACGGCTCGGGGTATGAATCAAAAGGACTATACCGCTTATCTACTCCTGCTTCCGCTGTCTGTAGTGCTACTATTTCTCCTTCCCTTACTCATTGTCGTCTAGGTCATCCGAGTTTGAAGAAACTGCAACAACTTGAACCAAATCTCTCAAAGTTGTCTTCACTAGAGTGTGAATCTTGTCAGTATGGAAAACATTCCAGAACCTCATTTCCTGAACGGGTCAATAAAGTATCTTCATCTCCTTTCTCTTTAGTTCACAGTGATATTTGGGGTCCTAGTCGTGTCGCATCTGTGTTAGGTTTTAGGTATTTTGTTACTTTTATTGATGACTTTTCTCGTTGTACTTGGGTTTTCCTAATGCAACGACGTTCTGAACTGTTTCACATCTTTCAAAAGTTTCATAATGAAATTAAAAATCAGTTTGGAGTGTCTATTAAAATTCTTCGGAGTGATAATGCCAAGGAATATTTCAATACTCCTTTGACTACCCTTCTTGAATCGGAGGGTATTCTCCATGAGTCTTCTTGTCCGAACACCCCACAACAAAATGGTGTGTCTGAACGGAAGAATAGACATCTAGTGGAAACTGCTAGGACTATGCTTCTTCACTATAAGGTCCCTTCTTGTTTCTGGGGTGATGCTATCCTTCATTCATGTTATCTTATTAACCGTATGCCATCATCTGTTTTACACGGCAAAATACCTTACAACCTACTGTTTCCTCAAGAGCCATTACACAAACTTCCACTTAAGGTTTTTGGTTGTACTTGTTTTGTTCATGATATTACTCCTAGTCGTGATAAGATCGCACCCAAGTCTTTGAAATGTATTTTTGTGGGGTACTCTAGGGTTCAAAAAGGTTTCAGATGTTATTGCCCTGACACACGGCGGTTCTATGTATCACCAAATGTTACCTTCTTTGAAAACACTCCATTCTTTTCATCTGACTCTACAGGGGTTGTGGATCCTTTTCCTGATGTCCTACCAGTTCCCTCGTTTGAAGGCGGGATAGAAATGCCACTACCTCCTAGTGTCCTACCTCCCAATCCATCACAAACACACACTGTTTCTCCATTCCAGTTCACCTATCATCGTCGGTCAACATTGCCACCAACCACTACTACTGCAAACATTGAACCTGCTGATTCATCTCCTGAGCTGTCTCTTCCCTTGGATGCGGTTCCTGCTCCAGTTTCCAGTACTCCCATTGCTAGTCGGGTAGGTAACAGGTCTACTCGCAATCCCTATCCTATATATAATTTTGTCTCTTATCACCGTTTTTCCCCTGTTTATAATGCCTTCATCTCTAGTTTATCATCTATTTATGTTCCTAAATCGGTTAAAGAGGCTCTTTCTCATCCTGGTTGGCAACAAGCTATGGTAGATGAAATGGCTGCTTTACATTCCTCGGGAACTTGGGACTTGGTTCCATTACCTCCTGGCAAAACAGTTGTTGGTTGTCGATGGGTCTATAACGTCAAAGTTGGACCAGATGGACAGGTAGACAGACTCAAGGCTCGACTCGTAGCCAAGGGGTACACTCAAGTATTTGGCGTTGATTACACCGATACATTCTCACCTGTGGCCAAGATCTCTTCCATCAGGATCTTTCTCTCTATTGCTGCTATACATCATTGGCCTCTATACCAGTTAGACATCAAGAATGCATTCTTACATGGGGATCTCAAAGAGGAAGTGTATATGGAGCAACCTCCTGGATTTGTTGCTCAAGGGGGGGAGACTAACCTGGTTTGCAAACTAAAACGCTCTCTTTATGGATTGAAACAGTCTCCACGTGCCTGGTTTGGACGCTTTAGCACAGTTCTACAAGATTTTGGGTTAATTCGGAGCAAAGTGGATCATTCTGTGTTCTATCGGCATCAACAAGGTAAAAGTATTTATCTTGTTGTTTATGTTGATGATATTGTTATCACAGGAAATGATGCGGAAGGAATGGTCCAGTTAAAGCAACATCTTTTCAAACACTTTGAAACAAAAGATCTTGGAAAATTAAAATACTTCTTAGGGATAGAAGTTGCCCAGTCAAAGCAAGGGATTTGTATATCTCAACGAAAATATGCTTTAGACATATTAGAGGAAACAGGTATGCTTGATTGTAGACCAATTGATACTCCCATGGATCCTAATATTAAGCTTGTACCAGAACAAGGGAAACTCTTTTCAGATCCAGGAAGATATCGAAGGTTGGTTGGAAAACTGTTGTACTTAACCGTCACCCGTCCTGACATTTCTTTTGCAGTGAGTATTGTGAGTCAGTTTTTGGCCTCTCCATGTGACAGCCATTGGGATGCTGTCATAAGGATTCTACGATACATCAAGAAGTCTCCCGGGACCGGAGTGTTATACAAGGATCATGGAAATACAGAGATTATTGGTTATACTGATGCAGATTGGGCTGGATGCCCTTGGGATAGAAAATCAACATCAGGATACTGTGTTTTTCTTGGAGGCAACCTAATATCTTGGAAAAGTAAGAAGCAAAATGTGGTGGCTCGATCTAGTGCAGAGGCAGAATATCGGTCAATAGCCTTGGGAACATGTGAACTAATCTGGTTAAAGCATCTCCTATCTGAATTAAAATTCTACATGAAAGGGCCGATTAAACTGATGTGTGACAATCAAGCAGCTTTGCATATTGCATCTAATCCTGTCTTTCATGAGAGAACAAAACACATTGAGATTGATTGTCATTTTGTTCGTGAAAAGATTGCATCCGGGGAAATTGTTACCTCATTTGTAGGTACAAATGATCAGTTGGCTGACATCTTCACCAAAGCTTTAAGAGGTCCTAGAGTTGAATATTTGTGTAACAAGCTTGGAGCTTTTGATATTCACGCTCCAGCTTGAGGGGGGGTGTTGAGAATTATTATATTATGCCTTGAAAGATGAAATGGCTTCAATAGTGTAGCATAGAAAGATGAAATGGCATCAGTAGTATAGAAAGATGAAATGTCTTCAATAGTGTAGCATAGAAAGATGAAATGACATCAATAGTGTAGAGGTTTCCAACATGTATATATATGGCAGCATGCCATTGTAGAAAATGCAAGTAAGAAACACAGATTTTTCTGATTTCACACTCATGAAAACTTCAAAGCTTGTTATATTGTCACACCTTACTGTAGTATAATGAGGAAGATACTCTCAGATTTCTGATCTGCCTGTGTTCATTGCATATTTGGTGATAATTGATCATCCAGATATATCCTTTTATGGTGCTTAGTCTTTCCATTTTCTCTATTTTCTTTTGCATAACCTAAAAGATTGATGTTTACTAAGAACTAAATCAGGTAAACAAATATCTTGAGAATTATGAGCGGGCCCTTACTGGATTTGAAGCTGCTGCACTGAAGGATCCTGGTCTTAATGCAACAGAGGAGGTCCAAAAGGTGGTTTACCTTCTTGAAAAATTGGATAGTTTGCTAAGGGTAAGTTTATCATAGCCGTGAACACATTACATATTTGTCCATATTACATTGCAATTATCTATACGTATTTTTAGGATGATAGAAAGTAATATTTCAGAATTAGTTTTAGTAATCATAAGGATCATGAGTGTTTCAGAGATAATTCCTTGCTCATTCTTTATAAAAATAGTAATTGGACAATAGTTTAGTGTCTTAAGATGGTAAGGAAATAGCTTTATTATCTCTAGCTACCAACTGGTTATTTGTAGGAGTTCATCCTGATATGTGAAGTGTTAGGTCTTCTATCACATGTGAAAATTGATTGGGAGTCGGAATGGCCATCTGAATATTAATTTAATGCTTTAAAGTAGCAACTACAAGGTTTTGATTTAGTGGAGTCAAAATCTTAAAATCACCACTTGGACATTGCAGACGTGATTGCATATTGTGCATAGACATGCACACTCAAACACAATTTATACAAAATATTAAATAAATTAGAAAAAGAATGAAACGGGATTTGTTTCTATAAGACACAAGTCTTAAAAATACAGGAAACATTTTTTCATAATTTGACACTGCATTATAGCTTTGTTGCTAATGTTGTCAAAAACATATTTCACAAATTCACAATATAAGTTACAAGGAGGAAATCATTCCTCTGTGGTCTCTAATTTAATATGCAATCTATTCTTGATAAAATGCGTAGAAGAAAATGGCATTTCAGCCGTTGCAACAAACAATTTCAATGCCAAGTTTACAAATATGTATACAAGAGGACACAAGATATATTTGATAATATTATTGATTTTCTTAAGCGTTGAAATGGTATACTTAATTGTGGCACACATACATCTGCCTTGAATCATTGATGCTGATCTGTGATTTCACTGAAAAAGAAAATTGATAGTTCTGAACATGAGGAAACTCTAAAGCTGGTTCTTTTATGATAATCTAAAAAATAGCTAGGAACATACCAGTCTAAAATCAAAACCCATTATTATAAAGTCTACAGAATTATGAAATGTTAAAATTGCTGCCTCTGTTAAAAACTAAAGTTATCCACTAGCTGTGCATAATAACTGGAGTATATTTACTGCCATTTTTAATTTTCTTTCTTGAATTTCCATGGTAAACAAGAAAGATATAAATGGGCATTTAAAGTGATAGGTGAGCTTATACATAGTGGATTGGTTCTGATCTCCTCTAAAGCATTTGTTGCACAAAAACTTCTCAGGGGTACAGTCTTCTAATATTATTTGGTTTTACCAGGGACAGAACAAGTCCAAGCGGCTTTCTTCCCTGACATCATCACTCAATAGCATTAATGGTAAGCCTTGTTATTTCAAATTATTTATTAATAGCAAAATTTGGATTGATCACTGAAGGAAACCTGTTATCCCTAATCTAAAGAAAGGCTACTATTTTCCCTTCTAGTGAATCCTTCTTACAGAAGGGCAACCATAGATTTTCTCTCAGAAGGTCTTAATAAAGGGGTTGTATTGATCGGGAAAGTCATGTTCTTCGTTAAACATGGGACTCCAACTCCACTGTAAGTTCTGCTCAAGACAAGCTATTGCACCAATTATAAAATTGCTTTTCTGCATTGTTTATGGTTATCAACAAATGTGCTGCAAATCTCTCATGTTAATCTTATATGGCCCTTTCTTTTTATTTTTTTATTTATTTATTTATTTATTTTTTTTTTACCTTCCTTACAAGAGTCAATGCATGGACATGAAAATGTATATATTTATTCATGCCTAATTTACCAATATTTTGCAGCTATTATGTTCTATGTGATTCTGCTCAAGCATGCTATGTTCTATCTGTCTATGGAGTACAAAATGAGGCTGTAAGTTTCCATCTTAAATTTGGCCCTATGCCACGTGATATTTCTCTTATCCTCATGCTTCCACTTCCTCCTTTTTTTCATCTATTTCTATTGTAGAGGGGGGTTACTGAATGAAAAGAATATATAAATGGTTAATTCTTTCTTACCATCTTCTTTGAACTTGTACTTTGAGATCACCTAAAGTAAATTAGTATGGAATTTAAGGAAAAAAAAAAGCATCAAACATTGTGGAGCACTCGAGCTAGCGCCTTTTCTTTGGTATACGACAGGGAAAGTTAAAATTCCTGAATTGCCAGCCTTCCAGAAGAAAGACTAATATTTTCAAATTAGCACCCAAGTTCTCTTCAAACCTAATTTTGAATTTGGACTTTCCTTGAAAACATATTTGCATAGTTCAAGCACGCCCATTTATCAACTGAAAAGAGGTATTGGTTAAGTGCCGCTGCTTTCAGCAAATATCTACTCTCTAGGGCTTCTGATTTCTGTGGACCAAATCTTTCATGACTGCTCTCTTTCACCAAGAGAGAAAAAAGAGAGGAGAGGGGCTGGCACCTAATGCAAGAAAGCAAAGGTCCCCACTCTTCGCAGCTCTCTGATGGTCTGTAGATCATCATGGCTTTTTTTGTTTTTGTTTTGTTTTTTAAAACAGTGTGTAGGATTACTGTTCTCTTTTCAAATCCAGATATTCTAAAACATCATCTCTTTGGTTTGCAAAATCGTAAACTGACCATAGCTTTTTTAATGACCTTATTACACTGTCTTATATAGTTTTGTTTGCTCTCTGAGTGAACTTTGCTACACACTCTGATTTGAACATGAAAATCTATGTAGTCTGGATAGAATATCAATTCAAGCATTTGAAAGGCTATGATAAGTGTTTTGCATTTTACATTTGTGGTGCTCCTATTTCATGTTTAGTGTGCTTTTCTCGGAATGTGTTATTATAATGTTAACCGCTAACTATTACTTGTGTGGCAAGCAGATCAAAGAAGGAGATGTGGTCACACTGTTGCAACCCTACTACCATCATGTTGACTTTTCGTGGAAAGGAAAGGTAAGGTATCAATATCATGCATTTTATCTGAAGATTTACGATGGCATTAGAATTGGCATCGGTAGGAGATGATGGAGATTACGAAATGACCATTTCAATTCTTCACCCTCGCTTCCTTTTCATACTTCTTGTGCAGCATTACCAATTCAAGTCGGTGCGTGCGGATTTCTCAGAGCAAGTGCTTGTGAATGGAAAAGCTTTGTCTCACCAACACGCTGTTCGATCATCTTTCTATTTGCAATACAAGCCCTACTGAAGAGTAAAGACTGGAGATGCACACCTTCGCTTTGTATATATATTAAACATACTTGTGATTCTTTTTTGGGTTTAGATGAATATGTGAATGAATAGGGTTGTGATACAATTGGCATATGAAAGTACCTAGATAACTGGTTTGGTGTTTTTTTTTTTTTTTTGGAATATCATTTCGTGTTTTTGTAATTAAGTTAATTCATGTAATTTCCCTTCATTCCGTGCTTGTTTAAGCATATTTCTGTGTTTTTGTACACCTTAATTGAAAGCTAGTTATTTTGATTTTAAATTGATAGTTGGATTGTATATTTATATTTGTATATTATATGTTCAAATAGTCTTAATCCTGTTTCCATATATTAGTCAAAGCATGGAACTTTGGATTTCATAAAGGTTTTGGCAATCCATTGATGAAGGTTTTTAGTAGCCATGGAGACTCAATTCTTTATAGAGATTGAAGGATGTTACTCCCTCCGTCCCGAATTGGATGTCTCATTTGCTTTTTGCACGATTTTTAAGAAATTAAAATAAATATGATGTGTTTTTCAATTATGTCCTCAATTTTTTCACCTTTGGAAATAAAAGCAATAAAGAAGGCAAAAGTTATAAGGATAAATTGGAAAAAGTAGAATGATAGTGATGTTCAATTTTGGAAAGAGGACAACATTTTGGAACAAACTAAAAAGGAAAGTAAGACAGCTAAAATGGGACAGAGAGAGTATCTCGAAATGTAGAGGTTTATCTTTGAACAAAATAGAGTTATTTCTATATTACTTCTCCGTTTCACATTATTTGTTCTATTTATTTTTCATTGGTCAACTCAATTTTTTATTCTTTGTTTATTTTTTAAAATATTTTTTATTTATAATTTTTTTTTGTGCTTAATTGTACTTTTAGTGTAACTTTTATATATATAAATTTTGTATAGTAATACTAAATTTAATATTATAAAAATTAAATTAAAAATAACTTCAGTCAAACTTTTTTAACCAAACCAAACATAAAATGAGATGGAGGGAATATGAAATTAACAAATTTGCAAAAGAGATATATACTCTGCTAAGCTTGTAATCTCCAAGGCAATATATCTTGAGAAATAAAGAATTAAAATTAAAAATATTACAATAGTTAACTGATTAAAACTTGAATATTATTATTGTTGAGATTACGTACTTTATATAAGAAGAATAACTTAATATCTCAAAGGGGATGTAGCTCAGATGGTAGAGCGCTCGCTTAGCATGCGAGAGGTACGGGGATCGATACCCCGCATCTCCATTTTCCACCTCCTTCTGTTCACGTCATCTACCATCTTAAATAAACACTGATTTCAAAAGCAGATGCCTCACATTTATTTATCTGTCCCGAACTCCCGATGAAGAAGTTTAATTACTCAAGTGAATCATTGGATTTTTGACAAAAATGATAAAAGACTTTTGACTCAAGGATGTAAGAAGACAAAGACAATAAAGATGAAAATGTTATGAAACAAAACAAAATGGTGGATGTCCAAGCTATGATTCGAACCTTAGACCTCTTGCTTAAAACTCAAGGCTTAATCCACTTTGCTACTGCTACCATTGATGATTAAAGGGAGAACATTTAATTCTTATATGTTTCCTGGAAAGCTAGATGAAGCTAGTCCCAGATGAAGACAAAAGCTATGGTTTAGGGGGAATCGATCCCGTGACCATAGGGCGGCAAGAGACTCTAGGCTTTTGACAAAGCCAGCAGAGCTAAGCAACACATGTGAATCATTCCTGTACACCTTATATTTATTTATTCATTTCCGGGTATTATAAATACCCCCTTCACTCCCTGTAAGCTTGAGCAGAGAAAATCATCAATGCAGTGCTTCATCCTCCATTCCAAATTTCTGTTCTTCATTTTCATTTCTTCATATTATCATAGTTATAATAATTATTTTACAACAGAAAACATAATTTTAATATCATTTCACTGTACGTATTACTTTAAACTTTAGTAAAGAGGAGAAGCTTATCAATTTCGGAAGCGATTTCAAACGCAGAGAAGGGCTTGCCAAGGCAATTGAAGATGTACATGTTCGGTATTACGCCACACGTGAACAAAATGTAGTTTGTTTGGTTCGCACATAAGAATCAGAATCGGAATGAGAATCAAATATTTAGTTATGGCATGGGTTTTGGTGATAGTATTTTGCATGTTTGGGTAGTATGGTGAAATTGTAATGATTACTAATATTGATGTTTGGTTATGTATTACCTTATAATGCGAATAAAGGCTTTAAAAATACAAAAACAAATAATCAAAACAATTGATCATAATATAATGACAAGTAGAAATATGAACACACAAAAATCTAAAAGCACTAATTCAAACTTAAAAATCATATTACTAATAAGATTGAATGATACCTTTTTAAATTAAGGAATGGGATTTTTAATTGATGGGGTAATCAAATCTCAAAGTTGTTTTTTAATTGACGGTTGTTACTAATCTCTGTATTTATGATGTGCTTAGAACAAAATAAAATTACCGTGTATCTAAAGTGAAATTTAATAACATGTCTCACATATTAAATGTATATTGTCAAATGAAACTACACTTGAATCAGAATGATACTTTTGTTGTGTTGTAATGAAACTATAGTTATCTAAAATGAAATTGAGTAACATGTCTCATATATTGAGTATACATTCTCATTTGTCAAATGAAATTGTACTTGAATTAAAATGATTCTTTAGTTGATTATAATGAAACTACCGTGTGTATAAAATAAAACTGAATAATAGGTCTCACATTTTGAGTGTATATTGTCAAATGAAATTGTAGTTATATCAAAATGATACTTTAGTTGTGTTGTAATAAAATTATAGAGTATCTAAAATGAAATTGAATAACATGTTTCATATGTTGAATGTATATTGTCAAATGAAACTGTATTGTAGTTGAATTAAAATAATACATTAGTTTGTTGTAATGAAATTACAGTATGTATAAATTGAAACTGAATAACATGTCTCACATATTGAGTATATATTGTCAAATAAAATTGTAGTTATATCAAAATGATATTTTAGTTATGTTGTAATGAAATTGAATAACATATTTCACATATTTGAGTGTATATTGTCCAATAAAATCGTAATTGAATTAGAATTATATTTTAATGATGTTATAATAAAACTACAGCGTGTATAAAATAAAGTTCAATAACATGTTTCGCATATTGAATGCATAATGTCAAATAAAATTGTAGTTAAATCAAAATAATACTTTAATTGTGTTGTAATGAAAATACAGTGTGTTAAGTTTTTCTTTTTCTTTTTATAATGAAATGTAGTGGAGTCATGAAACTCGACTAGGCATCCTTCTTTTTTATAATCAAATGGAGTTTTATTAATCTCCAACCCGTTACACCAAATATTATATTACACTAAAATAATTTTGTTTAGATTAAAATAATTTGATTTCTCAAAATTTAAAGCTTTATTAGTTCGAATTTAATTAGTTTAATATAAAATAAAATTTATGATGTCCGGAGTAAATTATTCTTCATCATCACCATCATATTTTTAAAATTAATCAACAAAAATATGTAACGACATCTACCTATTCATTATGATGTATGAGCATGTACATACCCTCCATGATTTATTCCAATCATGTATTATATTCATAATACATACTACATCAAGCATTTAATAAATTTAAGCATTACTTATATATAAATACTCATACACAAAAGAACTCAATTCAATATCACAAAATAACCATACAAAATTCGCTCAAGTGTAACAATTTAGGAACTTAGAACTGTATTAAGAAATGCAGATTGGTTTTTAAAGAACGTAATGAATCAATAATGCAGAAAACCCTATACACAGGTGTACTTCAAGCATCATCTATGTAATACTCATTTACACACAACATTATGCAAATCAATGGACAGCTACTATTCTCAAATCTCGAATAAGTCTAATCTTCACCCAACTGATATTCCGAGAACTATATAGTGTATATAGTAGCCACAATGGCAAAACTAGAAAAGGGAAGTGTCACAGGGCGAGGGTTTACTCACTACTCACACAGTCAGGAGTGAGGTTTACCTCGTTAATCTAGAAAAGGGAAGTGTCACTGTTGTCTATAGTAGCCACTCTGGCTAGGCGGTGGGTATTGAGAAGGAATGGTGTATGGAGGTGGAGGCATAGATCCGGGCTGCTGCTGCTGCTGAGGGGCATTATAATACGGGCCACGCCACCCGGGATAAGCAGGCTGACCATAATCGTGGCTAGGTTGAGGCTGCTGTTGTTGTTGTTGGGGAGGTGGGTACGGGGGACCAGAAGCTTGCAGATGATAAGGAGGTGGCTGTTGAGGAGCACCGTAAGGGGGAGGGTTTTGAACGTAACCGGGGACAGTTGGCTGCTGAGGAGGCTGGTAAGCAGGAGTTTGGAGTCGAACAGCATTGGTGGAGTTTGCAGGGTCGGTTGGTTGAGAAGTTGATCTTGGTGTATGATGTTGCCCACCAGGAGGGTAATTATAGCTACCTGAGTTTTTATTATCCTTAAAACTCAGGCCCGAAATTTGCCTTTGAACATCATCAACCATTTCCCGGCATTGAATATTTCTGGTCATCACAAAATCACTGCACTGCTGCTTTATATTTGTGATAGCATCCTGTTCAACAAAACAAAATAAAAAGAATATAGTATGTCCTTGCAAGAGGAAGACAAACTGTGAAATTTAAAATGTAGATTTTCCCCTTTTTGGGGTAATGAGTTGAGTGGCAGATAAACTCAAGCACACACAATTGGGAATATAAATAAATAATGAAACATGTCCGTCCAAGACAGTTGTGAGAGCATCACAT
This sequence comes from Ipomoea triloba, assembly GCF_003576645.1. NCBI lineage: Eukaryota > Viridiplantae > Streptophyta > Magnoliopsida > Solanales > Convolvulaceae > Ipomoea > Ipomoea triloba. The sequence continues at coordinate 14,310,540 of NC_044919.1, read as the reverse complement.
GAATTGAATGAAACAGAGAAGTCCATGGAGTTTGTAATTGGAGAGTTTTTTTAAGATTGTCAGGAAAGAACCAAGTACTTCAAAATTTTCATTGAACTGCTGCTCCAATAGCACCAGCTCGGCAGACAGCTTAATAAAAGGTTAATAATAAATCCAAGAGAAAAAGGACAAACCAACTTTATCATGTTGGTTTAAGACTTCAAGTTAACAATACAATTTCAATTTCACATATCTAGTGAAGACAGAACTGTAGTGACTGACTCGAAAAATTTGCAACTAGAGGGTTTAAATCCAGCTGTTGCCCAAAAACATTATTGCCCCTATTATTTGTCTACATTCCAACCCCTTAATTCCACTCTATTCTGCAGGTCATTTAGATCACACATATCTAAGAACATATCTGTATCTCAATATCCCAAACCTAATAGCTTGGCTTTGCGTATCTTTTAAACCCACTCGTGTACCATTTCACTGGGTATAAATAATGTCCATTTAGAGGCATAGTAGTATAGGACTTACAGGTGTTACAGGATGAAGATGACTTCTGAGCAAAAAAATAAAGATCCCCTAAACAACACTTGGCCAGACAAGAAGTCTAAATGAACAGTAAAAAAACAAACTGATACCTGAAGAGTAACGTAGAACTTCAATCCTTCATTGATATTATCCTTGATTTCTCGATATTTCGCTATGGCAGCTTCAATCTGCTTGTACATTTTCTCCCGGGATGCTGTAGAATTTAGAGGAAAAGGGGGCAATTTTCATGAATTATAGAGGTTGGAAACAACAGGTTTGCATTAGGAAAGTGAGAATAAAAAGAAAGGAATTGGCATATGATGATACAAAGATTAATTATAGCTAACAAGGAAAAGAATTGACATGTAAATGATAGATAGAAAAATAAGTCATATTACCAATCAAGTCACCTTTAACCAGGTTATGGAATATGGGCACAGCCAAAATTATTAACAATGGGGTAAAAGATATCTTCCATCATTATGAGTAACAGAAACTTAAAAACTGAAACAATGAATATGTTACAGAACTGCTTACTAGATTCATCATTAGAGTAGCAAGCACATTATGGCCCAAAGTACATTGCTACTAATAGAAAAAGCTCTCAGCTATGTGGACTCATCTGCCTAATTTTATTGATTAGGTTATCACTAAGTTCAAAATGTGGGCATAGATGAAATTATTAACAATGGGATAACAAACATCTCTAATCCGATGAGTAACAAAATCATGAAAAATTAAACAATAAAATGTAACACAGCTGCTTACTAATGTTATGGTACATAGCTGTTAAAAGAAAAATCAAAAAGCTGTACGAACTTGTTCACCAACTAGGTAAATCCATAAATTTTCATGAACAGATCTGTTAGTCACAAAAACTCTTCAACACCTCAGGTTCGGAAAACATCAGATTTAGCTTCTCTTTACTATTACAGATGATAATGCACAAGAAAATTTTCAAAAACACGTAAATAATTAATACAAATTAACTGTCAATTCATCCTCATATTTTATTTTCTCAAAAGGACATCGAGGCATTCATATTAGACAGGCACTTCTACTGTAGCCAAGTACTCAATCCATTTGGTAGTAAAGGTTTAAAAGCTCTTTATACTCTAAGTAGGCTTCTGGTGTTGTCAGAACCCTTAGAAGGCATAAGTGTAATTAGTTAATAAGGCATTAAACTAGAACAAACTTGGAAGTTGTAATTTAGTTAAGTAGCTTCCATGGTTGAAGTGCACAACTTAACTCCATACCTTTATAATCTTCAAGATTGAAAATTGCAGCAAAATCATCATTTTGAGCCTGAATGGGAAAAAAAAGGAGTCATGTACTGTATTAAACTTTAAAAAAGAATAGCCACCTTAATGGTTTAAAAGAAGACCTGAATTTGCATCAATAGTTGTTCTTGAGCCTGAAGATTTTTTGCAATTTCTTCACAAATATTATCATACTTCCCAATCTCCTTTCTAAAAAGATCCTCATGAGAGCCAGTAGATGTCATCAGCTTAGGCAAGATATCATCCTGAAAAATAAATTAAAAAGAATCAAGACTAGAAAAATATCTATCTTAGCAAAAAGCAAGAACCTGAGAATGAACAGACATGCAAACAAGTCAATTACTCCATATAAATGCTTAAGAAAATGAGGATTGCCTCATTGTCCACATCCAACAAGCCCTTAATTTAATAAATGGTTGAACTAGAAACACTATAAAAAGCAAGTTAGCAGAATTTCTAGTTTTTAATGGTTTAAGTCGAGACAATGTTGCCAGTAGAGAAGCAGTCTCACATTTACACATAGTTTCTTTTGGATCCAGATATAGATCCCTTGTCCCATAGAGCACTGTTTTCCATGTCTCTTTGTGATCATGAAGATCACCCAAATTAACATAATTAATTTAATTGATAAATATTTTCTGACTGCTAAAATTAATAAATTATGTATCAGAGTGCACAACATAAGAATATATGAAATAAGTGAAGTTAACAAGATGTGTGTGATATTAACAGGTTAACCGTTGCTTCCAATCTAGGAATTATTTACGAGATTCTATAGTAGACAGCATAAAAGACCATGCCTGCACCAATCAGATCAAAGTTGAGGTTTTGGATTCAGTAACAAATCAGTTAATGATATTGCTTAATTTTCTTGACCAAAGCCATGCAATAACTAAGCTAGCCTTGATAAAAACTCCGTATTTTGATCTTACCTTCCTCTTCATCTCTTTCAGCATGTCTTCAAGACCTGCTCTTTGAGCACCAAGACTCTCTAATTGCCTCTGCAAATGCAAGCAAAATTTTTAAAGCAAGTTTAGAGTGTCTTCATCACACAAAATTACTCCCAACAAAAAATATTTTTAAAAAAGTAATTTTATCAGTAACACTAATAGTTAGCATGACATCTAGAAAGTATAGAAAGCATATCTTTTTTGACAAGAAACTTACAGAGTTACACTACAATTTTGCATTGCCCATTATAGCAAGACAAACTCAGAAAACTTTATGACAAGAAACAGAATTCTATAACCCAACTAATTTAGATCAATCAGTAAAGCAAGTTCTGGAGGTAGTAAAGTAAATTACCAAGCTCTGCTTCAGCACTCCCACAATAGCATCTTCATTGGCATCCAGAGACATTATTGGTCTTGCCAGGGATGGAAGTGCAGATTCAATCTACCAAAGAGCAAAATGCACAGGTAAGAATTGTGTTTGCTAGCTCCATGAGAAAGAGACCACACTTGCAGATCTCACCAGAAACAGATCCAGATCTTCTCTGAATTAGTAATAAACTACTAAGTTTTTGAATTGAAAAAACCAGTCAAACCCAGCCAAAGATGGTGAATGCATGATTCAGATATGGTTTTGGACCAGGGTTGAAAATTTTGTTTTAATAAACTACACAATTTTTTTGAACTGGAAAAAACCAGTCATATCCAGCCAAAGCTGGTGAATCCATGATCTGGATACATTTTTGGACCAAGGTAGTTTTTTTTTTTTTTTAAATAAATAATACTCATTATTTTGGTTTGTGATAAAATATAAAAGTGTTTGCTGCCTTCCTTTTTGAGTTGAACTTGTGTGTGCAAAGCCTGAAATGCACAAGTAAGCCACTCAGCAAGTGGATCAGGTTTTGCTTTTAAAAATGAAGAAGAGGTCAAGGGTGGTTGGACAAACGTAATCCTCATGATGATATCAATATATCATGCTGGTTTGATCAGTCAGATTATAACTCGACCCCAAGCAGGTCACTATTTGGTCCAAGTTAAAAACATAGCTAGCTACAGAAACACAATACTCATGACAATTGCCACATAATACAGATGCATTGAAAAAAAAAATTAGAAGTGAAAGCTTATAATGCACATACAAATGACAGGCAAACTTGCTGTAAACAAATAAGTGCAAATCAAGTAAAAGGTGTTCGCAAGGTTTAGTAACAGTGTTCTCAATTCAATAATACTATATATCATGTTCAAGATTTTTCATAGATTTCTCAGAATCTTCTATTTAATGTAGTTTCTAAATTTAATCTGTTTTGTCTAATTCAATGTGTCTTCTTAGCAACTGGATCTAGGAACACAAATGAGCACCAATCTGTATTGCTATTTAGGAACTTAATCTCAAATTCAATGAGATGAAAAACAGAATAGAATGGTTGTGCATATACATACTGGACGGCGATCAAGGATTGACATGAGTGCTGCATGATCCCTTACAGATCGCTCAATTCTGGCATCACTTTCTGCAGCTTGCTTCAAATTTGCCGCATACCGGTTTAACCTATCCTGCAGGTTCTTTGTTAGAGTACTAGATTGAGGCCTAGTCCATCGCGTTCCAAATTGGCTCCTAAATTGTGCATCTTCTGTTGCCTCTTTTTGCAAAAGCTCCTCAGTTTGCACCAACAGCTCTTGGTTTACCCTACTTAGATCTTTGAGTTGCTGTAGCTCAGCTTCCAAACCAGCTGGGCCACCACAAATTTGTACTGCCTCTACTTCTTCTTTCAGTGCGGTAGGCAGAGTGATATTTCCCTCCAAGGCAAGAATTGAATCAGGCAAGTCCATTTCCTTGAGCCTCACGCGAGCTAGTTCACTACCCTGCTGAAGTTTCTCAGCTTGAGTCCTGATTACATCATCAACCATTTCTGTATATCTAGAAAGAGATTTTGCACTGTTATCAGGAACAAGACTTGCAAACATCTTCCCCTTGCTTGCATCCAGCACCTCATTCATGGACAAAGGCTTGACCATTGAAAATGCAGGAAGAGGAGATAATGAACTGGCGGGAGGAACCCTCATAAGATAGACTCTATCGTTCTCCTTCATAGCTCTATCCAAGTTTTGATTTAGGCTGACTTCTAATTTATTGATTGCATCTAATAACTGCTGTGCTGCTCCTCTTGGTGCTGTCCTTTTTGCCTCAGACAAGGCATTGATCCCACTCTTCAACCTGGCAATCTCCTCAGCTATCTCTTCTTTCTCGTGGAGCTCTAAACCATACCTATAGCAAGCCTCAGCATAAAACAAAGCTGCCTTAAGCTGAACATGAGCCAGCCATGATTTCTCAAAGTGCTGGTTAAGAGGTGCAACATTTAAAGCTGCCAAAGCTTCCTCATAAAAGATCCCAACCTGTAATCATGTATACTTTATGGTTAAACCATTGCAGCTCTAGGTATCCAAACAAAAGGTACAGGAGGTCATGCAAATCAAGCACATTAAAAGTATAAATCAGAGAACAATGACATTCAAAATGGTTCAGAATTACTGGAAAGACCTGTCAGCAACAAAAGGAAAAATGCACTCCTGAATACAAACCTGTCTTGAAATTTTCGAACAGACGCCAGGACTGCTTCCTTTGGCAATAGTATTCTCAAATACACATTCCTGGGCCTGAGCAAGCATCAGTCTTTCTAGCATCCCGGCACACTCCACCGACACATCCACGGTGGTAGAGCTCCCCATAGATGCCTTCATTGCCACATTATCTCTCAAGAAAGCAAATGCCCCAGCTGCTGCAATGAATGAGTGTGAGGCCTGCCTCCGCCCATCAACCGATGACCGATCAAAACTCAGTGCTATTTGACTGTGAGAGGCCCCCAAATTAAATAGAACTGCCGCTTTTTCTATTGACAAGGATAGATTTTTGTCAATAAAACAAAATTATAGTAATTGATTTCACCATAAGCAATATGAAAACCAAATTGGCCTAATTTAACAAAATTCGAATATTTTATCTCGGAGTGCTACCAAAATGAAATTGAAAATTTTACCTAAATGGATGTTCTGCTGAGCAGCTTTCTGCCTGGTCTTGAAGGCATCATACCAGGTAAAGGTAACCGAATTGATATGATCCTTATCGGGGGAGATAGGGAAGCGGGACTCAACAGCGCATAGGGCTTTAAAGTAATTCTGAAGCAGATCGCGGCGGGCGGGTAGAGAGTCGGAGGAGCCACGCTCGATTTCAGAACGTAGCTGCTTAAGGGTTTCGAGGTCATCATCGAGGTTCTGAGCCTCGCGCTCGGAGTAATTGATCACGATGTAGTTGCGAAGGGGGCGGTAAAGGTCAACCGTCACAGTCTTCTTCTCGTAAACTGCTAGCATGATGTTCACCGACGCCGACGAGGACGGTGCCGCCATGATCAGGTGGTGGTGGTGGTGGTGATGAACAGGGGAGTTATCAGTGACAAGCAAAGGAAGGCGATACGAAGAAATCCTGCGTGTAATTTGAGGAAAAATGTTTTTTTTTTCTCCTTATTTTTACTGTTTTTATTTTTATATGGGACGCTTTTCCTTAATTGCAAAGGAAGTAAGACTGTAAGACGCGGAAGGTTACTGGGAAAAAAACAATTGGAGTGTTTGGAAGATGGCTTATCATTCGAAGTCTAGTTTATTAGATTAATTTTAATTTATTTATTGATTAGACAATTAATATATTTATTTACTTGGAGGGAGATACCCAAACAATGCATGAAGAGTTAGACATTACAGTAGTCACGCCAAACTGGAAGGCCAAGACGGTCATCCTCTAGGAGGCCTAGGATCCTATCAGGTGGGTTTTCCAGGATGTGCAAACCTCTGTGGAGGCCTCTAGCCATCTTGGCTAAACAATCAGCAACTTGATTCTGCTCGCGTACAATCTGTGCAATCTGCCACACCTCAATAGAGCGCAATTCTCTTTTACAAGCCTCTAGAATATTATGCGCTGTTATTGTTGGAGGTCTGATCCTAGTAAAATAGTTCACAATTTCGGTGGAGTCACTCTCAAAGATGACTCTGTTGAGTCCCAAGTGAGCTGCCAGTTGAACTCCTTTGAGAAGTGCCCAAGCTTCTGCTTCCAGAGGAGTGCAGTTTCCGATGCTGTAGGTATAGCCTTGCTTCCAAGAACCTGCCTCATCCCGAATTACACCACCGCAGCTAGCTCTGGACGTGGTAATGTCAACCGCTCTATCTATATTTACTTTTACATGCCCAACTTGGGGTTTTGTCCATGCAAATCTCTGCCAACTACTCCTGTTGGTCGAATCTTCAACTCTGCAAAATGCTCTATTAATCTCCTCCACCTGGGCGCTGATCCAGGAGGTCTTGGTTTGGATAGGTCTCACTAAGTTGTTGAAAATTGCGTCGTTCCTCCACTTCCAGACCCACCATAGCGTAATCGTGAACACAATGCTCATATTCATTGGCTGCCTACCATTCCCTTTGTCAGAAATTCCCTCCTCGAGCCATTTAGAGAAAGGGATGGAATTAGTCTTCTCCATAAATGCAAGGAGAACAGACCTTCATACCGCGTCTGCTATCGGACAGTGACGTAACACATGTTCTGCGCTCTCCCTGACTCCAGTGCAAAGCCAACAGCTATCCGACTCCGTCATTCCACGTTTAACTCTGTTATCATTCATCATGATTCGGTTATGCTTCACCAGCCAAACGAAAGTTCGAACGCGGTTTGGAACTTTAAGTTTCCATATGTTATTCCATTTTGCCGCTTCCGGGGGACCCTCCTCCCCTGTAGCAATTTCATATGCAGAGCTAACCGAGAAATTCCCTGATGCTTCCATGTTCCATACTATAATATCATCCATATTCTGCTCGTCATAAAGAACACATGCGGCAAGCTTACTGAGGGCCTCCTCAGGAAGCAGGGGGCTTAAAGACTCCCACTGCCAGCTGTATTCCGCATTCCAGTAGCTTGACACCGGTCTATCGAGATCACTCAAGGGTATGGCGTCGGTGGCCTGCTGAAGAAGAGGCCTGCCACCTAGCCAAACATCAGTCCAGAACGTTGTGTGCCTCCCATTCCTCACTGATTTCCTTATTCCTTTCAGAAGAATTGGTACTGAGCTAAGAATTCCTCTCCATGCATTTGACATATTCCCTTTCGGCTTCCAAGTATTACAATCCAATGATGTTACTGAATACTTTGATTTTAAGATCTGAGACCATAAACAGTCCTCATTCTGGATTAATCTCCATCCAAGTTTCGCAAGAAAGGCACGATTCATAGGTTCCAGCTTCCGAATTCCCAGGCCTCCGTGAGCCTTGCTCTTTGTTACCACTTCTCATTTTACTAAATGGCACTTTCTCTCGCCTTCTTTGCTGCCCCATAGGAAGTCCCGGATGATTTTCTCAATAGCTAAAACTACTCCATTCGGCAGGAGGGTTGATTGCATTGTATAGTAGGGGATGGCTGATAGGACTGCCTGCGCCATGGTGTATCTTCCTGCAAAAGAGAGGGCTTTGGATCTCCAGCCTGCTAGCTTCGTCCGAATTCTTTCGATCAGCCCTGAAAAGGTCTCCTTCTTCAGCCTACCATGGAAAGAAGGAACTCCAAGGTACTTGCCCATGTCTGCCACAATTGGAGTGCCCAAAGTGGCACTAATGCATTGTTGCACCACAGGATTCGTGTTCTTTGAGAAGAACACAGAGGATTTATGCAGGTTGATTTTCTGACTAGAGTTCGCACAGAAGACATCTAAGCAATTCTTGATCTCGATGGCTTGTTCCACGGTGGCTTCCCCAAATAAAAGCAGGTCATCTGCAAAGAATAAATGAGAGACATTAGGCCCATTCCTGCAAACTTTTATCCCTTTCCACTTACCATTCTGTATCGAATCATGAATTATATGACTAAGCCTTTCCATACAAAATACAAAAAATAGAGGGGAAATAGAGTCTCCCTGTCTCAATCCTCGTTGGGGGCTGAACCAATCAGATCTCTGGCCATTCCATAGGACTGCCAGCCTAGGTGTGGATACACATTCCATAATGTTCCTTATCCAGTTTTGGTTGAAACCAATGTCTCTAAGCGTCTCTTCAAGGAACCTCCATGATAGCCTGTCATAAGCCTTTTCGAGGTCCAATTTCACTATCATCCAACCTTTGGCTCCTTGTTTGGTTTTCGCAGAGTGCAATACTTCCTGAAAAACAAGGATATTGTCCGTGGTTGATCTGCCCGGGACAAAACTGGATTGATGGTGCCCGATCAATTTTTTTGATATATCTTTGAGTCTATCCGTCATTGTTTTTGTCAAGAGTTTGTAAGACAGGTTACATAAGCCGATAGGCCGCAACTGCTTGACTGACTCTGGGTTCTCAATTTTAGGGATGAGAGTGATCAGCGTATCATTGGAACCAGGAGGGAGGATGCCATTCTCAAAAAAGTGTTGTGCAGACCTTACCAAACTCTGCCCTGTGATGCTCCATGTTTTCTGATAAAAACCCGCAGTGAATCCATCCGGCCCCGGTGTCTTGCATGGTTCCATATCGAACAAAGCACATTTTATTTCCTCTTGGTCAAATGGAACATTCACGGACTCCCAATCATCCTCAGAGATCGTGGGGAACCTTCCTGGTAGTAGCGGTTGGTGAGGGGGTGGATTCTCCTCAATGTAGAATTCTTCGAAGTAAATGCGCACAAGTCCTCTAACCTCGTTCTCCTCCCTTATCCAATTGCCCTCATCGTTTTTCAGTGTTTTTATTCTCTTCTGATTGTTCTTGATTGTCGTCGCAACATGATAGAAGTGAGTGTTGCGATCCCCCGAGGTAATCCAGTTCTCCCTGGACCGCTGGAACCATATCAGCTCCTCTTGGTATAGGGTTTCCTCCAACTCCAAGCGGAGCTTTCGGTCCAAGCGAATTAATTCTGGTCTTATTCCACTTGCAAGGCACTTCTAGACACCTCCTATTCTTGCTAATAATCGTCTTTTCTTATGGGATATGCTCCCAACCGTATTCGTGTTCCACTCAGTCAGTACCTTTGCCAAGTTAGACTTATTTGCTTCTAAAGACTGATCGCTCTTCCAATGCTGATGGATCAGGGGGAGAAAACCAGCATGCATGGCCCAAGCCATATTGAAACGAAAGCAACTCCTCCTGTTTGCGCCTTCTGGGGAGTCAGTAATAATAAGCAGAGGAGTATGATCAGAGTGTAGCATAGGGAGATGTTCCACTCGGGTGTTGGGGTAGCTTAGCTTCCATTGAATATTACTTAGGGCTCGATCAAGACGGGCGCCTCTGAACGTGGAAGTGTTAGCCCCTCTCATCCATGTAAACTTGGCACCAATATAACCTAGGTCGATCAAGCCTTCGCGAAACAGCCAGTTGTTAAAATCCGAGCATCTTGAGAGGGAGAAACTCTCCGGGTTATTGACCTCCTCAATTGACGTGACAGAATTGTAATCTCCCGCCATCAACCAAGGTCCCTGAAAATTCGAATAGGAGCAAGTTAGATTAGAGAACAGTTTCCTTCTAAGGTAAAGGTTGGGGCTCCCGTAGACCACTGAGAGCCTCCATAAGCCTGGAACACCCTGATTCATCTGCAAAGTTATAAATTGGGGGTGGGTATCAATAACTTCAACATTAAGGGAGCCCTTCCATAGGACCCAAATACCCCCAGAAAAGCCCACTCTTCAACTCTCACCCACTCTTCAAAGCCAAAGCTAGAGCATATCTTGTTCACTTGAACACCAGACACTTTAGGCTCCAAAAGACAGACAATAGAAGGTCTGTGGACCGAGATCAAATAACCAAGGGCACGCTTAAACGACCTAGAGGCCGCGCCATGACAATTCCAGACTATGCACGACATAAAAACAAGGGAAAAAAAAAACAAAACGCCCTAAGAGCGCATGTGGCCATCCGCCACCCCAGCAGCAGGATCCAAACGATCCAAATCCTCCATCATTGCAACGTCCGGGAAATTGAACTCATTTTCCGAGGAGCCGCCGCGGTCAGGAGGGTTCTCTTTGGGAGAAGTCCCAAAGCCCACCATTGGATCGGCGCCCGCCTCCTCCTGTTCATGATACACCACAGTACTTGTGATATTCTTTCCACTGTCCGAACCACGGACCACTGTATGTTCAGTTTCTGCTGCTGCCCGGTTTAGTGCACTGCCTCTCCCAAGACGACCTCGGCTCCCTCCTACTGTATATTGGAATCCTCCACGATGTGCAGATTGGTAGCCACCCCGGTATGTATTTTGGTAACCACTTCGAATAGCATTCTGGTATCCGCCACGAATGGCGTTCTAGTAGCCACCTCGCTGGTGAGGCTGTGATTGTCGTTCGTCGTCAAAGTTTCTGGGTGCTCGTGAGGGTCCCGCTTCCCTCTGTAGTGGACTTTTGTGTTTGTCGCGACCACTTGTCCTAATTCTGGGCAGCGAATTGGCCGATTGTCGTAAGCCCGGACTTCCCTCCAGATTCTCCTGGTCCGATATCATTGCGGCGTCATCAAGGTTTTCAAGAGTCGCAAACCGCGACTCTGTAACCAAGCCTTATGCCGTCTGGTTCCGTCGAGGGGCTTGAGTACTGTCCATCCCCCGGCCTTCGTTTGAGTAGTGCGTATTCCTGTAACGATTCCTCCTTTCTTTGCAAGAAACAAGCATTCAAGATCCATATTTGTCCGAGCGACCTTGAGCGGATGTACTCGGATTAGTAGCAGAAGAATGTCCCTCTGGTTCTCGGGTGAAGTTTGGGCCACGATTCGCCTCCTCCTTACCGCATTGTTCGTGGCAGTGGCTGTATTTTCCACACTTGAAACACACCAGATGGATGCCCTCGTATTCAATTGGCCACTCCTCCAGATTCAACACAAATTTTGACAAGAGAGGCTTAGTGATATCCACTTCGACACAAATCCTCGCGAATTTCTCCTTCGAGGTGAGGCTTGTTGTGGTATCGATCTTGATAGGTCGGCCTACTGAGAGTCCGATTTTCATCAGGAATTCATCCTCAAAATATTCGATTGGCAGCTTTGGGAATCTTACCCATACAAGGAGTTTTTCGGTCTTATTCTTCCAAGGAGTAAAGTTGGGTTCCCATTCTTGGACTACCAGATAATGGTCCAGAATCATCCAGGGGCCTTCAAATTTCGCGAAATCATAATCCTTCATAGATTCGAACTTGGCTATGTAGTAGTCGTGGCTAATCGCAATTAGGTCGAATACCCCTTCTGGTTTCCACATGCGTTGGAGCCTCTGGAGCAGATACGTATAGCTCACCGTTCTGCCCAAAACTCTGATTATTAGCGACCGGCGCCATGGCCTCCTAAGTCTCTTTTTCTCTGCTCTGGTTACTGGAATAATCGGGTACTCCGAAGTGAAATTAGCGTCCTCCATTGCATCGTCTTCAGAGACAATTTCCTCCTCCTGTGGCTGAGGTTCTCTGCCTGCCCACACATTGTGTGGAGTTGCCGCTGGGGTTCTCCACTAAGTCGAATCCGGGGTCGTCGCTTCAGCTGCCGTCGGGGTTTCTTGAATATGATCCTCCGCAGTGTTCGGTGAGGACGCTGTCATGGCCTCCCGTCCCCTCTTCGTCTTTTTTGTGCTTCGTTCTAACAAATCTTGGTCCTTCGGCGACCAATCGGTCGCCGCCGATGACGCGGGCTCAGAGAGAGGTTCCATTAGATACCCCATTAGACAATTAATATGAGTGTTTGTTAAATAGTTTTTTGGTTTAGCTTATTGATATTAATTTTGGCAGGGCTTTTGATTGGAAGAAATTTGAATTTCATTCCCACTTAATTTTAAAGGCATCTAAATTTTTTAGTTTGGTGGGAGGAAATTACAATTCTACGGAATTAGAATTCCCTCATTTTCATGGAATTAGAATTTCATGGCCCCCGAATTTTAATTTCGTGGATTTTAGAAAGAAAAAAAAATCTTAAGACAAAATTATCCTTTCCTTTTTAATCTAAAATTAATGGTTGACCTTTTAATTACCGATTTGGTCCCTCGACTATGAGGATTTTACCACTTTGGTCCTTGACTTTCAAAAGTTTCCAATTGCATACGACTATTGAAACGTTAACCAAAAGGGTCCTCAGTCTATTTTCCCGTCAAGATGCAAGGATAAAATTGGAAGTTCAAATATATTCTTCATCTTTCCTCAAATGCCTCTATATAGCTAGGTTTCACAGTACTTTTTTCCTTCGGTTCAAGCATTGCATCTCCTTCGAATTTTACCTCTCTTAGGTTCGTCTACCATGGAAGCAAAGTACAGTGAAGAGAGTTATGGTTCATCAACGAAAAACAAGAAAAGGGTGTTCGAAAATGGAGAATCTTCAACGACGCATAGTTGTCAGTGTGGGCAACAACCGAAGATATGCACTTCATGGACGAAAGACAATCCAGGCCCTAGGTTTTGGCTGTGTGAATCCGAAAATGTGAGTATTTGTATTGCTTAGACTCTAATTTGTGATAAGTTTTTCCGTAAAAAAAAATTTCTTTCAATTTTAGGGAGGAATAAGTGGTGGATGTGGTTTTGTTCGTTGGTTTGACCCCCCAATGTGTCCAAGGTCAGAGGTGATAATCCCTGGATTGCTAAGGAAGATAAATCGATATGAGCAAGAAATTGAGAGCTTGAATTTGAAGCTAAGAACCAGCAGATGTGTTGCAGTGAAGGCAAAGTCAAAATGTAGTAAACCATTGTGGTTAATTTTGTTGATTGTGGTCTGTGTATGTGTAGTTAGGATTATGATATCCACATTTGAAAGTAGGGAAAAATTGGTTGTTAGGCTTCCTCTAGCTTAATGTAGTAAATGATGTTGTAATAGAAGAATGGTTTAATGTGTTTTTGCTGCATGGTTTAATTTCTTAGTTGTGAAATGGAGTTATGTTTAGATCATTCAATCTATTAGCTTGAATATGTTTATATTGTTAACTGTATGGAAAATGTAAGAAAATGGTCACAAAATGGTAACAAAATGACAGTAAGCAGTGGTAAATCATAACCAAAAAGCCAACACTTAGGCAGTACTATTCTGGCTAACAATGAGCAGTGACCATAATTAAGGCAGTACTTACATTAAGGCAGTGTTCTGGCAATTATCATTGTAGTTACATTAAGGCAGTATTCTGGCTAACAGTGAGCAGAATTAAGCGAAAGTATGGTTTCAAAAGAACCCAACATACTGGGTAACAATTTTCAAAAGAACCCAACATCCAAAAAGCCAACACTACCCAAAAGTCAAAATACCAAAAAACTATCTAACAAACCCCATACAGTTTTCATTCTAAAGTAATTGGGTCATTTGCAGTGTTACTGAACTTAGATTTGGATGTTGATCTTGTGGAGTACTTTCTTTTGAAGATCGTTTTCTTCTTTGTTAGCCGTAATGCCTTCTGTTTTCCTTTGGCCTTCATCAGCATCCCCTTTTGATGTTGTTCCACTCTCCTTGTGTTTCCAAGGTTTAAATTCATACCTTGTGTACTGAAGTTGAAGTCCATTGGTGCTGTGCTATCAGGTTTCACTCTGATTGTTCTCATACCAATAACAGAATCATGACATTCCACTGGAATTTCAAATAATGAAGTGTTCCAAGTTTCTTCTTGTGTTTCAGATTCAACATCCGGTTGAGTATGAATGATCATTTCTTCTTGCCCTTCTATTTGTGCCTCCACCTCAGGTTCAAGGTTACTTCTCTACAAATATATAAAAAATGGCAACACTATTAGAATGAACACAAAGGAAATGGCAACATAATTTATCCATTTAAATGTATTAGAGTTAACTCAGGTTCTGCATTATGTTGTCTTTCCTCCCCTTCTCTTTGTTCACCTACCTCAGGTTCTGCATTATGGTGTATCTCTTGCCCTTCTCTTTGTTCTCCTACCTCAAGGTTTCTTCTCTACATATATATAAAATGGCAACACTGTTATAATGATGTAGCTTCACATTTTTCCTTGATACATGCACTCCATCTTTTGTTAGTTCAGGGGCAGTTTTTTTTACTTCATGGGCAGAGTTTTTCCTAAGTTTTCTTGGTCTGCCAACTTTTGCAGTGTATAGAGGTGGTAATGGGGGTTGCCTATCACTGTCTGGCCACTCATCAGGCCCAGCAAATGGGTGAATACTCTTTGCATAAGTCCTTGTGTAGCTCTCAACTGAATAGTAAGGATCCACATAATCAAATAACTGAATTTTCCCTCTCTTTAGCCAAATAGCACATATGACATGTTTGCAAGGTATGCCTGTTAATTGCCATTTCCTACATGAGCATGTCCTAGCCCTAAGATCCACTACATGACGGTCATAAGCTCCTTTCACTTCAAATAAATACTCTTCGCTTTGATACCCCCAGTAGCCCCCTGCTTGTTTCTCAAAAACTGCCAATTTTGAAACAATTGATGGACAGATTTTGCAAGTCCAATTTGCTGCCTGCTGCCTACACTCAAACAATCTGACCATAATTTGTTTTCTCAATATCTCAAGGCAGTTCAACAAAGGATTTTTCCTAGCATCCAAAATCATAGCATTAAAGCTCTCACAAAGGTTATTCACTAGCATATAACTCTTAGCAGAATATGTGAAATGGGATCTTGACCATTGAGCAGGATGTTTGTCAGCCAACCATTCAAACGCTTGAACATCTAAATCCCTTAATTCCCTCATTGCAGCATTAAATGTTGGAAGTGTAGTGGCTCTTGCAGCTGTCCATAGTGCATCTTTGAGTGGATTTCCAGTAAAACCAGCCACTTTCATATTGCCATGCAAGTGCCTTACACAAAACCGATGGCTAACAAGTGGTAATACCTCCTCAAATGTTGGAATCAGTCCCTTTTGTTTATCAGACATAAAAGTGAAATCTACATTAGCACTAATCTGTAGATCTCTTTTCAATAGGTGTAAGAACCAAGACCATGACTCTTTATTTTCCCCTTCAACAATGGCATAGGCTAGAGAAAGAGACTCTCATTTGCATCAATGGAGACTGCAGTCAGCAACATACCCCCAAATTTACCTCTAAGGTGGCACCCATCCACACCTATGACAGGTCTACAACTTTTAAATCCCTCCTTACATGCCTCCCAACAAATATAAACCCTTAATAGTCTCTTGGCACCATTTTCATCCATGAAATCAGATAACTTAACACGCCAAGTGGTATTAGGATTTGTCTTATCTATTTCCTTGCAATAACTCCAAATTCGATTGAAGTTCAAAGTCTGTTCTCCACTGGTCTCAGCCCTAGCTAATGAAATAGCTTTGTAGGCTTGCCTTTTACTGATGTGAAAATGATCAATAGTGCAAGCTGTCTCCCTAAACTCTTCCATCTTCCAATCACTGTTGCTTGCAATTTGTTTCTTCCACCTCTTGGCTACCAAAGTAGCAGTGACCATTTTATTCTCATTAACCCACATACAGTTAGCATGACCATCATTAAACGTAGTTATTCTCCAAGATAAATCATCCTTATCTTTTCTTAATGTTACTTTCCATTTGCAGCCATCTCCAGAACACTCAGCTACACACCTTACTTTATCATTCGTGATAAACTTCAATTGCTTTCCATTTGTCACACCATAACTGTGCACAGCATCTTTGAACCCACCTTTATCCTTAAAAGTTCTACCAAGACACAGAGTAGGAGGGGCTACAACTACTTCAGGAGGTTTAACAGAATCCCATACAGTATTCTCAACCTCACCATCACTCCCTGCTGCAATTGGTGTTTCTTCTGACAGGTTTAACCAATCATTCACATCTGCATAACTACCATCTACCTCTAACTCATCAACAATATCTGCATCATACTCACTACATTCTTCATCAACAGAAACTAACTCCTCTTCAGATTCTCCTAAACAACCTTCTTCAACTATGTTTGGCCTAATCACATTGTTGGCTACATTGAAAGTCTCAGTATCTGACAACAACTCCACTAAACAGTCTTGCACCACTGAAAAGAACCTAAAGTTACCTTCTTTATACCCTAGTTCACCAAACTTCTCTTTTAGGGTGATAAAACCCCATTCATCAGAATCTATGCCCCTAAAAGTCTTAATTTTACCTCCCAAGTATTTTGGGGGAATACATTGTTCTATCCTACCTCCATGCCTTATATAAAGACTGAATGTGTATGATTCTAGTCCACCTAAAGTAATCAATGAGGACAGATTTTAATCACTGGGGACAAAAGGATCATACACAGTGCACAATGCTTTTAAGAATAATTGGTCAAAAGTAGATACAACTACATTAACAAAGACAACACAGCACACCTTGAATACTGGTAAAGCAACACATCATGTGGAAAGTGGACCCCAATGTCTTTAAGCAAACAACAAAGTACACAAACCCTTTTTTTTTAGAACAACAATGTACACAAACCCTAGTAACTACAATTTAAGCGAAGTTGGTCCTCATTATCTATATTCGAGGCACAACAACTCCACATACATACAAACAAAACCCCAGGTCCCCACATAGAATATTATTTGTGCGTTCTCATTCAACAGATATCATACAACAGACAATAACATACAACAAACAATAAGACATCTGTCCACACCTTATATATGCACATAAACACATAAATAAATACCAAAAAAAAAAAGATAGAACATAATCGTATCGTACCTGTATTGCTCGTATTGCAGTTGGAGCCAACATTTGTCGTTGAACCCATCTCCTTCTACAGAGACTAAACGTACAACAGTGTTGTAGAGTTACACTTTTGGGTTGAACAGTGGACGATTTCTCAACATTTGCCTCAGATTGTTCGCGTTTAGGGTTAGGTTCTTAGGTTTTACGATTTGGGGATTTTTCCTATCGTGTTTCTCTCTTGTTTCTATGTTGTAAGTAGATGGACTGAGGAGCTAATACACAGGGACAATGAAATTGCATTTCTATCCTCACTTTTAACAGCTCACAGACGGCTGTTTAAGAGGAGGACTAACTCGGTCGAAAATTCAATAGTCGAGGATGCAATTGGAAACTTTTGAAAGTCAATGACCAAAGTGGTGAAATCCTCATAGTCGAGGGACCAAATCGGTAATTAACTCCTTCTAGATGTTAGTGTGTATTATTCTAGTTTGTGTACTTTTATTTTTATGATTTTTTAGATGTGAGCTTACGAAACTTAACATTTGATGAAGTGTTTGCACTTAAGTTATATTATGTCTAGTTCAAGAGATAGGTAGATGAGTGGTATTTGAATTTTTTTATTTTTTATTTATTTATTTATTTTTTGTGTTTGAATATGCAAATGGGTCCAAGAGATACTTGTCTTATAATAACAACAACAACAACAATAACAACAACAACAACAACAACAACAATAATAATAATAATAATAATAATAATGAGCATTTTGGACCTTATACTACTTATTTCCTCTCAATTCCCATGTATACCAAACATTGAAATTGAAATTTCTAGTAATTTTATTCTTGCAAACCAAACACTGGATTTTAAATTACCACTTTATTCTCACATTATTATTTTCCCATGAAATTGCAATTCCTTTTCCACCCAATTCCTTCCCTCCAACCAAACGCCCTGTGAGTTGTTTATTGATATCAGCTTATCCATTTTCATTTTAAAAATCTAATTTACCTTTAATAGTTCTTGGTCATTGTGGTGTTTATATTTATTCAATTTTTATTCAAATTTATATTTTTAATATCATTAGAACCGCTTAGAATTCGACATCTAAATTGACTCTTTGCATAATACACACACATATATAATTGTGTTAACCGTTATGTTTTTTTTTTTAAATATAATTGTGTTAACCGTTATGTTAAATTATTGTTAGCAATTTATGTTTATTATATTTTTATTTGAAGGGACTCATCCATTCTTAACCAAACGTCAAGGGTTTGATCCTTAACTTTGGGTACGGAGCAACCTTAAATCTCCAAGTCAATTGTCTCACCTAATAGAAGTGCTTATAATTCAACGAGTAGCTAACAACCAATTGCCAAACTCCCATAACCTACGGCAATACACTAGGGGAGCTCCCTTACAACTAAGGATATCAATCAGGCTAGCTCACTTGGTTTTGAACTAGCCTTGCTACTGAGTTTATTGATTTGAGCTAATCGATTGTTTTGCACACTGAACTAAAATTAAAAAATGAGAGTGAGTACCCACATGGCCACATTCGATAGGGCGTTATAAGTTTTAAAAAATCCATCCAACATCAATTGGTTGGAATTTACTTCATGACATGTACTACGTAAATGATACATGCCACCTTATAAATTCACTACACCGTAAATATGTAGTGTTATTGATAGGGAAGTCAATTAGCTTAGTCGGTTTGATTTTGGTTTCGAACTAGCAGTATTGGGATTCGAGTTGAAATTATTGGTTCAGATTAACCCTTGAAACATAGGGATGTTGTAGACTTGTAGTATATGTTCATAACTATTTTCTCAACCAAATGAAGCACAAAGAACCAAAATTGCCTCCACTAAAGGTTGAACCCACCCCACCCATGTAAAGGTGCAACCGAGTGCCACTAGACCACAAGGTCTTTCGCAATTTAATTTAATTGCCAATATCATTCAATCAATTTAAACCTCCATTTCTAAATCTCAACTAAAAATAATTATCATACTTACACTATATAATATATGGAATAATATTTATAATAAATTTTCAAATTTTTATTATTTATTTTCATAAACAAAAATATTTTATTTTTGTAATATATTTATAATTAAAATTTCATTTAAAATTTTAAATTAAAAATGCGAGTACTAAAAATGAGCTCATCCTATAAACTTTATTTCTATAACAAAAAATAACTTTAAAGTGTTTTAAAAGAATTATAATAACTTTAAAGGGCTCAAGCTAGCCTACTAAATTCCGAATTAGCCCGTGCAACCATAATTTTTTATCCAAAGTCAATCCATCGTATTCGTGCTAAGATTGACTAACACCAAGGACTTCAAACTACAAATAATAAGAAACCATACTTAAAGTCAGCAAATGAAATTTGTCCGTGAGACTAAAAACACTCCAAAATAGCGAGGATAACTCATGAACAATGTCATTTCTCTTAGAATTGGAAGCAGAACCAGCACTCCCATCCCTCTGCAAATTGCCAGTATACCGAAGCAAGAAATGACATGTAAAAAAAAACCCGCAATAATTTCATAATTTGGCAATGCAACAATTTTAAATAAGAATCATAACTAATGTACAGATATGCCTGTTCACCCCTTACTATGTGAAATCACAACATACCCAGGGGTGGAAGGGTGAAAGGGGGGAAGGGTGGTGGATTATCAAGGAGGCCGCCTGTGGCTCCGGCCTCTCCATTTCTCTATTTCTCAATCCCGCAATACATGTTAAACAAAAACAGAAAATTTTGGACCACTCGGACCCATGAACGGAGGAGAGTTCGATCTCCTGGTGTTTGGCATTGACTTATTTTTGCAGTTATTGGTGAAAGCACGAAAGGAAACTTGCAATTGTCTTCTCTATGCAGCAGATTCCTTGGCAATCTTCTCTGCCTTTGCAATGACCTCATCGATTCCACCAACCATGTAAAATGACTGCTCGGGAAGGTCATCGTACTTGCCATCCAAGACACCCTATATTAAAACAATTAAAGACAAATGCACGAGTGCTTCAGCATCACTGTAATGGCATATATTACAAAAAAATATATAGTGACACAAGGCCCAGAAGGTAATCTAGATTCTAGACTGTAATTATCTTTAGAAAATCAGTGAAGAAAATGGAGGCCTACTAAAAGATCCATTTCCAAGTTCAACAAAAGGGAGTACAGTTTCCATTTTACGTGCTATGTTTATTATTCATTGGTCAAACTAATTATGTCTTCTTTGATTATTTTCTTTAGTATTTTTAAATTTAAATTTGTGTTTTATAGTACTTTCAATATAGTTTCTAAATATGTATATTTTATAAACTAATACTAAACTTAATATTTTGAAAAAATTAAATTAAAAATAACTTCAGTCAAGCCTCATTAACTTATTACTGGTCAGCATCTTAGACAATTGCATCCCAAACACATACCCCAATAAGGAGGTACCCTACTACTGCTTTAGATGAGAGAAGTTTTCTTCTTGAACTTTAATAACTCCAAATAAAGGCTAAATTTTAATTCAAGAATACCAAGATTACCTGGAAGCTGTTAATACTCTCCTTCAACTCAACATACTTTCCAGGGGCACCAGTGAAAACTTCAGCAACATGGAAAGGCTGGCTCAAGAACCTTTGGATCTTACGTGCACGGGCAACAGTCAACTTGTCATCTTCACTGAGCTCATCCATACCCAAAATGGCAATAATATCTTGGAGATTCTTGTAGTTCTGCAAAACTTTCTGTACTCCACGAGCAGTGTTGTAGTGATCCTCCCCCAAAATGTGAGGGGAAAGCATTCTAGATGTTGAATCAAGTGGATCGACAGCAGGATATATACCAAGCTCAGAAATCTATCCCAACAGCATTTTAAAATAGTATCAGATCTCAAGTCAAAAGATAAAACAAAAAATAATAATAATAATAATAATAATAATAAAACCCCCGAGCATATAACATCAAAAAATGGCCACATACCTGACGGGACAACACAGTTGTGGCATCCAAGTGAGCAAAGGTTGTTGCAGGAGCTGGATCTGTCAAGTCATCAGCAGGCACATAAATAGCTTGGACTGATGTAATGGAACCTTTCTTTGTGGTGGTAATTCTTTCTTGAAGGCCTCCAAGATCAGTAGCCAGAGTTGGTTGATAACCCACAGCAGATGGGATACGCCCAAGCAAAGCAGACACTTCTGAGTTGGCCTTCAATATTAAAGAAACACAGTAATAAATACTGAACTCACTAAATATTAGACCAGCAAATAAACACTTTAGCTGAATAAATAAATTTTATTCAAGAAATAAACAAACCTGGGTGAACCTGAAAATGTTGTCAATGAAAAGAAGCACATCCTGACCCTCAGCATCTCTGAAGTGTTCGGCAACTGTCAATCCAGTGAGCCCAACACGGGCACGAGCACCAGGGGGCTCATTCATTTGTCCATATACAAGAGCACATTTGCTCTCAGCCTGACAGCATTATAATATAATCACTGTTAGAAAAACACAGGAACTTTATTTGGACTAGAGCATGTAGAAAATAATACTAGTAGTAATGTACAGAGCACCAACTTGCTTATCACCCAGCTTAATGACACCACTTTCAACCATTTCTCTGTACAAATCATTACCCTCTCTAGTACGTTCACCAACACCAGCAAAGACAGAGAAACCACCTGAACAATAATGTAACAAAAAGTTGAAACAAAAAATAACTACACTTTAGGGACTTCATAACGAACAAGTTAAGAATCAATTACTAACCATGTGCTTTTGCAACATTGTTGATCAGTTCCATGATAAGAACTGTCTTCCCTACACCAGCACCACCGAACAGTCCAATTTTTCCTCCTCTTTGGTATGGAGCAAGAAGATCTACCACCTGTACAAAAACAGAATACATTGGAAAAATCAATCAATACATAATTAAACTCTAATAAAAATGATGCCCGAACATAAATGAGGTGCAGTTCTTTCCAAAATATAAGAGATACCAAAAACCACCAAATATAAAATAATCTGTCAGAGAACCTTGATGCCAGTAACAAGAATTTGTTGTTCTGTAGCTTGCTCAACAAAAGCAGGAGCTTCACGATGAATTGGAAGGTAGTGATCAGTTTCTGCATCAATTTTTAATGATCAGATCAGTAGAACATGTATTATTAATTATATTGATATTCGTTTTTAGAGTACCACAAAACTAATTAGGTGATATTCTTTTTTATACTAGTACAAAACTTACTTAATTCACCCTTCTCATCAATGGCCTCCCCAATGACATTGATGATACGCCCAAGAGTGGCCCTACCAACAGGAACCTGATTCATCAATAAAAACAAAAGAAAATCAATCAATGGCAGCTTAATACCAAAAGCATGGTTTAATCAACATAAACCTCCCAATAAGGGACAGCTAGACACCCCTGAATCTTAAGTAATTTACAAGTCCATGCATTGGCAATATGTAGTAGAAACCACCAAAAACATAGACTTGAATACTAAAAGATTTGACCTTCACTGTACAAGGACATTTCTCTTACATAAACTTTTGGTTTAAGTATAGAATTCTCACATTATAATTATATATAATAAAATAGAAGGGAAACAGAAAAAACGAAAATGTCTGCAGCTTTGTCTTCTTTAGATTGACATGTACTTAATACTAAAATCACTCAAACTTTGTGTGTAGGAATGCTAATATTATATGTTTGGAATTCACAATAAAATTAGCTACTTGGTTTATTCCATAATTTCAATTGATTCAAACCGACAACTATAGGCAAATCCACTGCCACTCCGATCATTCGATAAGTTCAAGAGTTCACATTGTAAAGCCACGAATGGCAATTGTAATATCAACTACAGAATAAAAATGGAATAGCAAACCATCAGAATAAATCACCAATCTTTATGAATGATGAAGAAAAGGAATAGGCCAGATCACTCACAGTGATGGGAGAACCGGTATTGAGCACACGTTGACCTCGCACGAGCCCTTCAGTACCGTCCATGGCGATGGTCCTAACCATGTTCTCACCCAAGTGCTGAGCCACCTCGAGAACAAGGCGGATCTGGTTGTCAAGCACCTCAAGCGCCGTGAGGATAGGGGGCAGCCCCTCATCAAACCTAACATCAACAACGGCTCCAATAACCTGGCAGACCTGCCCGATAGAGCCGGCGCCAGTGAACTCATCGGTGATCTTCCCGGTGGGCTCATTACCGGCGGGTTTTGAAGCCGGCTTATCGGCAGGGGCGGCGGCGGAAGTAGAGTAACGAGCGAGCCGGTTGAGGAGAAATCCGGCAGGGGAGGATCGTGTAGTTGGCCTAGGCCTGGTTAGGGAGTTGGCAACGGCGGATCTGGAGACGGAGCCACCCCGTTGGGAGGATGATCGAAGGATTGAGGCCAGAAGCCTCCGAGAAGCCATTGAAGGGTTATGGCGTTAAACTGTGAAGAGAGCAAGAAAGAGGAGAAGGAGAGAGTGCTAGGGTTTGAGGGAATGAGAAGGGTGGTGTTTATCTAGACGGTCAAGAAAGAGCAGATCGAGAGCCGAGAGTTGTGTGTTTCGATTCTTATTACTCGGCACCTTGGCTGACAAAATTTTTATTTTTTTTATTTTTAAAAATGATTTATTAGAAATTTTTGAGTTGCATTTTGTTGGAAAGTAAATAATTTTAGAGGATTTTTCTATTGTAAATTCTGTTCTAAATTATTTCTTTTAGCTCGTATCGTTTTTTAAAGTACTATTGATTTTATTACATTGTAGCTCGTAGCGTTCCTTTGTGAAACAAATGATTATTGATTAGACAATGAACAATTTAATGAAACAGAATTAAAAGAAAATAGAGACAAAGTAAATTGCACAAGAAATTTTTTTATCAGCACACAAAGTGAGGTAAGGGACTGGCCGAATGGTTTGCTCCACTCACATGGGTGGAGATCAACCCTCAATCTCATGCTTAAGAGATGAGGTGCTAAACCACCACGCCAACCATGTTGGTTTCTTCCTTTTTATTGGTAGTCAATATTTAAAAAGAAAAAAAGTTTGTGCACAAAGTGAAAAACAATTTAACTCAAAGGTTAATATCAATTCAATGAAAAAAATTTAAAAAAAAAAAAAAAAAAGACACACACAAAAATCAAGTATTACACTCATTAATACTAATTCTAAAAATATGAACTTAAAAATAAACATGTGCAAAATAGATATGAAAATTATTGATGAAATTGGACACGTTGTAACATCAATATTCGAACTACCCGCAGAATTATTGTTGTTACTATCAAGTAAACAAGTTATGAAAATAGAACAAGAGGTACTACTCATGAACCTATACAAATATAATAAATATTAATATTTTATTCAATACTTCCACATGAGATATGTAGGGAAACAAACTACTACTGCAAAATATCAACAGGCGTTTGCAAGATCAAGAGTTCATAATACAACTAAGATCCAGTCAGATGCACAACAAGGAAAATCCATAACTTCCTACATCATAATCTCATTGCATAATGTTGTCATCTATGCTACCAACAGTAATCCAATTGCAAATAACACACTACCAACAAAAAGAAATAGGACAAATAGTGAAGATGAAGGCAATGTCAATGTTACTCAAAATAAAATTAAAAATCTTTAGAAAAAATCAAACCAAAAGTAGTATTTATTTAAATTATCGTTTTTAGACCAAATATTCAAACTATCGATTTTACAAAGTTGTAAACATTTATTTTAGTGACAATTATAATGAATTTCCTATATTGTCTTGGATTCATATACTTTGAGTTACATATTTAAATATAAACAAATTCGACATTCAATTGCCTATATATAAACTTTTCCTATATAATTTTGCATTGATATACTTTAAAATATTTATTTAAATATAAACATTAGGTATTAACCTATTCGCACAATGCGTGTGTAAAATTAGTATAATTACAAATGTAATGGAAAAGAATAATGGAGACATAAATACGAGTACATATATTGAAATTTTTGAGTTGCTTTTTGTTGCAAAGTAAATAATTTTAGAGGAATATTCTATTGTAAATTCTGAATAAAACGACGTGGTTTGCTATTCTTTTGTTGCTTTGATCTTCCATATGATCCTCATGAAATTTGACTAAAATGTGCATATTTTGAAAAGATTTTCTCAAAATGTATAATATTAGAATTTGGATAAAAATACGTAAAGACCCTATTTGGTAAAATAGTTAGCCTATCAGTTAATTTTGGCTTATTTAATCACTATTGGTTAAAAAATTAACATAAGTGTTTGGTTAATCAACTTTTTGTAACTCCAAAATGCTAAAATTCAAAAAATTTCTCAAAACAACTTTTTCAATTAACTTTTTGAGAAAAGAAATTATACCAAACAACTATCAACTAACAGCTAATTTACCAAATACTTCTCTACAATCAGCTAATGTTATCAATTAGTTATACCCTCTATTCCCCTCTAACCCAATCAGCTAACAGCTATAAGCTAACAAACATTTACTAAACAAGGCCAAATTGTATTTAAAAGTGTTGAATTTTTAGGTAAACTGTATTACTACGCTTATTTATTTTACACAAATTTTAAGCAAAATAATTTTGTTTTGAATCTATACAATTAATAAAAGTAAAATCATCCTCTTCAACTTTTTCGCCCAAACTTTTCTTAATATTAATTAATTGGTAAAAGAATTAATAAAGGTTTTTTTTTTCGGAAAGCCAAAAAGCATGACTATATTAATTGGAAAGGGGAAATAGCGAACTAATACAATAAGGGGGACATTGTCCCAAGTGCGAGCGCCAGAATAAGAGCATGCAGCCCTTGCTAGAGTATGGGCTATCAGGTTCACTAACCTCTTAATAAAATGACATGCTAAAAATTCGAAACTAGTGATGATATTAAAACATTAGTTGGTGATATATCCCGTGTAAGAAAGATCATTTCGTTTGTAGGATAGAGCTGAAACCGCATTAGCACAATTTGACTCCAATTTAGCAATGGTAACACCGCGACTCTTGAGCCACGAGAGGGCATCTTTGCACGCCATAATTTCAACCATATATGTAGGGGTACAATGCTCCAAATAAACTACCATTAGTGGTTGCCACGAACTGTCTATTATTATCTAACAAAACAATACCATAAGTAGCTGCATATGGAGAGGTCCATGACGCATCAACCTGGCAAACAAAATGGATGAGTGTGTCTTGTTGAGATTGACGTAAGCTAGCATGAGGTGGAGTGATTTTTCCGTACTGTCGACAAGCCCCACATTATGCTTCTGCTTGCTTGTTAATATTGGCAGGATTAACAGTAGTATTATTCCACAACTTTTGCTTTCGTGCATACCAGATGGCGTCCAACTTGAAGGCTAGCTTATTTAATTGCTCCTTGTCAACCATCTGGAACAGATGCTATAGCCACGAGCTTGTCGTCGTTACATTTCGTGTTGGTAGCAAGTCTGACGTCTAAACTCCAGAATGGATCGACATGTAAACAATGCATGCAAATCGGTTTCGATAGGTTCATCACAACTGTAGCAATGTTGTTGAACATCAATTCCCCTACTATGGAGTTTAAACCGTGTTGGTAGGATACCCTTTGCAGTGCGCCAAAGGAGATTTTGGTAACAAAATGTTATATGGAAAGTAACTAATATCTATTAAATTGGTACCACAAATTAAACTCAATATATGTAATTAAGAAGGAAAAATGGTTACCAAATTTGCGTAATGAATTGTGAAAATAATGGAATCAATTTTGCATAATAATTTGTAATATTCCTTTGAAATTCTACATAATAATAGTATTTCGAATACTGATTCTCTACGTAATGAATTGTTGTGAAAATAATGGATACAATTTTGGGTAATAATTGAAAATATTTTTTTTGGAAATTGTACGTAATTTTATAAGGAAATAATGATTTATTAATTGGTATTTACACCAATATTTCTTGGCAAACTATGAATTTGTGCGTTAAGGTGTGGCCGATATTGGAAGGTATATCAACTTTAAGTATACCTGGGAATCTGAAATATTTTGAAATTTAGTAATTAGTAAAATCAATATGTTTTACAGTTTGACTATCAAAACTAATTTTATGGAAAAAATCACAGAATATATACATGTAGATTATAAAATTAAGATTTCAGTGTCAATATTGTTATAACTTATGCTTTGATTACATTAAAAGTGATTTTTTAAAATTTCAAGCTCAAGATATGGCACGTTTGATGAGTCGCAACTGGAAGGTCAGTGATCCACTCGCCGACTTTAGATGTCGTTGATCAAATTAATCAGTACATGTGCGACATGAATATTGCAATAGGACGAACATATTTAAGTTGTAATTCTTTGTGTAAGGCAGAACCAGACGGTGAAAATCTATTAGAAGTACACACTCCTAAATTCTTAAATAGTTTGAGATTATATGATTTTCTTAATCATTCATTGACCTTAAAGGTCGGTGCACCTGTTATGTTATTACGGAAGATAGACCATTATCTTGGTCTTTATAAATTATAACAATACGCGATTCATCATCACAAGATTGGCAAATCACATTGTTGAAGCAAAAATAGTTAATGGGATACATGAAAGAACCAAAATTCTTATCCCTCGAATGTCTCTCTCTTTTTTTTTACGAGATTACCCTTCAAGTTCCAGTATAAATAATTCTCATTGATGCTTGCATATGCCATGACTATCAACAAAAGCCAAGGCCAAACACTAGCTCACGTTGGGTTATTGTTGAAAACCCCAATTTTTAATCACAGTCAATTGTACGTGGCTTTCTCCCGAGTCACCCATCCTAATAGCTTGAAAGTGCTAATTAGTTCTAGACGAGGATGGACAAGATTGTGTTGCTACTACCAATGTTGTCTACAAAGAGGTTTCAATAATGTGTAAATAAAACCGGTGATATTATGTTTTTTTCCAAGGTGAAAAATTGTTATATATCTACACAAAAATGTATCTTCCATACATATGAATTATAATAGCAATTGATTCCTATAACTGAGTTACTAGAGAACAAGCATATTTACCCAATTTATAAAAATCCTAAACAATGATATATAAAATCTCTAAAGTTCTAGCACCGCATGCGTACATCTACACATTAGCTATTAGTTAAGCAATTATTTGCTAGAATTCAAACAAGGATAACATCAGAAAACATAATCGATCCAAAACATATCTTCAATTGCATGGTATAATATTTGATGTTATAATTTATATAATTATCTATCGATCCAAATATTCTTAATATATTATAACAAATCCATTCCGTGCATCGCACATGTGAAAATACTAGTATTATGTAAACCTTAGTAATATATGAGTGTTTTGGGCAGGAAATTAAAATGGAGGATTTTATTTTTATTATTAGTATAGATTGCGTTGCATGGAATTACATCTACTGTATTATTACGATTAGTAATTTCAATATGGAATTGTATTACGAATAAGAAATTAAAAAAAGAATATATTTTCTTAGGAATTCAATTACCACATTTTAATTTACAATTGTAATACGAATAAGAATTGTATTAACATATTTTACAAAAGTACGTAAAGCTTAGTAGTATAGAGTGTTTTGGACGGGAAGTTAAATGGAATGTTTTGTTTTTATTAATAGTATAGATTACCTTACTTTCTATCAAACATTTTCCTTTGGGCGCCTATAATTAAGGAATGAGTTTATGATGACGACGACGACAACAACAACAATAATAATAATAATCTATATCTATACTATTAATAAAAGTACAATCTCACTCTTCAACTTCCTGTCCAAACTAATATTATTAATTAATTGGTAAAAAATTTAATACAACTTAATTGATAACAAAATTTTATTTACCAAATTCTGAGAACCAATATAATTGTGAAAATAATTGAAACAAATTTTGCATAATAAATGAGAAAATTCCTTGAAAATTTTGCATAATTTTTTAAGGAAATAATAATTTATTAATTATTATTTACACCAATAATAATAATTTGGATACTTATCTATACTTCTATACTATATTAATAAAAATAAATTCTCCTTTGTGAAATTCTCGCCAAACAATAGTAAAGGTAAAATGGAAAATGAAATTTATATTATTAATTGATTGAAAATATAAAAGGAATAAAGGATTCTAATGGAAAAGGAAATGAAAATTAGGCAAATTAGAAAAGAAAAGGATATTACTAATTGACTTAAAATTATTTAAAAACTTAAAAAAAATTAATTACACTTTTCTATTGAAAAATTATACAAATTTATAATTCTCACTTTGTCAATCTATAAATACATTCTTCATTTTGCACTGCATCCCTCTTCTTCGCATGTTGGTGACTCTCTCATTCTCGTTTTCCATTGCCCAGTAAGAAATCATATTACAACTTTATAAATCGACATGTAATATGCATTATTATATAATAGTTGACACTATATTTACTTTTTAAATTATTTCTCCTTTTATATTTTCTATATTTATTTTAATAATAACATAATTGTCTAAATCATATTACAATATCATTTTTTATGGTAATAATTAATTGCCATACCAAATTAATTGATATACTTGTGGTTGTGCCAGAGTGGTTATTGGGCATGACTAGAAATCATGTGGGCCCTACTCGCGTAGTTTTGAATCCTACCAACCACGTTTTATTGAATTGTGTTCAATTTAAAAAATTGAGAAACAAAATTAATTTAATCTTTTTGATTTAAAATGCATATATAATGCATATATTAACCAAATGCGTATCACAAAAATCGATGTGTAATATTACTGCCCTATATTAAAATTTTAAATTTATTTAGATTTTAGGTATTTATATTATTAGAAATAATAATAATGTAAACCATTTTTATAAATTTGATATTTATATTTTAGGAAATGGCTTATATAGTACTCCAATATATATAATTTTAAATTTAAATTAGGCAATTATGTTTTTATGGCTTACCGGAAAGACAAAGACGTGCACAATCTTGGAATCTCCTTCGAAGTTTAAGCAGAATGTTTTGAGCTTCTATGGGTAGTCTTGGGTGATTTTAATGACCTAGCCAAGCAATCAAAGAAACGGGGGAGTAGGCAGCATTCAAATACTCTAATAGATGGTTTATCTCAGCTTTAGGGGACTGCAGTTTGTGCGATATTGGAATGACGGGTTATCCGTTCACGTGGTCACGATGAAGAGGCACATCGATGTGGGTAGAGGAACTCTTTGACAGGGTGGTGGCTAACTCTCAATGGTGTATGGATCATAATCGAGTAGGTGTATTCAACATTAGCATAGTCTGTTCAGATCACTCAACAATTCATTTGGACTTGGGGGAAGCAAGTAACCAACTTGGCAATCGTTTCTTTAGGTTCGAAAATGCGTGGTTGGAGGATGAAGAATGTCATACCATTGTAACAAATGCATGGATGAACAGCCGCTACAAGGACTTACCATCACGTATCAGCCTGTGCGCGCAAGGACTAGCCTAGTGGGGCGGCTCGTACCACAGGATCCGGGGCTGTAATGGAGTTTTTGGAAACAGAAAAAAATCTACATAACCTACTTAGCCAAGAGGAAATTTACTGGAAACAAAGATTTAAACAGCACTGGCTACAGGCGGGTGAAGGCAATACTAAATTTTTTCATCAATTTGCGTCGGGAAGAAGGAAAAAAGAGAGCAAATTTTGAACCTGAGAAACTTAGAGGGTATATGGTGTGAAGGAAACCAACAACATGAGGAAATCCTAGGCTATTACACCAAAATTTTCACCTCCTCTAACTATTAGGAAGACTCCCTTCTGGTCATGTCCTTTCCCACAATCTCTCCGAAGCTCAACAACGAACTACTTAAGCCGGTCACCAAACACGTAGTTTACAAAGCACTTTTTGCGATGGGGCTAGATAAAGCACCCGGGGCGGACGATATGAATCCAAAATTTTTCCAATCCTTTGGGCAATTGGGCCCATGATAGGAGATGATATTTTTGCTTTCGTTAAGGATTGTGTCACCAACTGTTGCTTCCCTTCGACCATGGAAATGACCAATATTGTACTAATGCCAAAGAAGAATGTCCCTGAAGTGGTTAGTGATCTACACCCCATAACACTAACACAATCTATACGGTTATTACAAAGCTATTAGCAAATAGAATGAAAGTGTTGTTTCATAATCTTATATCTGAGTCACAATGTACTTTTGTCCCAAACCGTTTCATGATAGATAACATTTTCATCGCAACAGAAACATGCCATTTTTACGTAGGAAAGTGAATGGTTACACCGGTTGGGCTGGTTTGAAACTCGATATGACGAAGGCGTATTACAGAATGGAGTGGGGTTTTGTACGGAGTATGCTACTGAATTTCGGCTTCGACAACAAGTGGGTTAGTTTGATTATGCTGTGTGTAGAATCGGCTGCATATAACTTTAAAGTAAACAACAAGCTAATTGGTCTTATTACTCTGTCACGCGGCCTTCGCCAAGGAGATCTTTTTTCGCCTTATATCTTCATTTTGTGTGCCGAGGGTCTGTAAGCACTTCTTAGAGAGGTGGAAGTTAGGGGCAAAATACACGAGTGTCGTATTGCTAGAGATGTGCCTGCTGTTACTCATTTAATGTGCTTTTTTTTCAAAGACAATCAAGATGAATCTGGTGTGGTCAAAGAGTATCTAGTGAATTATGAAAAAAAGCTTTAGGCCAAGCAATTAACTTCCACAAATCATCGATTGTCTTTAGCAGGAACACCCCAGCAACTACTCGGGCTTAGATAAGCAGCTCTTTTTCTGTTCCAGAGGCAGGTGACTTTGGTAAATATTTAGGACTTTCCTCGGTGGTTGGACGAAACAAAAAGGAAGTTTTTAACTATGTAGATCAAAAGGTGCGGCATCAGATTGGTACGTAGCAGAAGAAATTGCTCTCTCACGTAGGAAAAGAGACGTTGCTTAAAAGTATAGCATAGGCTATCCCAACTTACTCAATGAGTGTATACCTTCTTCCGAACTCACTTTGTGATACACTGCAAAAGGTTATTAAGTATTCGTGGGAGAGCAATGGCAGTGGAGTACATTGGCTATCTTGGGAACGTATAGCATATCCTAAAGGCCAAGGAAGCTTGGGTTTCAAGAGTCTCTAGGAGTTTAACCGAGCACTGCTAGCCAAGCAAAGTTGGCGAATCCTCACCAACCCAAAATCATTTATGGCTATAATGTTTAAAGCTATGTGAAATTTCACTAATCTTGATATTCTATAAAGCCCGATAGGGTTTTTGCCTTATCTTATACTAAGATTGTCTTTTCTGATCCTTAATTGTTTTATCGCTCAGATCGTGTAACAGATCAGAGGTATAGATATTAATGCAGAATAAGAATGCAAAAACTAAATTGGCACACGATATTGTTTACCCAGTTCGATACAATAGTATCTACGTCTGGGGACGACCATCAGTGCGCCCAATCCACTATACTCAACACCCAAAGTACAGAAGGTAAAAGAAACGTTCTCACCCAAGTGATCCCTTACACAATATCTACCCGACTGACTTATGGCTACAGTAGATTGCCGAGACCGGAGATCCGTGCATCAGAAGTTCAATGAAGTCCCCTTCTTGGAGAGTCACTCTGTCGTTGTCCGTCTCGCTAGGGATGGCAATGGGTCGGGTGTGGATCGGGGAGGGCTACATCCATCACCCGACCCACCTTTCATTTTCTCCACTCACCCCCACCCCCACCCCCAACCCGCATCGGGTGGACCTTTTTAGAATCCATCCTCACCCCCACCGGGTGCGGGTGCCCACTAGGGTACCCACCACTTATCAACTTATTATTTTTAAAAAAATAATATCAAAATTACTTACACATAATTAAACAACAAAATTCATTAGTTATACTAAAACATAAAATATAGAAATATTATAATATAATAACTAAATTGTTAATTTTTAAAAATAAATTTAGTTGTTTAGATATAAAAATAGTAAAAAGTTACCCAAAGTTATTGAAACTTTTATAATTAACTATATACTAGTGCTACTTATTTTACTATTATATATATATGTATGCACACATGGTGGGTCGGGTGGGGTGCTAGGCAGGTTTTGTACATAAAACCCGAATCCAACCCGACCCACCGCGGGTTTACATTTTTAAGACCCACCACCCACTATCACCCAAAAAAAACCGACCCATGCGGGGTGGATTCGGGTGGATATCCGCGGGGCGGATTGAAATTGACATCCCTACGTCTCGCTGACTCACTCTACGCTGCACCACATCTGCATGGCCTTTCCGTCTATAGATTAAGCATCAATGATTTGCCTTCTCAAGCTCATCAACTTAAATCTCCAAAACTTGTTTTCTTGAGAAGACGAAGTAGTTAGAGCTGATCTTTTGGAACTATAGGGGATATGGTTATCTTTCAAGTCCGAACTCAATAATCTCTTGTCTATCATTCTTGAACAATCTATCACCTTTAAATAATATTCTGACGTAGGTAACATGGTAATTCTTAGTATTTGAATCCTTATAGATAATTACTGTGATACCCTTTGAGGTGTCTAGATAGTAGGGAGATGTCTAGATAGTAGGGACTTTCTTGTAATCACACCTCTTTGCCGGTAACCGCTCTACTTAGCTTAGCAAGGATAAGACAGTGAATCCCAACGGATACATCCCAAACGCTCTGGTGTAAAGTTTGATCAATCAGGTTTTCACTCTTAACACTGACAGACTCTAGACTTAATCCTAACTAATTTGTCATAATAAATCAGTCAATTACATCAGTGGGGTTTAGACTTAAAACATTAAGACTAGGTATTTCCCTAAAGTGTCTTTCTTGGAGGCAAGTACAGGGAGTAACCGAAGCTTTATTTGGAGAAGTCTCTTAGCTGGTAATGATCTGATTAAACTAGGGATTTCTTTATCCACAATAACTCATTCAACAATAATGGTTGAACCAAATGAACCCCAAGCAGAACACCTAAAGGAAAGTCTATAGCTCCTATATCATAATCTCATTGCATGACGTTGTCATCTATGCTACCAACAATAACCGAATTGCAAATAACACACTACCAACAAAAAGGAAGAGAACAAATAGTTAAGATGAAGACAATGACAATGTTATTCAAAAGAGAATTAAGAACACTTAGAAAAATTCAAATTAAAAGTAATATTTATTTAGACTATCATTTTTAGACCAAATATTTAGACTATCAATTTTACAAGGTTGCAAACATTTATTTTAGTAATAATTATAATGAATTTTCTATATTATCTTGGATTCATATACTTTGAGTTAGATATTTAAATAAAAAAAATTCGACATTCAATTACCATGTATAAACTTCTCCTATATAATCTTGCATTGATATATTTTCAAATATTTATTTAAATATAAACATTGGGCATTAACCCACGTATAAAACTAGTATATAAAATAAATGCCACCACCCATGTGGCCTTCACTTTTTTAGTTGTGCACAACGCAATTTGTGTTGTGCGCAACAAGTTTTGCTCTGATGCATAAGCGCAAAAAGTAAAAGAAAAACATGTCATGTTTTAATCGACGGTTTCAACCGGAACCGTCGGTTCCAGAACCAGATGGGAATCGGCCAAAGAAGGTTCTGGCAATTTTGAATTCGTGAAATCAGCGATTTGAAATTGAAACCGGATCGAAACTCAAATGCAAACATGTCTGATAAAAACAAAGAGTCAATACCATTTTTGGTTCTAGATTTATAGGTGACATTCCACTTTTAGTCATTTTTTATAAGAAAATTCACTTTTGGTCCTAGTATTATTGTGATATGACCATTTTTTGTCATTTATCAACAAAACAGTTTAAATATCGTTAAATACAATGATATTTTGGTCATCAATTATGATTTTTTTGTTTAAAAACATAAAAAATATAGTGGGTTAACATATTTTGTATAAACAAGGTCTAAATGTCATTGTATTTAACGACATTTCAACGATTTTGTTGACAGAGGACAAAAAATAGTCATGCCACAATAATGCTAGGACTAAATAAGGATGTTATGATAAAAAAGAACTAAAAGTGGATTGTTACCTATAAATCTAGGACCAAATATGAAATTAACTCTAAAAACAAATTAATTATAGTGAATAAACACTAAAATATAAAGTAAGAGTAAATACCAGTGGAGGTCCTCCGACTTTGATGGCACCGCCACTTTTAGTCCTCAACTTTTAAATTAACCACTTTTAGTCATACGACTTTGATGGCACTGCCACTTTTAGTCCTCAACTTTTAAATCAACCACTTTTAGTCCTCTTATTTTTTTTTGTGTCTAGCCACCTATGGTCCTTCCTTTACAATTGGACATCTAAAGTCATTTTTCAAGGACAATTCAGTCATTTGGTCCATAATTTAGTGTTCACAAAGGAGAGTGGAGAATAGGGTTTCTTTAATTATTCTGATGAGGAAACATAATACTTAATACATTAATTATGAAATGACTGAATTGCCCTTGAGAAAATGACATTAAATGTCCAATTGTAAAGGAATGACCATAGGTGGCTAGAAACAAAAAGTAAGAGGACTAAAAGTGGTTGGTTTAAAAGTTGAGGACTAAAAGTGACGGTGCCATCAAAGTCGGAGGACTAAAAGTTGTTGATTTAAAAATTGAGGACTAAAAGTGGTGGTGCCATCAAAGTTGGAGAACTAAAAGTGGTTGATTTAAAAGTTGAGGACTAAAAGTGACGGTGCCATCAAAGTCGGTCACCTCTGGTATCTACTATACTAATAAGAGCCAAAGTTAGGCCTAAAATGGGTAAAAAAAATGACGGTCAAATTATTTAATCAAATGGATGGTTCAGATGAATTATTTAATCAAATAGATGGTTAAGATAATTCAGATTAATATTATTAATAGAGATTACCTAATTTAACCTTACTTTTATGATTATCCGTTAAGTTTTCCGTTAAATATTCTCTTATCCGTTAACTTTTAACTTACCAATTAGTTTCTATAAGAAAGGTCTTAGGTTTGAACCCCATCTCAATCAAATTTGACATAATTAAGTTTCTCACTCAATTTTACTCTTATTAAATTAAATAAATTAGTAGCTACAAAAAAAAATGACACATATTTATTTCTTTAATTTAGAATTATGTGTCTACAATACCTTTATTTGAAAAATTTATTCATTATCAAAAAATTAAATTAAATAAGAAAAATAATTTCATTAGTTATATTATCTTTATTTTCTCTCATGCAAAGATTCTTTACATTCAAATTTATCAATTGATATTCATTACATTGTCCATTATCTTATTTTTATAATATCTTGTAATTAAATATCAAAGTTATAGTACAAAATAATGTTATATATTTAGTTACCAAGTATTTTATTAATACTATAAAAAAAAAATTTGAAGCTAATTATATTAACTACTTGGGGCTTTCAAAAAAAAAATATTAACTACTTGGGGATTGGTTGACAAAGAGAGTACTCAAATAATAACCCAACAAATTGAAGTGGAATCACTCTATTTTACTCTTATTGAATTAAATAAATTAGTAGTTACACCAAAAAATGATACATATGTATTTCTTTAATACCATGAAAAAAATAAAAAATAATAGTTTGAAACTAATCATATTAACTACTTGGGGATTTTTTGATAATGAAAGTACTCAAATAATCCATTACCTAGCAAATTGAAGCGAGAAACTACCTTTTAATATCTTTGGAATACATAATATTTTAAATTTTCAAATTTTTATTATTTTATTTAATCTTTTTTCTTAAACTAGGGATTTCTTTATCCACAATAACTCATTCAACAATAATGGTTGAACCAAATGAACCCCAAGCAGAACACTAAAGGAAAGTCTATAGCTCCTATATCATAATCTCATTGCATAACGTTGCCATCTATGCTACCAACAATAACCGAATTGCAAATAACACACTACCAACAAAAAGGAAGAGAACAAATAATAAAGATGAAGATAATGACAATGTTACTCAAAAGGTAATTAACAACACTTAGAAAAATTTAAATTAAAAGTAGTATTTATTTAGACTATCATTTTTAGACCAAATATTTAGACTATCGATTTTACAAGGTTGCAAACATTTATTTTAGTAATAATTATAATGAATTTTCTATATTATCTTGGATTCATATACTTTGAGTTAGATATTTAAATAAAAAAAATCGATATTATATTCAATTATCCATGTATAATCTTCTCTTATATAATCTTGCATTGATATACTTTCAAATATTTATTTAAATATAAACATTGGGCATAACCCATAAAACTAGTTTACTCTATAAAGTAAATACTCCTAATTATTTTGTGCTACTCCGTGCAGTGCATTCATTAATCATTGCTGCACTCAGTTTTTGCGTAATTTGCTATTCTGTGTACGTGCATTCATTTTAATTTCTTCGCGGCTTTTCAATTTTCATAAAAAAGATGAAGAAGCGGTCACAAAAATCTCCCGCCAAATTAAAATGCGTCCCGTATATATAGAAAATTTCTAGACTGGTCAAAACATTTTCTAGCTTCGCCTACTTCCATTTCAAATCGGCGATTAGGGTTTTGCATTCAAGATCCGTTTATCTTTTCCCTGAAAGCTTAGGGCTTCCGATTCCTACACGCAGGTTGCAGGGAAGGATGAGTGTCGTCAACCTCACAAATGTCACCGTTTTGGACAATCCGGGGCCGTTTCTCAATCCTTTTCAATTTGAGATCTCTTACGAATGCCTCACTTCCCTGAAAGACGGTAAACTTTCTCCTTTCTAATTAATTAATTCATTAACGTTTTGAAAATGTGAAGTTTGAATTTATCGATAGTGAAAATGCGGATAAGTAGCGTTCCACCTCTGATTTTGTGTTTTATTTGTTTTTGGTATGATATTGACCTGGATTTTGGTTCGCTACATTTCTTTTTCAAGTTAAATATGTTACTCACTTTTGTATAATTTTGCATCTCTTCATAATTCAATTTTGAGGAACAAAGGACATATAAAAGGAGTTAAATTAATGTCTCTAGGTTTTGCAACCTTTCTGCTCAGTTTTTCATTTTAAGTGATATTGGTTGAAAGTGTTTCTTGATATCAATGATTCTTTCAAGTAGCTACCAGGTCTCACTTTGGAAGAGTTTTTTTTTTTTTTTACATAAATAAATAAATAAATTTGTATACAGGTATAAAATTCATGCTGAATTGCCTTGAAGAAGTGATATTTTGCTTTTAAATTAGGTTATAAACTCAAATGGGAATTCTCTAAAATATTTACTTCATAGAACTGGTGCATATAATGTTTATAAGAAGTGTGTTTGAAGCCATGAAGGGATCAAAATAATCTCCTCGGTGATAACATGATATAAATGAAAACCTCTTGATCTGGAGCCTTTATCTTCTAAAACACCTCACTATTTGAAAACCAGGGATGTGGATGCTTTGACAACATTTTGCTTTTGAAATTTTTTAATATTGCAATTTATTTTGTTGTATCTGTTGCTTTGAACTTTTCTCCCTCTTGTCTAACACTAGAAGGAAAAATGGAAATGGCTGAAATGTGGGGCTATATCTACATTAGTAAAGAATTCTTTTATGCTAGCTTGTTTTTTAAAATTTTGGTACACAACTTTATTCATTTGAAGACTCACAATTAATACTCTATCAACATCCTTTCCCTGGACTTTTTTGAACTAGAGTTACTTCTGGATCTTGAAACTTCTGTGAACTGGTAGCTAAATTATTCTCTCTGTTACTGCTGTTTTCCTACTTGCAACCTATTTCTTTACAAAATTCAGGGTTTTGTTGCCTCTGGAATTTTGGTCCTGTGTGTGCTTTCAACATACATTAATTATATGCTGATTTTATTTTGCAGCAGACTAGTGCTATTGATAGTTTAAATATCTTTCAAGATTCAATTTGATATGGAGGTTTGGTCACTTGGATAAGCTTATAGATAGTATTAGACAGGCATTTGAGAGATAGTTGCCATTTTCTTTATCAAACTTAACATTTTGCCAAAAGTCAGGGCCAGAATACCCTGTATGAGACTATGTTCAAAAGGGTAAAATTTATTTCAAAACATTTAAAAACTTGAATGCATCATTATCCTTGTACCAGAAAGGAGAGCCAATTTTAAGTTTATTTGCAACAACTTTAATTTATCTCATGTGCAAAAATACATGCAGAATTCAAAATCACATTGGTAGGTGTACTGTACATAACTAGTAAATTTATACTCCGTTTTAAATAAAAATTCTATTAAGGTTCTAGAGGTAAAGGTGGTATTTAGTCTTTGAATAGGCTATTAGCTGCAATGTGTTTGCTTGTTGCCCTATATGACAAAAATGGTGAGAAATTATTTAAAAAAACAAAAGAACCTGAATTGAATATACTTCATTGAAAAGTGGATTTTTAAGTATGGTAAAAAATTTGCAGTCACTCTGGAGATGGTGGGTGGATATTGTGTTTATCATTTTAAGAATGTTCTTTCAAATATATATATATATATATATATATATATATATATATATATATATATATTATTGACTTCTTCTGGCTGGTTCTTCTAGTAAGTTGTTATGGTGTTCATTTTACTATAGATACCAATGCATAAGGATCACTATTGTGGTTTCGGATCAGATTTGGCAACCTTGACCATATTGTAACCTTTCTTGTTTAGTACAGATTTGGAATGGAAGCTGATTTATGTTGGATCTGCAGAGGATGAAACTTATGACCAACTCTTGGAAAGTGTTTTGGTTGGGCCTGTAAATGTTGGCAAATACCGATTTCTGCTTCAGGTAACTAACTTGTTGCTTTATCTGCTATCATGTATTACTTATTATTTGGGTTTGCTGCTGTGTTGATTGCTTAAATGCTTATACGCACACTTTTACAGGCAGATCCCCCAGACCCATCTAAAATCCGCGAAGAAGATATTATTGGTGTCACAGTATTACTATTGACATGCTCTTATATGGGACAAGAGTTTATTCGGGTGGGATACTATGTCAACAATGACTATGATGATGAGCAACTACGAGAGGAGCCTCCTCAAAAGGTTTTGATTGATAGGGTCCAGAGAAATATTCTGGCCGACAAACCCAGAGTCACAAAGTTCCCTATTAATTTTCAACCGGAGAATACTGAAAATGGTGAACAATCTCTATTACCTGAACACGCTACCGAAATTGATGCACATGCAGGAGAAACTGTTTCATCTCCTGACCATCGCTCTGATGTCCGGTCTCCATAAAGCTTGAGAACCAAGAGTGTGATCCTAGAAGCTCTTCTATTGAGATTTCAAAGGCAGTTTTGTCATGGTAATTGTTTAGCCTATAGAAATGAGCTTCACGTTGGATTGATCCATACTAGGTTTCTAAGGTTGTAATACAAGCTGTATACTGTAATGTGCCGATTTGGTAGAATAGTTTACAGATTGAATTCAGGTATTGTAATTGTGTCTATCTTGCGTGTTTACAGTTCTCTCTGGGTATTTGAATCACATCTGCGCATTTTTTAATTTGCACAGTTACAGATCTTACAAATTACAAATTACATTGCCACATATCTCTCTATGTAGAAGTAGACCTCACAATTTCTGCTTTGTGTTTGTTTTAGTATATTAACTGGTTTGGACCATATATCGAACACCATCCTTTAAGGTTAAGGGGTTGAGATTTCATAGATGAACAAGATTTGTAATAGGTTAGCATTGTAATGATTCAACTCGTTAACTTGATTTTTTTTAATAGAGGTGCCAAATATCAATTGTTATTGCATGGACCATGGTTCAAAACGACGTCGTTTCTTCATTTAAGGAGAGATGATTTGTTGTGCATCTTTTTTTTTTTATAAATAATATAAAAGATGCTTCATCTCTTCCGGACGAAGAACAACCGTCTTCCTCGCTCTTTTGGACGCCATCTCCACTGCTTCCTCAATTGTGTTGTTACAAACACACAAGAAAACGACCATCCGACTCCATTGCTGCACAATACAAGAGCTTCTTGAAGGTAAACATCTAATTCTAGACTCACATTGTGATTACGAACCTAAACATCAATTAAGTACATTTTCAACTACCTAGGGTTTTAAAAATTATTCAAGTAGAAATTGAAAAATATTGTTCATTGTTTATATGTTGTTTTTGAGCAGGTAGTTTTTGTGTACTAAATACATTATTGATATGCATAAAGTACATCTTTGATTGCCTAGGGTTCTTGCTAGTTTTAAGGGATTATTTAAGCAGAAATTTAGTCGTATTATACATTGTTTGGATTATATATTCAAATAGCGCATCCATAAAGTGATTGTTTCTGTGTATATAATATTTTTTTATAGAGTACATTATTTTTGTTCATAAAGTACACTATTGGTGTGTATAATTTTTTATATCTCATTATATATATATATATATATATATATATATATATATATATATTGATGAACATGAAGGGCACAACCCCAGAAAAAAAAAAAGAAATAGTTAGTCGTCTCAGAATCTCTGCAGCTCGACTTGATTGCAACGAATGCACTCAGCAAGCTCTCTAGACGGGCATGTAGAAAACACATAAATATCCCAATCATCATTGCAGTTTTTGGCTAACCAGTCTGCAATGTGATTTTGTTCACGGAGTACATGGCAACATCTTACAGTCCAGGTCCTTCTCATCCAGCTTCTGCACTCAAGGATCAAGTTGGACAGGGGTCCTCCTTCGATATTATTGGAGTCAGGATTGTTGATCCACCGAGTTAGACTAGTCGAATTACTTTGTCTAATTATGTTGTCGTATCCCAGTCTCCATGCCATTTTGAGGCCGTAAAGTAGAGCCCAGGTCTCGACCATGTCCACATTGCAGTCCGGTCAGTCCCCCAAGTTCTTCTGGAACACCTCAATCCAATCATCATTGTGATTCCTTATGACTCCTCCACAGCTAGCAGTCTTAGTACGTGCGTTCCAGCTGCCATCCACATTGAGCACAACCCACCCGGAGTCCGGTTTCTTCTAGCAAAGGATATTTCTTAACGGTAAGACACAGGGTCTTTTCCGGATATTAGTGCCTTCCAACGCAAGATGAACCTTCGAACTGTATTTCTTAATCCAGGCTACTTTTTGATTCTTGTGACTTTTTTCCTTATGAAACACATAAACATTTCTCCATTTCTAGATGTGCCAACAAATAATACTCAGCGGCATTCTAATGGTGAAAGACATACTTTCCTCCTCTTATTCTAAGGTTTCTTTCCAACCAAGTATTCCAGCTCATGGTGAGCTCTCTATCAAAATGGTGAGGCGCGCGGCATGATGGCTTTCCATACCTCTGTGGTG
Organism: Ipomoea triloba; assembly: GCF_003576645.1. NCBI lineage: Eukaryota > Viridiplantae > Streptophyta > Magnoliopsida > Solanales > Convolvulaceae > Ipomoea > Ipomoea triloba. Next base: position 14,267,846 of record NC_044919.1, on the reverse strand, counting down.
GCGGGGCACTTTCTCAAGACGTGGTCTATGTCTTCTTTAAGATTACCACACAGTTGACATTCTTCAACCTCAGTCAGGTGTCTTTTCCTTCTTTCGACGTTGCACATGATTCGACCGTGCATCACCAGCCACATGAAGTACTTTATCCTATTGGGCAATTTGATGTTCTAAACTATGTTCTAGTTGATCGTTGTTTGCTCCAAAGATTGGTGTTTAGCTAACGAATAGGTTGAGCTCACCCAGAAGTCACCCATGGGTGTTCCTTTCCACAGAATGGAGTCATTGAGGTTGGGATCCTTTGACAAAAAGATTCCCCTAATTTTATTGACCAGATGAGGAGGAAGAACTTGGTTTAGCTTTTGAAGATTCCAACCTGATTCTTTGTCCCAATAGTCTCTCACTATGGCTTCTTCTTCTTCTCTAGTTATTTGATTGGTCGGCTCCCGGAGAAGCTTCCCTTCGACAAGCCAGTTTTGAGTCCAGAATCTTGTGTTTCGCTCGCTTCTAATGGCCGTTTGGATGCCATTTTTAAGAATGGGAAAGGCAGCATTAATCCCTTTCCAGGTGTTCGAGCTACTGGTAACTGGATCGATGTTTTCCAAACTTGTTTGGTTCTTGGAATATTTAGCTTTTAGCACTTGAATCCATGAAGAGTTTTCACCCTTAACAAATCACCATCCAAGTTTGGCTAAAAAGGCTAGGTTCATTTCTCTCATGCTTCTTATTCCAAGACCTTCTGCCGATTTTTGTTTTGATATAATCTCCCACTTGACCAAATTACAACCTCTCTTGTGCTCTAAGCTTCCCCAAATGAATTGCCTGATTTTCCTGTCAATGTTGTCGCACATCGTCTTGGGTGTCAAGGCTGTTTGCATCGTATAGTACGGGATGGAGCTCAACACCGCCTGTGCCAGGATGTACCTTCCAGCCAGAGATAGGAACCTGGTTTTCCACCCTTCCAGCCTAGCATTAATTGTAATACCCCAAAAATCATTTTTACCCAAACTTCCAAATTATCACGTTTCAAATAAAGTTACAAAAAGGATTTCACTTTTGTAAATATTTTATCTAATGGGTGTTAAAAATTTAATATTTTTAAATCCATATTTCGGATGATCCAGTGTAAAGGGATTAGGTAATCTCATTTAATTCCAAAAGTCTTATGTTGATATGGTAATTTGCTCGGGATACGTGAGTAAGAAGTACAAAACTAACTTTATATGACCCAAAAGATTATCCGACCTGAATACAGATGTTTAGACCGGACCCGACCTCTCTCTCTTTCTTTAAGATTGTCCTCTCTCCCGATCTGCCAAAAGTCCCCTTCTCTCTACATTAAATGCCGTATTTATAGTGGGTGCTAAGGGATAAATCTCGGGTTATCAGCATGCTGGGCACGTGGTGGACATGCACTAGGCAACTGTTAGGTGACTCGGGGGCGTGACGACTATGCCTCCACCCGACCCATTTTTGCTACTTGAGCCATCTGTAGCAACTTCCCACACCTGTTCGTCCGGGTCGAGGCACACTGCGCGACCTATTTCCCGAGCCGTGCACTCGACCAAGAAGTCGACAAGAGCTTGCCCTTTGATCGCTGGCCTGGGGCGATATTCTATAGCAAATTGAGTGAGCATCATTACCCACTTTACCATGCATCCTGATTAGCTGGAGGTCCAGAGGACAACTCCGATTGGTTGGTCGATCAATACTCACACGGTTCGGCCCTGGAAATACGGCGTTAACTTCTTGGCTGTTGTGTACAGTGCGAAGACAACCTTTTCGATCCGAGAATACCGAAGCTCGGATCCTTGGAAGGCATGATTGATATAATATACGAGGCGCTGAGTATTCGTGTGGTCGGTTCGATAAAGAACTGCACTCACCACCCTATCTGCCACTGCTAAGTACACGTCCAGCGTCTCCCCGGCCTTGGGCTTTGATAAGACGATTGGGGACATCAGGTACTGTTTCAAGCCTTCGAACGCTTCCCGAAATTCATCAATCCAAGTGAAATTGTTGATCTTCCGAAGGATTTTGAAAAACGGGAGCGCCCGTTCGACCAGTTTGGATAGAAACCTGCTGAGCGCGGCCAACTGACCGGTTAGGTACTGTACTTCCCGAACAGTAGTGGGTGGTTGCATGTCAAGTATGGCTTTGACCTTGGTTGGGTTCGGCTCGATCCCTCGTTTTGTCATCATGAAACCCAAGAACTTCCCGGTCTGGAGTGCAAATGTACACTTCATTGGGTTTAAACGCATCCTATATCGACGCATGATCGTGAAACATGCCCGTAGGTCTTGATCATGATGAGATCGGTCGGGGCTCTTGACGAGCATATCGTCAATATATGCTTCCATGGTGTTTCCCAACAGCTTTTCAAATAGCAGGTTTATCATTCGCTAATAGGTCGCCCTGGCATTTCTTAATCCGAAGGGCATCACTCGGTAGTAGAACAAGCCATCAGGGGTCACGAACGTTGTTTTGTCTTCATCTTCGACCGCCATCATTATTTGGTGATATCCTTTAAACGCATCCATGAAGCTCATGATGTCAGCTCCAACAGTCTCATATACCATCTAGTGGATGCTCGACAAAGGATATGGGTCGAGAGGGCATGCTTTGTTTAGGTCCATGTAGTCTACGCACATGCGCCAGGTCGGCGGCTTGGGGACCAAAACTATGTGTCTACGTTGGCGACCCAATCTGGATAGACTACCGGCCTGACGTGGCCGATTGCTTCAAGAGTCCGAACTTCTTGACGTACAAATTCTCTTCTGTCCGAGGAGAGATGCCGCTTCTTCTGCATAACCGGCCTGAAACTTGGATTAACCGCTAGCCGATGGCAGATCACCTTTCGGTCAATCCCGGGCATATCTTCTAGGCTTCAGGCAAAAATATTGGCATATTCTCTGAGGACAGCTAGGATGCTTTCTCTAAGGTCTAGCCTAAGGATCTCCCTATTCGGACTGCTATTTCAAGATATGCGTGATCTAAAATCACCTCTTCTACTTCTTCCGAAGGCTTGGGTTGTTTTCGCTTGTCTTCGTCCTTCCTTTTGGAAATAGTATTGACCCGAGACGATCCGGCTTCCTGCTTTTACATAGCTTTGACATAAAACCGGCGAGCATAACGAACGTCACCTTGGAGGACACCGACCCCTTCTGGCGTTGGAAATTTCATACACAAGTGTGGCATCGAAATTACCGCCCCGAGCTGAGAGATGCCTGGCCTATCTAATATGGCATTGTGGACTCAGGCTAGATTGACAACCATGAAATCCATTTCAACCTTCTGTATTTGGGGAAAAGTAACGACTTCGACCGGTAATCTTACACTTCCTTCAGGCTGGATCGTGTCTCCCGTAAATCCCGATAGGGGTGTTCGGATCGGGGTCATTGCGACTAGGTCGAGGTTCAGCTTTTTGAAAAAATCGTAGTACAACACATTGAAACTACTTCCAGTGTCTACCATCACACGCTGTACATCGACTCCCATTATATCGATGGTGACGACCAAAGCCTCGGTACCGTGATCGGGGTCAGTTGGCAAATCATCAGTCGTGAGCGCTATGGGGTCGGTTCTTGGCCGTTTCTCTCGAGGCCCTGCATCGATGATGCCCACATGCAGCTCTCCGGACCATCATCGCCACTCATCCGGTGCATCGCCCCCTTCAGGGCCTCCAAAAATGACGTGGATGGTCCGGTTTGTGCTCGGAATGGGCGGTGGTTCATTCCGATCGCCACGGTTGCAGTCTTTGTCCTTCTTTTCTTTCTCTGACTTCTTGAACATTTTTCTCCATGATAGTCTACTTTTTTCCTTTTGAACAAACTGGGACAGCTCGCCCAATTTTAAGAGCTCGTCGATCACCCTCTTTAGGCTGGAACAATCATCCGTGTCATGTCCTCTATTCCGGTGATATGCACAGTATTTAGACTTATCGTCTCCATCTCGGCCATGCTCGGAAAATCGTATAAGGTTACATGACTGGGCATAATCTAACACTTCAACCACCGATCGTGTCAGCTGGGCGAAGCCCGGGCGCGCTCGCAGCCCGATCCGTCCCTGCATTTTTGCGGTCTGTCAATGTTTCGATGATCGTTCTGACTCGGTCCTGCTTCCTGCCGACGCTTAGCGGTATTGGCTTCTCCAGCATTAGCATGGTCGGCCACCTCGATCCGGAGATCGGCGTTGATCTTCTCGATCTGGGTATTAGGCCCATGGTCATGCACCTTGATCCGGAGATCGGCGCTGATCCTCTCGATCAGGGTATTAGGCCCATGATCGAGCACCTCGATCCGGAGATCGGCACTGATTTTCTCGATTAGGGTATTAGGAACCTGATGGGGAATAACCCTCGGATTACTGCCCCTTACTTATGGTCGGGAAACAGCACACGTATGTCTCTAGCCTTATCCCGACCACTCTCCGACCTGGATCGGTATTCCCCGACCTTACCTTTTCCCACCTCAGATCCTCCAAGAAGGAATCGATCATGGAGTTATTCCCGACCTGGATAGGTCGGATCATTATCATGCAAGTAGCTCTGCAGACAGGCTATCATGCCCCACGTGGACGGCCCCGAGTCACCTAACAGTTGCCTAGTGCATGTCCACCACGTGCAAGTAAAATGTATTACATGTGCAAATAAATTGTACACTGAGCAATACTAAGGGTGTGTTTGGTTGGTGGGTTTAGGCATAAGGTATGGGTATCAAAGTGATTGTTATTGTTTGGTTGATAGGTTTTTAGAATACTACTATGGGTTTGGAATACCCCATTAATTGAAAAACCCATACCCTAATGGAATAAGGGTTTCATTTCCCTTCCACATTTCTTCCCCAACTATTAATAATCATTCTCATTTCACCATACTACCAAACATGCAAAATACTTTCACCAAAACCCATTACCCTTACCAAGTATTTGATACCCATACCAATTCCGATTCCCATTTGCGAACCAAACACACCCTAAGTGCACCGAATGTTATAACTAGGTGCATGAATATTAACAAAGTAAATTACTTGCACTTGTAAGTGAAAATAGGTGCACAAGTGCAAGTAAAATGTATTACATGTGTAAGTAAAAATGTACGCTGAGTTCAATACTAAGTGCACCTAATGTTATAACTAGTTGCGCCTAACGTTATAAGTGGGTGCACCTAAGTGCATGAATGTTAACAAGGTAAATTACTTGCACTTGTAAGTGAAACTAGATGCACTTATAACACAATTACTTGCACCAAAGTTTGAGTTATTTACGAAAATGCCACTACGTCGTTTTTTTTTAAAATTACATCTGATTTGTTGATTTGGACACGTAGACGGCTGCGAAGCGTTCTCATTTTCTTCCGTAGAGATGGTTCGCACCCGACCGCGCCTATATATATATAATATAGTTGTGATCTATAAATTGTATTATTCTATATTTGTAGCTGAAGATCCAATCCTCACTACTACATAGACGGCTTTTAACGTCGGCTAAAATCCGACGTTGATTTGGCCGACGTTGTAAGGGTACACATACAACGTCGGCTGAATGTTAACCGACGTTGTAAGGTACACATACAACGTCGGCTAAATGTTAACCGACGTTGTAAGGTACACTTACAACGTCGGCTAAATGTTAACCGACATTGTAGGTAAACATACAACGTCGGCTCTTTACAAATAGCCGACGTTATAGGTAATTTAAAAACTACTAAAATACCCTACAACGTCGGCTCTTTACAAATAGCCGACATTGTAGGTAATTTAAAAACAAAAAAATTACCCTACAACGTCGGCTATTAAGACTAGCTGACGTTGTAGGGTAATTTTTTTTTAAATATTCATTTTATTTTTCTATTTACACCCAAAACCAGCTCAAATATATATAGCTATCACAATCACATTCAAAACCTATACAATTTATATTTATAATATCAAAATTAATAAAAGCAATAAATCTCACAATTGATACTAATTAATAATACAAGTTCATCAAAAATTATCTATATTAATTAATACAAGCAATAATCTTCTCCCAAACTTTGTACCAAAAGCAATAAAAGCAATACATCTCACATTACTATTTCACATACTAATGCAATGTATTAATCCATTCATCAATGAAGTACTTGGCCCATGTGTCTCTAACTTTATCAATCTCTTGTTGATTGTACCTCAATGAACCAACTCTCTCCACTATCTATAATGTTGAAAAGTAATAAATAATTAGTATGCTAATTTAAGCTAGTATTTTTAAAATTTGAATGAGAAATGTATTTTCTTAAATTACTTGCCTTATCCATTCCTTCGTATGCTTCTTTGGAAAGAATTTCAAACATGTACTTCATCACATAATACCCGCATTCAGTACCTCCAACTTGTTTGGCACATTATATTTGAATTATAATACAATTAAGAATTCATTTAATTAAAAACAATGAAATATATGTAGTTTTACAAATGTATAAAATACTTACCAAACAATTAATCCATTTTGGTTGACGATTTGTTTTCTTTCCTTTGGGATGTAATGTTGATTTCACACACCTATAAATATAAGAGATATGTATATATACATAAATACTATATGGCACCGTACTTTATGTATAATAACTAGAGTTTATTACTGAAATGGTCCCTCGACTATTGCGAAATTACCAATTTGGTCCTCGACAATTTTTCGTGCCCAATTAAGTCCCTCGACTTTGAAAATTTTAACCAATTTGGTCCTCCGTTTATTTTACCGTTAAACATCCATTAAAATCGGGACCAAATTGGTAATTTTTCTATAGTCAAGGGACCATTTCAGTGAAAATTTAATTACCAATTTGGTCCCTTGACTATAGCAAAATTACCAATTTGGTCCCGATTTAACGGATGTTTAACGGCAAAATAAACGGAGGACCAAATTGGTTAAAATTTTCAAAGTCGAGGGACTTAATTGGGCATGAAAAATTATCGAGGACCAAATTGGTAATTTCGCAATAGTCGAGGGACCATTTTGGTAATAAACTCTAATAACTATTAATTAGTTATAAATTCCTAATTTGAAGCAAAAATAAGGTCTGAAATTGAAGGCATTGGACTATATTCAAAACCCTACAACGTCGGTTATTTATAGTAACCGACGTTGTCGGTTAAAATAATTTAAATCGGCGCGATACGACGTCGGCTAAACCCCTAGCCGACGTCGTATCGCGCCGGGGCTTACTCCAAATTGGATACGAGGTCGGCTACCACACCTAGCCGACGTTGTATCGCACCATCGTCTAACTTACACACTTTAACGTCGGGTATTAGTAAATAGCCGACGTTAAATGGTTTTTATTTATTTTTAATTAATTAATGAACCTTTAACTTTGGCTAATTATTTAGCCGACGTTAAATAACCGATGTTGTATATGATTTCTGTAGTAGTGCCTGTGAACCACAATGATAAGAGAAGAGTTGTTTAATTACATACTTGCGTTGTTGTTTTGCTTATATAAGAATAGCTTCAGCACATAATTGGATTTTATGATTCTATGTCACACTGACTTGGATTTTATATATATATATAAATCCAGTCTTTAAATTGTATACATGAATGTTTTCAAAAAGAAAATAAATAAAATTGTATACATGAATGCTTAATATTGCTATCTATAAACATGTGTAACCAAAGAATGTTTGAATATATATGGTGGAGAAATATGTATTTTGTCTGTGTCCACAATAACACGACCTATGTGGTTGTGCTCAATGATCTCCTTCCACTCGCAGTGCATGTAAGCTTGTGTAATTAGGATAATGTATAGCCTCTTTAATTTAAACCTTTCTCTGCAGGAGAAGAAGAAATCAACTCCAGTTAAGGTGCCTGAAGTAAAAAGAATTAGGAGGGGCCGTGGTAAACTGGAAGATATCATGTTTAAACTTTTTGAAAGACACCTAATTGAACCTTGAAGAATCTAGTCCTAGATAGAGACAGATCAACCTGCGGTATGTTTTATTTCTAGTTGACAGCTTCGTATTTTGTGATCATATAGGCAAATACTAAACTGTCTTTTGTCTTGTTGATTGTTATAATCCCAGTTGCGATCCAAATAGTTTATTAATTGCTGGTTGCTATGAGTAATTAATTACTTTGTTTGAGTGTAAAATTTACTCTCTATTGGTGAGCCCGGTGTTGGAAAAACTGCAATTGCTAGGGGGTATTATCTATAGTTTCCCGTGTTTCTTATCTATGATATGCTTAATTTTATTTGTTTTTAAAGTTAGGATAAGTATAATGTTTTGTTACTAATACATGCGCTGCTTTAACTATTAGCGTCAAGTGCGATTGTGTATAGAAGTAGATAGTGTCAGATAATCACAAACATATGTGTGATAAGACCTTGTAATCTAGTGGAATCCGGTGTCTCGGAGCCTCAGTGGAGGCAACTGTTGACTCTCTGTGCTTCAGTAGGTTGAACAAGGTGGGATTATGCAGTCATATTTCTTGCCAAGAGCTGAAAATTTTACAGCACAACAGATTATCCGTGGAGATGTTCCTGACCCTCTTGTGAATCGAAAGGTTATAACTACTATTCCAAAGTTTAGATTTTGTTTAAGATGTATTTTGCCATGCAATATATTTTGAATGTGAATCTTAATATGCCAATTTTATTTTAGTTTTGAGGGTAATGTTCTTTGCATATAAGCATTTGACAGTGGTTTTCCTATTGTTCCATTGATATCATTGGATATAGGTTCAAAGCTTGCTACCTCCACACTGGGCAGATTATAATATTTATTGATGAGATCGACATTGTTGTTAGTGCAGGTCAAGTTAATTCCATTTCTTCATCTTTTTCCTGTTCTGTTATGTACTAGTTTTGTTTTCCTTTTATTTATTAGTTAGTTCACGCAACCTTTTGTTAAATTGGCCTCAACCTAAGCAAAAGTCGTGTGTTTATTTTCACTTTGTTGTTTAAAGTAAAAGCTTGAATTAGGCTTTTCTGTTATGATTTATGAATATGTGCTGCTGGTGGGGCAATCGCGCAATGGATGTTGGAAATTTACTGAAATCAATATTTGGTCGGGGTGAACTTAGATGTATTGGAGCAACTACACTGAATGAATATGCATTGATAGAGAGTAGCTTCATTTGTGGTACAATAAATGCTAACACATACGATGATACAATATCGACCGCATAGCCATCAGACAACGCTAATTCTACAGAGATGCAAGATGAGATTGAGAATTTGAACATTTCTATGCTTTTTATGCAACAAATATTGAGAGTGAGAGAGTTGGTACTTCATCACCTTCATCACAACGGGATTAAACTTGATATTGATTTTTTTTATGGATTATTATATTGTTGTTTAGACATAAATTTGATATTAAGTGCAAAATTCAATCTATTGAACAATAAAGTAGTATTACTTTTATATTACAAATTATATTGTATTTTAGTTTAAATAGTGCTTTTGTTTATAAATATAATTGAAAGATTTATGTCGCCTAAAACGTTACAAAATCACGACAGTAATGAATTCCGTTATTTTTTTACGATGGAATTTTGTGAAGGAAGACAAACTTTGCGAGGGAATATTTAGCGACGAAACTGCTACGGAAATGAACCATATTGTAGTTTCCATAGTCACGTTGCTTATCCTGAATTTTCTTGGCTGATTTCACGGCAAATGGAAGACATTGGAATAATTCGATTGACTTCAATGTTGAAATTTCAGCAAAGTCAATTGGGATCTCTCTCAATTTATGGCATTCCAAAGATATAGGTGCTCAAGTTTTGGGAAATTATGGCTACTTGCCAAAGACCTTGTGGTCTAGTGGCACTCGGTTTACACTCCCACATGGAAGGGACTGGGTTTGAGCCTCAATGGGAACACCTCTAGCCTAGACAATTTGCTAAGAATATTAAAATATCATACCAACTTGAAATCCAAAGTCCCTCGAGCTGCTCAAAATAGGCTGTGTTCCAAACCAACTTGAAATCCAAAGTCCCTCGAGCTGCTCTAAATAGGCTAAGTTCGCAATGCAGGCATTACTCTCTCTGCCTTCACCTTTAATACTTACCTTCTTCAAGCATGGAATATTGGTAATGTATTCTTTTGAGCAATCTTCAGCGCTTATCCAATTAAGTTTTTGAACAAAATTAAGAGGATTTCCACCAAAATACTTAGTGCAACGAATAGAGTGTAGTTGTGGAAACTTCGAATACTTACCTCCTTCATCTAATCTATATGATACTCTTCCACAACAATAAAGTGTTTGAAGATTCCAAGACCTTGGTAATTCTATACTTTTTCTACGTCTTGACTTTAGGAATCCCTCAGCCCCGAACAATTCTATATCAGTTCCAACTCTTAGGAATCTCAAATGGAAAACATCCACAATATTTTTTTTTATCCAGACATGCTTATTCTCACAGAAAAACTCTCAGTAGATTGCCATTTCAAAAATTTGAAAATGATTTCCTTTGCCAAAAACTAAAGAAGGATCTATAGCTTTTCAAAGTAAAATGTTGTATTGTAGACATGTTAAAATCTACATATTGGATGCTTACCCAGCGAAAATCTCTTTGAGGAAAATAAGAACTACTTTCACTCTGGACAACAAGCAAAAGGTTCTGGTTTTGAGCTTCTCTAACACAAAAGGCATGCCATAAATCATGCATCCTAAACCTCTTAATTTTTCTTCCACGAGAGCATAGTTGATATGAAATTATTAGGTTTCTATCCATAAGTTCTTGCATGTACCTGTTAGCCACTGCATCAAAGTTTTCATTCTCAAATGCCTTAGCTTTACGAGAGTCCTTGGGCAAGCCATAACTTTACAAGATTATTAGCATTGATCTCGTGATCTTTTGGAAAAACTCCCAAGTATAAGAAACAAGCTTTCAAGTTGTGGGGCAAATGATTGTAACTCAATGAGAGTATTCTAGAACATTCTTCATCATCTAGAGTAGTTGCAGAAGAAGAACTTAGAGCATTGGCAGTATTCTTCCACTCATCTAGAGTGTTGAGTTTGGAAAAAAGGCTTGCAACCACAATAATTGCCAAAGGCAATCCTTTGCATTTTCCAACTACCAGTCTCCCAATCGTTTCAAATTTAGCACCACGAGATTTACATGCCTTTTCATTAAATAGTTTCCAACTATCACTTTGTTCTAACAATTGCATTTGATGAGAAAAGTTATCTTTGGTGCATATATGATTAGCCACCTCATTATTTTTTCCTAATAAAATTTAGACATGTGGTGAAAATTTTCTCATTGTGAGTACAATTGTAATTGTTGGTTGAAAGCTGGCCAAACGAAGATCTTCCAGAGATTCTCACAGATTTGACCTGAAATTTCCTTTTTCAATATTAGGTAAGAAGTATGGCCCGGTTTAGAGAGCTTTAATTCCTAAGTTCAAATTTGTTAATTTTCCCAAGATCATATGTGTATTTTGTATAAATACCCCTCTGAAACACATTGAAACGGGTTCTGAAATCAATATTCTTGCCATTACTCTGTCACTTTTCTCTCCTATTATTTTTCTCTTTGTTTTACGGTTGTGTTGGTCCGCCGTTTGACTACCTCGTGGCCGTAAAACCAACCGTAAGTGTGCAAAACTCTTGACATTTGACAAAATGTTTCTGGATAGGAAGATAATAAATTAAGCGTACAAGGGATAAAAGAAAGCCCACCAAAAGCTAAAAAAAATGCAAAAGACTCTTTAGCAGCAGATTATATTGCTCATTGTATTCCTAGTATCAGCCAACAACTTGAAGCAAAAAATTTAGCAACACTCAGCAATTCTGGAGCAATCTGTCCAAATTCATGGGCGAAAACCAATTGTGAAAAAAATAAATATTGGAAGAACCTCTGTTGAAATTAAGTTTATAGTAGCACATTAGTGTAGGTGACTTCTATAACGTGTGACACTACTTCAAACTATAAAAAGAAAAAATTAAGCGTACTCAGTACACCAATATAAACCATTGTCATAATGTATATTTAATAGACAAATATAATATTTTTTTATAAAAACAAATAATGTATTTTTAGTATATTATAAATTTACCGAAAATAAATTATTTTGTATACTGTCAAATAATGTATATTCAGCACACAACAAATATATTTTTATTATATTAAAAATGTACCTTGTATTTATGGTCCACGAAAAAATTTGTGGACTTTAAAGAAGGAAAAAAAAAAAATTGGGCCAGCTTGCTCTAAGCCTTGCCCATATTGACAACTCTATATATTTGTAGCAATTTATATCATGGACCAAGGTCCACATATCACTGTGGATCCTAGATCAAAACGATGTCGTTTAATGTTTAAACTTTAACAGACTCCGTAGCTTCCAGTTTCTCATGTTTCAACACAAATTTTAATTATTTATTCTACGTACAAAATACTTACGCTTAAGGTACAAAATAGCGTAACATGATGTACATAAACGCATAAAACGAGATACATACACATGTTTTCTATTTTACTTATTCTCATATCTAATTTATGTAAATAATTTATATCTTATAGGCACATAATTTCATAATACAAGACATAAATTCGTAAAATAAGACACAATATATTTTGTGGTATATAACTACTAATCAATTTCAGGTACAGAATCATTACGCTTAAGGTACAAAATTGCGCAACATGATGTACAGAAACGCACAACATGAGATACATACACATGTTTTCTATTTTACTACGATATATATACACATGTTTTCTATTTTACTTATTCTCAAATTTGATTTATGTAAATAATTTATGTCTTATAGGCATATAATTTCATAATACAAGACATAAATTCGTAAAATAAGACACTCAATATATTTTGTGTTATACAACTACTAATCAATTACATGTACGGAATCCTTACTAAGTATAGAATTGCATAACATGATGTACAGAAACGCATAACACGAGATACATACACATGTTTTCTATGTTACTTATTCTCATATATGATTTATGTAAATAATTTATGTCCTATGGACACATAATTTCATAATACAAGACATAAATTCGTAAAATAAGACACACAATATATTTTGTGTTATACAACTACTACTAGTTAATTTCAGGTACAGAATTCTTACGCTTAAGCTATAGAATTGCATATCATGATGCAACAAACACATAACACGAGATACATACACATGCTTTACAGTAAAAAAAAAAAAAAAAAAAAAANAAAAAAAAAAAAAAAAAAAAACCTCTGTTACGCGAACTGAACAATAAATGTTCGCTATTAAAACTAAATTTCAAAACGACGTCTATAGGACTAGGGTCCACAGTACACTATGGACCCTGGTCCACGGTACACTGTGAACCCTGGTCCACGGTACACTGTAAACTCTGGTCCCCGGTATAACGATTGTATATTTGTAAGAGAGTAATATTTTTATCGCACAACATTATTTTAAATTGTAAATATAAGTATTTTCTGTTGGAGATTCCGGTGACCTCTGCAACTTGCACTACTAATTCACTTTATCAGTATTGTTAATAATTTTAGTTTTTTAAGTTAACAATTCTAGCAATATATAGTGACAAATGGTTGGTTGTTGGGAAAATAAAATGTTATTGTCGTTGGCAAATGGCTGACCTTAATAGAGGCAACTCACGAAACTAGTCAAACAATTGACTTGATAATCACAAAATTTTTAAGTTTAACTTTGTATTAGAATTGTCTATTAACCTTCTTAATTTAAACAAGTTATATACAAGTCACAGGACAATTTTACTTAGAGCGTACTTTGAAACACAATTCAAAAACTAAATAATGTTATACTACCTCCGTCCCATTTTGGTTGTCTGGTTCATTTAACGAGACTTGACTGAAGTTATTGTTAATCCAATTTTACATAATATTAAGTTCAACATTAATATATAAAATTGATATATTTAGAAAGTACATTAAAAATACTATTAAACACAAAAAAATTAAATTTTAAAATAATAAAAAATTACTAAAGAAAATAAGTAATGAAGAAAGAGTTGGTTTGACCAATGAATAGTAAATAAGACATGTAAAATGGGACAGAGGGAGTATATGATTGTTGAGGCTGTCATGGTTGAAAAACAATAGCTATACGTTTACATTATTGTCCCTTTAATGTATCAATTATTAAAAACTAACATTAGATTTTAACAAATATTTGATTTGAGAACTAAAAACGCTACAAAGTGAAAAATTCAAAGACTAAATAAGGTTATATCTACTATACTAATAAGAGCCAAAGAAAGTTAGGTCTATAATGGGTAGAAAAAATGATGGTCAAAGACCTTGTGGTCTAGTGGCACCCGATGTCTCGGTTTACACTCCCACATAGTTGATGGGAGTGGGTTTGAACCTCAGTGGGGGCAACTGTTGACTCTTTGTGCTTCAGTAGGTTGATAAAGTATTTTTTCTTCTTCAAATTTCATAATTTATCCTTAATTATATGATTATTCGTTAAATTAAATATTCTCTTTTCCGTTAATATTCCGTTAACTTTTAACTTACCCATTAATTTCTATAAGTAAGGTCTTGGGTTCGAACCTCATCCCTCATCCCAATCAAAGTTGACATAATTGTTGAACATATACTGAGAATATGTGAGAGTATATTATTCAAAAGTACCCCACTCTATTAGTCTTATTAAATTAAATAAATTAGTAGTTACAACAAAAAAAAAATGCATATGCATTTATTCAATGTCTACAATGCCTTTATTCAAAAATTCATTATCAAAAAATTTAAAAAGAAATATAATTTCAATAGTTATATTGTCTATATTTTCTACAATGCAAAGATTCCTTACCTTCAATTTATTAATTAATTATATTCACTACATTGTTCATTGTTTTCTTTTTACACTATCTTGTAATTACATATCAAAGTTATACTAAAAAAATAATGTTATATATTTATTTACCAAGTATTATGTTAATAACATGGAAAAAAATAGTTTGAAGCCAATCATATTAACTACTTAGAGAGGATTTGTTGACAAAGAAGACATTCAAATTGTGAGCTATGTGCAGTCACTATCAGCTTAGGCTTTTAGTTGAGATGGAGCACATGCTTTAATTTGGTATCAAAGTCATGCAAAAGATCATGGGTTCGAATCTCCGCGTCACCCAAAAAAAGGACTTCCACGTGTTGCGGTTGGAATCCACCGCACACGTTGAGGGGGCGTACTGCAATAGAATATTGTGACACACTTGATGAAATGAAAAGATTAAAGAATCAATCTTTTAAATTCAAAAAATGAAGAAATTTCAAAAATAAATACCGTTGCAGCATTCATTAATCTTTTTAAATATATTAGAACTAATATAAATTTACAATTCATTTCATTTTTTACAATCAACTTGCTTGGGTTAAAGACAAAATCAACATCAATCTTGACAACAAAAATAATTGGTATATAGGATGTAGTCACTGTTTAAAAATATTTATGCACAAAGTGGCAAACTATTTAACTGCATGCATTGTAATGAAAAGGCAGTAGTGGCTACTCTAAGATTAGTATCAAATTAACTAAAACAATTTACAAAAAAAATAAAAAAATACAGACACACACACATAGGGGTGGGAATAGGCCAGGCCCCTTCATAGGGGCCTACGGCCTAGCCTACTTAGGGCCTAGCTTGGCCTAGCCTATTTAATAAAAAGGCCAGGCCTAGGCCTAATTAAAAGCCTATTTAGTTAAATAGGCCTAGGTCTATATTTAAAAGCCTAGCCTACAAGCCCGCAGGCCTAGCCTATTTATATATATATATATATATTATAATATTTATATTTAATATTTAATTATTATATATTACATTTTATATCTAATATATTTATATATATATACATTTTAATATTTATATAAATGTATAATATTTATATACATTTTAATATATTTTTTACAGGTATACTTTAAAAGGCTTTAAAATGCAGGCCTTAAATAGGTTCAATGCCTATTTAAATAGGCTCAAAGCCTATTTAGGATCTATTTTGAAGCCTTTTTAAAGGTCTATATGTTAAATAGGCTTTTAAAAAGGCTTCAGGCCAGGCCAGGCCAACTGTAGGCTCAGGCTTGAGCTAAAAAAAAGGCTACATACAGGCTCAGGCCCAGGCTCAGGCTTTAGATTTTCATAGCAGGCCCAGGCCTAATTTTCTAAAGCCCGGCTCGGCCTAGCCTATTTCCACCCCTACACACACACACATAGAGCACACAAAATCAAGTACTACACCCATTCATACTAATTCCAAAAATATGAACTTCAAAATAAACATGTGCAAAATGGATGTAGAAACTGTTGATGAAACTAGACTGATACGGAATAATCCTGAAGAGAATATTCGTATTAATATATGGTAGAGTACAGGAAAAAATACCCTACGTGTGACCGAGCTCCGTGACAGTGGGTCAGCGGCTCCCGGTCTCTTTAGCTGTTGTTCAAGAGGTCCCAGCCCAAAAGCCCCCTCTCTCTACATTAAATGTGCCTTTTATAGCGGATATGGCCAGACCTACTCCGGTCGGGCTGCATGCAGGACACGTGGCAGACATGCACCGGTCACGCTATCGGTCCAATGCGCTTATGATAGGTGGATATGAGACCCCCACTTCGAATCCCGCCCGGGTTGCCGCGGCGACCCGGAGTGTATTGTACAAGGCTCGACAGACCGGGAACAGAATCTAAGGGCCTGGCTGAGTCCTTTTTCAGAGAGAGAGATCGGGATACGGAGACCGGATTTAGCCCTATCATCTAGCCCCCCAGCCCGGTCTTTTACGATCGCTGAGGAAAAAGTCCGGGCTGTAAGATCGGGTCCGGGCCGCACTATCCAAGGTTGATCAACAGAACGGGACAAGGGAAACGTCGTCGGCGGGTGTCGTCAGCCCTAATGTCCACGTGTCACGTTCGCACGAACCTCGGAACTTGGGCCTAGGCTAGGTCTACGGCGTGGGGAGCCGAACCGTCAGCCCCTTCTTTCTCCCTCTATAAAAGCGTGGTACGTACGGTGTTTTCGGCTTTCACGAACGAGACAAACCCAGAGCCTCCCGAGCTACCTATACTTCCCGATCTTTAGCGTTGTCGACCTCAGCACGTTTTCAAATTTTCTCTGACAGGTAACTCCCTTTGCTTATACTCGTGGATACATTCGTTTTACGATTTCGGGCGATCTCGAGTCCCGGGCTGACCTTAGTAAGACACCTCATTGTCCTTGCTAGGTACAGCCATGAGCGGATCGGATAGTCAAAACCTATCCCACCACAGCTACGGTGACTCGGTCGAAGTCGGATCGTTCACGGTCTCGACTTATGACTCTGACCTCAACGCCATAGACACTTACTCAGAACCCGAGGGCTCGGTCCGGGCTCATAACCAACCGAGGGCTGAGAATGACGAAGCAGACTCTCGGCCCGTTATGGAGCCTCTTTCCATGGAAGCAGGGCCCTCAGGTCGAGGAAAGCCTGCCCCTACGGCCTATGGTAGGGACTGGTTCGCCGGTCTACCAGTCGATTCTACGCCTCCAGTGGCCGCCAGCAGGATCCGATTAGACAGCAGCGGCCTGCGGCGACACACCAGTCTTCTCACTCGCGGGGAGATCGAAGAAGTTCGGGCCCTGTTAACCGGGACTGTTAACTATGAGACCAAACGGTCGTTAGGGAGCATCGTCGACCGAACGAATGGGGACTGGCTCGGGATGCACTTGGATTCCATCAAGGCCCCGTTGACCTTCCCTTTCCACCCCTTTTTGCTGGGTTTCATGAAATACTATGGTGTTTTGCCCGGGCAAATTGCCCCTAATGCCCACCGTACTCTCGCATGCTTCCCACAAATATGTAACCGCCACGGTCTCCCAACGACTCTAGAGCTTTTCCGGTACCTCTTCTCGGTCCGGCCTCTATCTATCAAGCACGGGGGTGGCGTCCTATGTATACAGTCTCGTGAGCACTTCTGCAAAATTTTACATTTGCCCGAAAACAATAGAGGCTGGAAAAACCGGATCCTGTCGGTCCGATACCCGTGGCCGCTTCCTGTTGACCGAGAGTGGCCAGAGTTCGCGACGGAGCACAAACGACCTAGGAAAAGCCGGGCTCTAGATGACGCGGCCATAAAGATTTCCGCCGAGGAATACGAGTACGAGATCTTCCGATCTCCCGAGGAATACCTGGAAGCAAATCTCGAGCCCCCCAGATATGATTTGCCCGAGAAGTACACGCCTAAGAGGGTGGTGGTGACGGTTGCCGTCAGACCTCCCCCTCTTGAGGCTGGGTCACGAGGTTTGTAAGACTTACCGATCTGAGGTCGGTTTTTACGGAGGTCGGTATACTAAGTCTTGTCTTCTCTGCTTTCAGGTGCCATGAGGAGCTTCCCGGTATCAGCTCGTCCGCCTGCACCCGCCAAGAAGATCAGTCTGGGGGCTAAGAAGGTCGAGCCCTCGAAGCCTGCGGATCCTACCGGCGAGGCGCCCGTGCCCGTCGGTCTACCTTTGGACGCGACCCACCCTGCCGATCTGGATAACGAGCAGGATGCAGCCCGGGCTGCCAAGCGAGGGAAAGAGAAAGAGGTGCCCGAGGTCGAGGAGGTCGCGGTCGTGAAACGTTCCCGTCGCGACGGGTCCGGGTCCACGACCCCCGTGATCAACGTGCTCATGAAGCACGGGGACGAATCCTCCGCCGCTCTGCTAACGAGGATCTGCGCCGCGGCTCCTCCTCCGGAGAAGACAAGCGGATGGTCGACCGCTCTAGTGGGAGAGCGCATCGCTCGCGACCTCATCCAGGTATCGCGAAGTGATTAATCGTGTTCTTGTTAGCGTCTACCGGTCTTCTCACCACCTTTCTCTTTCAGATGGCGCACTCGGTCACCGATCTGTATGCCCGGGCCAAGGACGGGGACGAGATCCATCGTCGGGACGTGGCCCCGCTCAAAAGGTCCCTTGCTAAGAGGGAACAGCGGATTAAAGAGCTCGAGGGGAAACTGAAGACGGCTGAAGAGACCGGAAGGAGGATCCTGGAGCGGGCTGATTTCGGCGAGAAGGTTTTGACGGATCCCGTCCTCCTGGCTAAGCATATCTGCCGAGGGCGGGAGACAGGTGAGGCCGTTCTTGCGGCCATCTCGCGCACGCCGGTCGGGGAGGACTTAATGTACGAGTTCGGGACTTGGGCGTTCAACAGCGGTCGTCGAGCCATGCAGAACGACGTTCGAGCTGCCTTAGAAGTCTCGATCGACGACGACGACCTCCACAGGGTTCTGGCCGTGCTTCCCGAAGAGGTGCCCGACCCTGGTCCGACGCCGTTCTCAACCGTCTCTGAGGGGCAAGTACTACCGGTCTCTTTCACCGACGCTTCCGCTGGACCAACGGCGGAGGTTGCGGAAGCCCCCGATGTTGGACCAGCGGCAGAGGGTGCAACGGAGCCCGGGGCCGAGCAGTCGGGCGAACGCCCTTAGACAGTAAACGCGGGAGCCCGGCCTCGTTGTGCCGGGTATTAATTCATTTTGACGACCTTTGAGTCGTCCCGTTTCGAGAGCCCGGCCTCGTTGTGTCGGGCGATACTCTTATTTTTAACGGCCTTGGAGCCGCTTTCACTCGTAGCATCTTTTGCTTTCTCCTTTTAAACACTTACTTTCGCGTTAAGGTCCGAAGACCGGTAACCGGGCACCTTACTCCCGGGGTGAGCACCTTGCTCTCACCATTAAGGTCCGAAGACCGGTAACCGGGCACCTTACTCCCGGGGTGAGCACCTTGCTCTCACCATTAAGGTCCGAAGACCGGTAACCGGGCACCTTACTCCCGGGGTGAGCACCTTGCTCTCACCATTAAGGTCCGAAGACCGGTAACCGGGCACCTTACTCCCGGGGTGAGCACCTTGCTCTCACCATTAAGGTCCGAAGACCGGTAACCGGGCACCTTACTCCCGGGGTGAGCACCTTGCTCTCACCATTAAGGTCCGAAGACCGGTAACCGGGCACCTTACTCCCGGGGTGAGCACCTTGCTCTCACCATTAAGGTCCGAAGACCGGTAACCGGGCACCTTACTCCCGGGGTGAGCACCTTGCTCTCACCATTAAGGTCCGAAGACCGGTAACCGGGCACCTTACTCCCGGGGTGAGCACCTTGCTCTCACCATTAAGGTCCGAAGACCGGTAACCGGGCACCTTACTCCCGGGGTGAGCACCTTGCTCTCACCATTAAGGTCCGAAGACCGGTAACCGGGCACCTTACTCCCGGGGTGAGCACCTTGCTCTCACCATTAAGGTCCGAAGACCGGTAACCGGGCACCTTACTCCCGGGGTGAGCACCTTGCTCTCACCATTAAGGTCCGAAGACCGGTAACCGGGCACCTTACTCCCGGGGTGAGCACCTTGCTCTCACCATTAAGGTCCGAAGACCGGTAACCGGGCACCTTACTCCCGGGGTGAGCACCTTGCTCTCACCATTAAGGTCCGAAGACCGGTAACCGGGCACCTTACTCCCGGGGTGAGCACCTTGCTCTCACCATTAAGGTCCGAAGACCGGTAACCGGGCACCTTACTCCCGGGGTGAGCACCTTGCTCTCACCATTAAGGTCCGAAGACCGGTAACCGGGCACCTTACTCCCGGGGTGAGCACCTTGCTCTCACCATTAAGGTCCGAAGACCGGTAACCGGGCACCTTACTCCCGGGGTGAGCACCTTGCTCTCACCATTAAGGTCCGAAGACCGGTAACCGGGCACCTTACTCCCGGGGTGAGCACCTTGCTCTCACCATTAAGGTCCGAAGACCGGTAACCGGGCACCTTACTCCCGGGGTGAGCACCTTGCTCTCACCATTAAGGTCCGAAGACCGGTAACCGGGCACCTTACTCCCGGGGTGAGCACCTTGCTCTCACCATTAAGGTCCGAAGACCGGTAACCGGGCACCTTACTCCCGGGGTGAGCACCTTGCTCTCACCATTAAGGTCCGAAGACCGGTAACCGGGCACCTTACTCCCGGGGTGAGCACCTTGCTCTCACCATTAAGGTCCGAAGACCGGTAACCGGGCACCTTACTCCCGGGGTGAGCACCTTGCTCTCACCATTAAGGTCCGAAGACCGGTAACCGGGCACCTTACTCCCGGGGTGAGCACCTTGCTCTCACCATTAAGGTCCGAAGACCGGTAACCGGGCACCTTACTCCCGGGGTGAGCACCTTGCTCTCACCATTAAGGTCCGAAGACCGGTAACCGGGCACCTTACTCCCGGGGTGAGCACCTTGCTCTCACCATTAAGGTCCGAAGACCGGTAACCGGGCACCTTACTCCCGGGGTGAGCACCTTGCTCTCACCATTAAGGTCCGAAGACCGGTAACCGGGCACCTTACTCCCGGGGTGAGCACCTTGCTCTCACCATTAAGGTCCGAAGACCGGTAACCGGGCACCTTACTCCNAACTGACCGGGTGATAAAAGGTGGCCGGCCTGCCTGGGACTCGAGCGTAAAGTTGACAGGGTTCACACGACTTTGCTAGTGCCTCACAGTCTAATTGGATCGATGGCCAATAGTAGCCGATCAGCATTATTCTTCTTGCCAAGGCCCGGCCCCCCTGATGGGCAGAGCAAAGTCCGGAATGCAGCTCGGCCATCACGAGTTTGGCCTCGAAGCGGGTTAGACATCTCATCAGCGGCCCTCCATAAGACCGCCGGTAAAGGCGATTGTCGACTATCTGGAAACGAGGAGCTCGCAGCTTTACTTTCCTGGCTCTCTGCTCATTCTCTGGTAAGGTCCCGGTCTCTAAATATGAACGGAGGTCGGTGATCCAATCATCCGTTTCTGTATTGACCGGTATCACGGGAAGCGCATCCACGCAAGCAGTCTGCAGCTCTTCCACCCGGGCGACCTTCGATATATATTCCGGAGCCTCGTGCGATAGTCGGGATAACATGTCCGCATCCACATTCTCGGCCCGTGGAATGTGCTCGGCTCTGCAAGCGTCGAACGATCCCATAACGGATAAAGCGTAGTCGCGGTACCGGGCTAACCGTTCCCCTTTTGTTTCGAAAGCGCCGGTGACCTGTCCGACGACTAGGGCTGAGTCAGTCCGGATCCTCACATGTCGAGCCCCCAGAGAACGGGCGCGTCGCAGGCCAGCTATGAAGGCCTCGTACTCCGCTTCATTGTTGGTCGGTGAGAAAGCAAGCGACAAGGCGTAGTAAACTTTGAAGCCCTCCGGGCTGGTAAGAACTATACCAGCGCCGGCGCCCTGCTTGCAGCTTGACCCATCTGTTGCAATTTCCCATTCCACCGGGGCATCGTCGGAGGTCGCCGGGGTGGTGCTGTCACGTGCTGAACATTCTACGACGAAATCTGCTACGGCTTGCCCTTTAATGGCCGGTCTCGGCGTGTATTCGATTGCGAACTGGGTCAACATCATTGCCCACTTAATTAACCGACCGGAGGAAGTGGTCGTCCGGAGTATGGCCCCTATCGGTTGATCGGTGAGCACCCGGATCACCCGGCCTTGGAAGTATGGCGTTAACTTCTTCGCGGTCGTGTACAACGCGAATACGACCTTCTCCAGCCGGGTATACCGTAGTTCAGGGCCCTGGAGAGCGTGGCTGATGTAATAAACCGGGCGTTGCACCCCTTCAGGGTCGGTTCGGCAGAGCACTGCGCTGATAGCGCGGTCCGATGCGGAGAGGTAAATCTGCAACTCTTCACCAGGTTCCGGCCTGGACAACACTATCGGTGAGGCCAAGTACTCTTTCAAACTTTCGAAAGCCCGTTGACACTCATCAGTCCACATGAAGGCGGATGTCTTCTTCAGTGTCTGGAAGAAAGGGTGTGCCCGCTCAGCAAGTTTTGAGAGGAAGCGGCTCAGGGCGGCCAGTCGACCAGTTAGCTGTTGAACTTCTCTAACCGTGGCCGGCGGTCTCATGTCGATTATCGCCTTCACTTTCGCGGGGTTCGGTTCGATTCCTCTCCTTGTCATCATAAACCCGAGAAACTTCCCGGTCTGCACCGCGAAAGTACATTTGGCCGGGTTGAGTCTCAGCCGGTTATATCTCATGATCTCAAAGCTCTGTCTCAGGTCGGACGCGTGGTCATACTTATCTTTACTTTTTACCAGCATGTCATCGATGTAGGCCTCCATCGTTTTACCAATCAGCTCTCCGAACAAGGTGTTCACCATTCTCTGGTAAGTTGCACCGGCATTGCGGAGACCGAATGGCATAACTCGGTAGCAGTATAGACCGTCTGGAGTAATGAATGCTGTCTTGGCTTCGTCCTCTTCGGCCATCATCACCTGGTGATAGCCCTTGAAAGCGTCCATAAAACTTAAGAGCTCTGCGCCTGCGGTCTCGTCGACCATCTGGTGGATACTCGGGAAAGGGAACGGGTCTAACGGGCACGCCTTGTTGAGGTCCGTATAATCCACGCACATCCTCCAGGCTGGGGGCTTAGGGACGAGAACTACGTTTGCTAACCACTCGGGGTAGTGAACCTCCCGTATGTGTCCGGCCGCTACCAAAGATTTCGTTTCGGAGCGAACGAACTCTCGTCGGTCAGACGCCAGGTGTCTCTACTTCTGCTTGACCGGTCGGGAGCCAGGGCGTACGGCTAACCTATGGCATATTGTCTGGCGATCGATACCAGGCATATCTCCCGGTCCCCAGGCAAGGATGTCGGCGTATTCCCGAAGGACGGCGATGGTTGCGGTCCGTAATTCTGGCGATAAGGCCGAGCCAATCTTCACAGTACGTTCCGGATGAGAGTCCGATAGCGGTACCAACTCGACCTCTTCCGACGGTTCGGGACGTTCGACTCGGGCGTCTCCCTTCTTACTAATAGCGTTCACCCGAGACGTGCTGGTATCTTGTTTCTGTACAGCCCGGACATAGCATCGCCTCGCCGATTGAGGGTCTCCTCTAACCGTGCCTACACCTTCCGGAGTTTGGAATTTCATGCATAGGTGCGGCATTGATATTATCGCGCCGAGCTGCGATATCCCCGGCCTGCCTAAGATGGCGTTATGAACGCACGCCAAGTCAACGACGACGAACTCCATGGTCACCTGGCACACTCTCGGGACGGTCCCGACCTCTACAGGCAGTCGGATGACTCCTTTCGGATGGACCATTGCTCCTGTAAAACCCGAGAGCGGTGTCTTGACAGGCATTAACTGGGACCGATCTAACTGAAGCTTTCGGAAGACGTCTAGGTACATAACATTCACACTCGACCCCGTATCCACCATGACTCTCTGTACGTCGACGCCGTTGATGTCTATGGTTACCACCAATGCTTCGGTCGTGCAGTTGGGGCTGCTCGGCAAGTCACGATCGGTGAACACGATAGGCTCCACTTTCACCCTTTTCTCCAGATTTGACTCGACTAGGGCCACGTGTAGATCTCGAGCCCAGTTACGCCGGTTTTCAGCAGTGTCGCCACCTTCCGGTCCTCCGAATATCACATGAATAACTTGTTTTCGAGCGGCTGCCGGAGGTTCCCTATCGAGGTCGGGGTCTTTATCTTTCTTGTCCTTATCTTTTTTGAAATCTTTCCTCCACCCACGCCGGTTCTTCTTCCTCTTTTCGGCGAACTGGGCCAACTCCCCGGTTTGTAGCAGGTCTTCGATCAGACCTTTAAGCACGTGACACTCTTCGGTGTCATGTCCCCGATTGCGGTGATACGCACAGTACTTCTCCTTATCCGGTCCATCTCTCGCCGGGGCGGGCAACTGGATCAGATGACAACTTTGGGCGAATTGCAGGACCTCCGCAACCGGCCTGTTCAGCGGGGTGTAAATCGGGTTTCCATCGCGATCTTTCTGTCGCAGATTGTTCGGGCGTCGGTCTCTCTGGCTCTGATCCCTCCTCGACCCCCCGGTCTCCATCAACCTCTTAGCTGAGTTCGCCTCCGTGGCCGTAGCATAAGCCACTACTCTGCGCACAGCGTCTTCGTAGCAGGTCGGCGGCCGGAGTATTAGGTCCTGGTACAGGTTTCCCGCTCTTAGCGAGTTCAACAACAAGTTGGTGGCAGTTACGTCATCTACGGGTTCTATTTCCGACATTTCCTTATTCCATCGCTCGATAAAGACAGAGAGCGGCTCCCCGTCTAACTGTTTGGCGTTTTCCAAATGAGAGAAATGTTTCTTCACGGTCTTGGCCATGGCGAAACGATCGACAAACCTCTGGGCCAGGTCTCGGAAATTCGAGATGGACTCTGGTTCTAGGGTGCGGAACCACTCTGCAGCTCTCCCAGTGAGCGTGGAGTAGAACGCCCTACACATGACGGCCTCGGATACCCCCATCATGAGCATGTTACCATAGTAGAGGTTGACATGCTGTTCGGGGTCCGACCTGCCAGCGTACTCTTTGTCTCCAGGAACGCGCAGGTCTATCGGATATGGCTCACTCATGAGCTTGCGCGTAAAGGGCGTTCGGAGCAGGTTGCTAGATCGGCCGGTGGGTCGGTCAGTTCCTTCCTCACGCTTCCATCTGTTGAACTCCGCTCGGACTTGATCGAGCATTCCACGCGAAAGACCAGGCGGACGGGTTGTTTTACGGTGTCTATGGTGACGGGAATCCGAAGAACTTGCTTCGCTTGAATCAGCTTCGGTCGCGGTCGGGACATGTAATGGTCGACGCCCTCTCTCCATCGGCGGGTCGATTCGGTCCAGAACACTGACTCTCGGCGGCTCTTCTTGGGCTGGAGGTGGCTTGGAACCTGAGGTGCCCAAACGCGACAGAGCAGGTCGACGCGCCGATGTCGGTTCTCGTAATCTAGAGGAGATCGGTCGCCTTTCAGACTGCGCCCTCCTAGCGGGCGAACGGGCGGCTGCAGCCTCGATCGTCGTAGTATCCGGATGAGGGACCGGCGGCTGAGTGTGCAGCTGAGTGGGCGGTGCCGGCTGGAACGGGAAAGGAGGGGCGTAAGGCGTCGAATAGAAACGAGGGGAAGTAGTCCACCAATGAGCGGTCGGATCAAGCAGGTATGGCGGGTATTGGTACGGTATCGGTCCGACCGGTATAGGGAATGCTTGGGGAGGGTGAATCATGTTGACAGGATCAGCCGCCGGCGGACTAGTGGTATTGCTCGGGTCGTCTCTAGAGCTAAGGCGGGAACGTAGGTCGGGAGGTACCTCCTGCTCTGGATCCGTAGCGGCAAAATAATCCATATATGGGTACATGCTTGGAGATTGAAGTTAGGTAGAACGGGACTCGGCTTGTTACTTCGATCCCCACGGACGGCGCCAAAATGATACGGAATAATCCTGAAGAGAATATTCGTATTAATATATGGTAGAGTACAGGAAAAAATACCCTACGTGTGACCGAGCTCCGTGACAGTGGGTCAGCGGCTCCCGGTCTCTTTAGCTGTTGTTCAAGAGGTCCCAGCCCAAAAGCCCCCTCTCTCTACATTAAATGTGCCTTTTATAGCGGATATGGCCAGACCTACTCCGGTCGGGCTGCATGCAGGACACGTGGCAGACATGCACCGGTCAC
This sequence comes from Ipomoea triloba, assembly GCF_003576645.1. Taxonomy (NCBI): domain Eukaryota; kingdom Viridiplantae; phylum Streptophyta; class Magnoliopsida; order Solanales; family Convolvulaceae; genus Ipomoea; species Ipomoea triloba. The sequence continues at coordinate 14,241,413 of NC_044919.1, read as the reverse complement.
GCTATCGGTCCAATGCGCTTATGATAGGTGGATATGAGACCCCCACTTCGAATCCCGCCCGGGTTGCCGCGGCGACCCGGAGTGTATTGTACAAGGCTCGACAGACCGGGAACAGAATCTAAGGGCCTGGCTGAGTCCTTTTTCAGAGAGAGAGATCGGGATACGGAGACCGGATTTAGCCCTATCATAGACATATTGCAGCATCAGTATTCGGACTACCTGGCAAATTTTTGTTGTTACTATCAAGTAAACAAGTTATGAAACTAAAACAAAATGTACTACTCATTAACCTTCTACAAATATAATAAATATTAATATTAAAATTCAAAGATTAAGGTTAGATAATGACAAAATGCTTCTTATTGGGAACAATATTAAATGTTGTTGTTGGCAAGGTCGACTTTTCAATATTATGTTCATTTTGGTTATAAAAAATATGTAAATCAACTCTTTATATGTGTTGATTAGATGGTAACACATATTAATTATTTGTTCATTCATTTGCACACATTTGAAGGCCTATCAAAGTGTCAAAGGAATTTACATTTAATATAAAATTTTAAAATTCTAAAAAGGGAGATATGTAGGTTATATCAGAAGAATTAGTATCCTAAGACTAAAGGATCACTACTGTGTTGGATAAATGTACCATTGTATACAATGGACTAAGGTTAATTAGTTCACCTTGCATTATGAACTCTAATTCAAAAATTATATCTATAGTTAATAAATTATGTGTATGTAAATAAATTAATGACACATAATATATTAATTATATACCAATAATTGAAATATTTTAATTGCAAGATGGGAGGCACCATTTTTAATTTAATTGCAACTTTCAGTATTTTATTTTATGCTGCGCATTTTGGTGGCCTCTGCCACTTGCACTACTAATTACTTTTTGATTTTCTATTGACATAGTATACTCTTATTGATTTAGGAAAAGGAGTGGATAATAAGTTTTATTCATTTACTCTGGTTTTTTTTTTTCTTCCAATAAAATAAAATTTAGACATGTGTTGAAAATTTTATCATCGCTGTTGGGGGAGACGGCGCGGCCACGGTGAAATCTTCGGAATGTATAAATTCCTGGTTTTGCAAATGATCCGCAAGCTGCGATAGCGAGATAGGGACACCGGTCACGGTCAGGGCGCTCGCCATGGATCGGTATTCTGGCCGCAGACCACGTAGAACATAGAGGATCTGTTCGTCGGATGAAAGAGGCCTACCGGCGAGTGATAGTGCCTCCACGAGCAGCTGTGCCTTGCCGAGGTATTCGGCCGGAGAAGCGTCACCTTGCCTGAGCGTTTGGAATTGGCCAAGAAGGCTCAGGCATCGCGACCACGAGGATGATGCGAGCGCGGTGGTGATGGAGTCCCAGACCTCCCGCGAGGTGTTACGACCGATCGCTAGGTACATCGTCTCGTCGGTGAGGGAAGGGATCAGCAACGACAGTATGGACTGATCTTGTTGAACTCAGGCCGGATACGTCGGATTCGGCTGCGGTGGTGACCCCGACGCAGCAGCCGTGGACGATTGCGATGCAGGTGGGATGGTCGCCGGAGGACAGGGGTAGGAGCCGTCGAGAAATCCGAGCAGACCTTGTCCCTTGAGGAATGGAACCAGCTGCATATGCCAGTACAGATAATTCCTCGCCGTTAGCTTTATGGAGACGAAGTGATGTGCCGCGGTTAGGGCGGTGGGAGTCACCGGCGGAGGTGCGGCAGTGGTGGCGACTGTGCCGTCGGTGTTGGGTGTATTCATGGTAATAGTCGAAGAAGACGGACGGTAACGTTCGGTTGGGGAAAAGAAAGCAAAAAAAGGAGAAAAGAAAGGAACGGTGAACCTGTCGCGTCTGATACCAGATTAACAAATGATTTTGAATTTCCTCAAATCAATTACACAGAGAGAGAGAGTCCTTTTATCATAGGATGCTAAGGAGTAAGGACTCTCCTATTCTACAGATTATGGTTACAGACTAAAAGATAGCCACTAATAATAAACTATAGGGATAAGGGTCAAATAGACCCTCCAACTATACACCAAAATGCAATTAGACCCTCAAACTACAAACATATTCAATTAGACCCTTAAACTTATTTAAATTGTGCAATTCACATATTTAATAGGTTACCAAAAGGTAACCGGTCAATTACATCTGACTTGGCAACTCATTAAAAAAAAAACTTAAGTGGAGAAGCCGGATTTGAATGGGACACAACCGCTGTGGCTTCTTCTCCGTCCAAATTTGGACGGAAAAGCCATGGCAACCAACGTGCCATGGTGAATTTTTATTTTATTTTTTTTTGGTAAAAATATACATATAACTATTTTGATTTAACAACCCGTGGCTTCTTTAGTTCTTCTCCGTCCAAATCTGGACGGAGAAGCCATGACAGTTGGCTGCCATAGACAAAGAAGCCATGGCAGCCAACTTGCCATGGCAGAATGTTAATTTTTTTTTAAAATATAAATATAACTATTATGATTTAACAGCCGCCGTGCGGTGGCTTCTTCTCCGTCCAGAAGCCGTGGCAGTTGGCTGCCATGGGCAAAGAGGCCATGGCAGCCAACCTGCCATGGCGGAATGTTAGTTTTCTTGTCTTTTTTTTTTTTTTTTTTTTTTNCCTTAAACTTATTTAAATTGTGCAATTCACATATTTAATAGGTTACCAAAAGGTAACCGGTCAATTACATCTGACTTGGCAACTCATTAAAAAAAAAACTTAAGTGGAGAAGCCGGATTTGAATGGGACACAACCGCTGTGGCTTCTTCTCCGTCCAAATTTGGACGGAAAAGCCATGGCAACCAACGTGCCATGGTGAATTTTTATTTTATTTTTTTTTGGTAAAAATATACATATAACTATTTTGATTTAACAACCCGTGGCTTCTTTAGTTCTTCTCCGTCCAAATCTGGACGGAGAAGCCATGACAGTTGGCTGCCATAGACAAAGAAGCCATGGCAGCCAACTTGCCATGGCAGAATGTTAATTTTTTTTTAAAATATAAATATAACTATTATGATTTAACAGCCGCCGTGCGGTGGCTTCTTCTCCGTCCAGAAGCCGTGGCAGTTGGCTGCCATGGGCAAAGAGGCCATGGCAGCCAACCTGCCATGGCGGAATGTTAGTTTTACTGTCTTTTTTTTTTTTTTTTTTTTTGTAAAAATATAAATATAAGCCGTGGCTTCTTCTCCGTCCAAATCTAGACGGAGGAGCCATGGCAGTTGGCTGCCATGGACAAAGAAGCCTTGGCAGCCAACCTGCCATGGCGGAATGGTTTTTTTTTTTTTTTTTAAATATAAATATAAAAATTTTGATTTTTTTAAAATATAATTTTAAAAAAATATTAATCTACATGGAATCTTATGTGGCAAGTGACTTGGGGTGACATACTATTATAGGTCAAATGAGTTAATTGCACAATTTTAACAATTTTAAGGGTCTAATTGAATGTTTTTGTAGTTCAAGGGTCTAATTGCACTTTAGTACATAGTTGGAGGGTCTATTTGACCCTTATCCCTAAACTATATAATAAAACCAATATAGAATACATACTAATATAACTCACAGGTACGTATAGTATGGGAACACCAAAAAAATGTATCGTGCAAATAAATAAATAAGAAGTTTGGCAAGTATAGCCCGTCAAATGAAAATGGCTTGTATACACAAACAAACAACACCAGACAGTTAACATTTTGTCTGCCAATTATGTTCTTTAAGCTGTGGGTTTTGGTGTTCCCTATACTATACCTTGGTGTTCTGATCTTTTGACCACGGTTCGATTTCGGTTCTGAACTGGCGGTTCCGGAAATGGCTCCAACCTGGGATTTTTTTTTTTTGGGTAAAATTTTGTTCTATTTTTAAAATATCCAAATTCAACAATTAATTTTTTCATCCTGAAATCTTTTAAAAACGATTATATCAAATATTTAAATTTTAATTTTAAACTAAAAAAATAAAAATTATTTTTGGCTTGCACTTAATTTTAATTTGAAACTTAAAGGTCAATCTCGTATTAAAAGGAGTGAGAGACATTCTGAGACTAAGAACTTTGTTTCCTTCATGTGTCTCATTAACTACTCTTGCTTTGACAATGTGATCTGCCAATCTTGTGACGATAATACGTTACCATTGCAAAGACCAAGAGAGTGATCTATGTTCCGCAATAACATAACAAATTATTATTTTGGATTTATAGAAATGTAGGTGGTCGGTGAATCTAAAATAGGGAGCACCAATCAAAATCAGAGCTTTTTTATTTTTTATTTTTTTATTTTTATCAAAATCAGAGCTTAAATTTGGCAGACAAAATGTTAATAAATATGAGTTTTAGGTTTCTGCATATATAAAAGCTACTCGGTATTTAATTTCACGAGGCATAGTATGGTAAAACCCAAAAGGGAAAGAAAAAGGATTAAAATTTAAAAAATCGTGCAAATAAATAAATAAGAAGTTGAGAGTCACCAATAGTATTTTTGAGACATAAGCACATGGCTAAGTGGTAAAGCAGAGCTTTAATTTTCACTTTATTTATTAATTGTGTGTGTATCGAAATACAACTTCAAGAATATAATTGGCAGACAGGAACGTTTAATAAAGGTTGTAAATTTGTGCATACAAATTATTTAATTCCACGAGGTATATAGTATGGGAAAAAAAAAAACAAAAGCAAAAGCAAAAGCAAAACAAAAAGAAAAAAAAAAAACAAAGCAAAACTAAACAAAAAGATGCATGTTCGTGCAAATAAATAAAAGAAAATGCTAATTGCTCATATATCTCTTGCTCACAAACTTGTCATTCCTTGATGTGATAACTTTTAATAAATTTGTTTTATTTTTTCCCTGTTTATTTTAAATCTTAATCTATTAAAATTTGATACATCACGGAGTGACAAGTTTGTGAGTGATAGATGTATGGACATTTAGTATTGTCCATAAATAAATATGTAAAGGATTACAAATACTTTTTTATTAATTTTAATTTGTTATAGTTCAAATCAAAGTGACAAGAACTCACAACCACTATTCGAGAGTGNGGAATGGTTTTTTTTTTTTTTTTTAAATATAAATATAAAAATTTTGATTTTTTTTAAAAATATAATTTTAAAAAAATATTAATCTACATGGAATCTTATGTGGCAAGTGACTTGGGGTGACATACTATTATAGGTCAAATGAGTTAATTGCACAATTTTAACAATTTTAAGGGTCTAATTGAATGTTTTTGTAGTTCAAGGGTCTAATTGCACTTTAGTACATAGTTGGAGGGTCTATTTGACCCTTATCCCTAAACTATATAATAAAACCAATATAGAATACATACTAATATAACTCACAGGTACGTATAGTATGGGAACACCAAAAAAATGTATCGTGCAAATAAATAAATAAGAAGTTTGGCAAGTATAGCCCGTCAAATGAAAATGGCTTGTATACACAAACAAACAACACCAGACAGTTAACATTTTGTCTGCCAATTATGTTCTTTAAGCTGTGGGTTTTGGTGTTCCCTATACTATACCTTGGTGTTCTGATCTTTTGACCACGGTTCGATTTCGGTTCTGAACTGGCGGTTCCGGAAATGGCTCCAACCTGGGATTTTTTTTTTTTGGGTAAAATTTTGTTCTATTTTTAAAATATCCAAATTCAACAATTAATTTTTTCATCCTGAAATCTTTTAAAAACGATTATATCAAATATTTAAATTTTAATTTTAAACTAAAAAAATAAAAATTATTTTTGGCTTGCACTTAATTTTAATTTGAAACTTAAAGGTCAATCTCGTATTAAAAGGAGTGAGAGACATTCTGAGACTAAGAACTTTGTTTCCTTCATGTGTCTCATTAACTACTCTTGCTTTGACAATGTGATCTGCCAATCTTGTGACGATAATACGTTACCATTGCAAAGACCAAGAGAGTGATCTATGTTCCGCAATAACATAACAAATTATTATTTTGGATTTATAGAAATGTAGGTGGTCGGTGAATCTAAAATAGGGAGCACCAATCAAAATCAGAGCTTTTTTATTTTTTATTTTTTTATTTTTATCAAAATCAGAGCTTAAATTTGGCAGACAAAATGTTAATAAATATGAGTTTTAGGTTTCTGCATATATAAAAGCTACTCGGTATTTAATTTCACGAGGCATAGTATGGTAAAACCCAAAAGGGAAAGAAAAAGGATTAAAATTTAAAAAATCGTGCAAATAAATAAATAAGAAGTTGAGAGTCACCAATAGTATTTTTGAGACATAAGCACATGGCTAAGTGGTAAAGCAGAGCTTTAATTTTCACTTTATTTATTAATTGTGTGTGTATCGAAATACAACTTCAAGAATATAATTGGCAGACAGGAACGTTTAATAAAGGTTGTAAATTTGTGCATACAAATTATTTAATTCCACGAGGTATATAGTATGGGAAAAAAAAAAACAAAAGCAAAAGCAAAAGCAAAACAAAAAGAAAAAAAAAAAACAAAGCAAAACTAAACAAAAAGATGCATGTTCGTGCAAATAAATAAAAGAAAATGCTAATTGCTCATATATCTCTTGCTCACAAACTTGTCATTCCTTGATGTGATAACTTTTAATAAATTTGTTTTATTTTTTCCCTGTTTATTTTAAATCTTAATCTATTAAAATTTGATACATCACGGAGTGACAAGTTTGTGAGTGATAGATGTATGGACATTTAGTATTGTCCATAAATAAATATGTAAAGGATTACAAATACTTTTTTATTAATTTTAATTTGTTATAGTTCAAATCAAAGTGACAAGAACTCACAACCACTATTCGAGAGTGTACCCCAAGTAAACCTCGTTATTGTATAATAGCTCACAAAGCACAAGCATGATCGAGAACATGCTAGTAATAATCAAACTTGTGATCTTAAAATACAAGAACCATATTCAATCCGTTCGACTACTTATTTCAAGGCAAATTGGAGAATTTTTTATATGTCATATAATGTTGTATTCCATGTGTAAAGTTGTTAAACCAATTAAACCCATAAACTCTTTGTAGCTTGTAGCTCAATGACACCTCTGTGGCTTTTCTAAATGATAGTCGGTTGTTATGCCATGGACCACTCACAATTTTAGAACTCTATGTTCACACATTTTGAACTTTATGTTCACAATTTTTGAACTCTATATTCATAATTTTTGAACTTTATATTCACAATTACAGAACTCTATGTTCACAATTTCATAACTCTATGTTCACACTTTCAGAACTCTATGTTCACAATTTCAGAACTCTATATTCATAATTCTATAACTCTATATTCAATATTATAACACAACTTTTGAATCTATATAACAAAATTGTGAATATTGAGTAATGTAATTTTGTATATTGAGATCTAAAATTGTGAATATAGAGTTCTAAAATTGTGAACATAGAATTCTAAAATTGTGAACATCAATCGTTATATCGTGGACCAGGGTCCACAATGCACTGTGGACCCTGGTCCGAAACGACGTCGTTTTGATGTTAGTGGACGCGGACGCGAATGACTCCAGGAAATTCATTATCTATAATACACATAATCATTGTCTAGAATATACAAAACATTTGCCTAGAATACACAGAACGTTTGCCCGGAATACACAGAATATTGACACAAAATACACATAACTCATCCTCTTACCATTCGAATGCACAAACACATCACAACCTGTGTTAATAACATGATCGAATACACAAAATATTGACACAAAATACACATAACTCATCCTCCTAAACATTCGAATGCACAAACACATCACGACATGTGTTACTAACATGAATACACATAATGATTGCCTGGAATACACAGAATGATTACCTAGAATACACAGAACTTATTTTGGTACAGGGTGCACAATGCATTGTGCACTGTGGTCTACGATATAAATTGCCTGTGAACATAGAATTCTAAAATTGTGAACATGGACTTGGATCTACCTTGCATACAAGGTGGACCCGAGTCCATAGCATAATTTTCCCCCAAATGAGAAGTCACAGATTCAAACCCAACATTGAATAGGTTGAGAAAGTATGTATGATTGTATGATTATATGAACAAATTAAAAAATAATAATAATAAACCTATAGACTTTTCATGACTTGTACCCATCACTTCATCAATGCTCTATATTAATATTCGTTGTAATTAGCTATTAGTTTATTGTCTGAGATGGTAATTATTTGTTAGCTTTAATTGATAACATATAAATTAAAACGACTTTTGAGGACTAGAATTTTTTTCAAGAAAACGGGTTAAATTGAGTCCCGACCCCTAAGTGAAATAAATAGTGCATTTGGGCTCTTAACTATAATTTTTTTTTTAAAATAAAAATTCATAGAGACACCTTATACCGACAAAAGAGTGCAATTGAGCGGTAATTTACCTATTCAGGAAGTTACCATTGATCTGGAGGTGACTAAACTTTCGCGTACGTTATTATTATGATGTGGTGATTACTTGACACTAAATGTGACAGTGATTTGGCATAATTTTTTAAAAATATTAGTAATTTTTTTAAAAAAAAAATTTTAAAAAAAATGCAATGTTGCGGTTAAAAGTGTCGTCTACTAAAAATAAATTAAATTAAATTAAACTTACATTTGATACCATTTGTTTAGCAAAACCTTTCAAATTACAATACCAATCACACCCTTTTATTATTTTTAAAAATAAGGGTCAAATAAGTCATCCAACTACACATTTATAATTGATCATCAAACTAACAAAAAAATTACAATTAAGTTCTTGAACAATGCAAAATCATGCAATTTAACCTATGATGACCTATTGACTTGATAATATGCTGACGTGGTGATTACCAAATTAAAAAATATTTTTTTTAAAAATTTTATTTTAATAAATTTAAATAAAATAATTATTTTAAAAAAAATACATTGTCTTCTCCACTGAGAAGGCAACCTCGCCTTCTCACTCGACAAGATGATCCACCCAGTTGCCTTCTCCTGTGAGAAGGCTAGGTGTTTTTTTTTGTTTTTTTTTTTAAATAATTTTTTATTTAAATTTATTAAATTAAAGTAAAAGATATTTGTAAATTTAGTAATCGCCACGTCTGCATATTATCAAGTCAACATGAGTATTACAAGATCTTAACGGAGGACTATTTTGATCAAATTGAAAGTGTAGAATTAAAAGGAGTGTTACCCCAATAGTCAGAAAATCATTTGTAGTATTAACTCTTGATAACATATAAAACGACTTTTGAGCACTTAAATTTATTTTAAGAAAATGGGTCAAATGAGTCCTAATTGCTAAGGAAATAAATAGTGCAATTAAGCTCCTAATTAAAAAAAAAAAAACATTGAGGCCCCTTAAACAGACAAAAAAGTGCAATTGAACCCTAATTTACCTATTTAATATGTTACCATTGATTTGGCATTGACTAAGCTTTCATGCGTATTATTATTCTGATGTGACAATTACTTGACACCAAATGTGGCGGTGATTTGACATAATTTTTAAAAATATTAGTAAATTTTTTAAAGAAATAAAAAATAATGCAATATGGCGCATAAAAACGTCATCTACTACAAATAAAATGAAAAATCAAAGTTACACTTGATACCATTTGTTTAGTAAAAAATTTCAAATTACAATACTAATCAACCCCACCCCCCTCACCCCTCTTTTTTTTTTTTTTTTTATAAAGTTTTTTAGAGTTAATTCCATTTTTGTCCTAAATTTATAGGTTGCAGTCCACTTTAAATACTTTTTTATTAGAACATTCACTTTTGGTCTTAGTATTATTGTGGCATGACCTTTTTTGTCCCAGTTTAAATATTGTTAAATATAAGGGCATTTCGATCTTCAATTTCAAAAAAATAAACCTAAAAAATATAGTGGTTCAACCTACTTTCTATATATAAAAAAAAAGATTTAAATGTCTTTGCATTTAACGATATTTCAACGATTTTGTTGATGGAGGACTAAAGATGATCATGCCACAATAATACTAGGATCAAATGATGATGTTCTAATAAAAAAAAACTACAAGTGGACTGTCACCTATAAATCTAGGATAAAAAATGAAATTAACATCTTTTTTAATGTGACATTTTTTAAGGTTTGAAGTTCCATAATACAATATTAGAAACAAACACTAAAAAAGTATTCCAATGCACATCCGAATTACAAAACTAAAAAGTGCACATTACATATACCGGAAGAACTGAAATGCCTAAATCATTCACTCAGATACTTTTTTACCAATCTTCTTATTAACTCAATCTAATTCAAATCCAACACCAAATCTGCAAATATAATGAATGCATCAAAGATAGACACCAAGTATTGTAAAGTTGAGAAAGAGTAGTTAGTTAATGTATACCAAGTATTGTAAAGTCGATGCTTTAGGGTCAGTATTGTTTATACTTGTCCGCAAAAGTGAAAATCCTCGCCGTAAGGGCTGTCGGCAAAGAATGTTGCAGCAGCCATAATTAGGCAAATATCAACAATTGACAAAGAATTAGGCAAGTCAAAAAGGGTTAGGCATGGAGTTAGGCACCTACCAAAATATTTATTATTTGGTCCCTAAACTTTGGACTAACTACAAAATGACCCCAATTTCTCAACTATAAATAGGGAGGTCATTTTGCCATTCTAGTCATCCCAAATCATTCTATTCTTCCCTCATATACTAGAGACATTAGAGATTAGAGAGTTTGTTGAGTGTATTTCTCCTTCCTAGCAAGAGAGAATTATCCTTGTTTTCTCCTTGTTAGTTAGAGAGTAGTTGTAACTCCTATTTTCTCATAGTGAAATTCTTCTACCCTTGCCCGTGGTTTTACCCTAGTTTGTTTAGGGGTTTTCCACGTAAAATCTGTGCCTCATTTATTTTTCTTTCTCAAATTATTGTTGCAATCTGATCTATCCCACTTCCGCGGGCGCAACAAGGGCCCCCACAAGATTGTGAGGGAGTAAATCATGGTGATCCAGTCACACATTAGATAGGATCGGAGGTCCGTATATAGGACAAGGGAAACCAAAAGAACACAAACAATATAACTCAAACTCAAAGACTTTCAATAATATTCAAACTTGAACTTCCGAATACAAAAGTCTTTTTAAATAGACAATTAAGAAAATATAAGAGTTGCAAATATTAAAAGCATGCATAGGAAAAATAAAATAAACATAAAGAGAATTACAAATATTAAAAATATTTAAAGCTAATCCAAGTTTCCAATAAAACTAGCCACCAAACTACATGTTTCTTAGATTTCATGTATTTAACCATTATTGTCTCAATTCATGTACTGTGCCAATCCAGTACTTGGTAAAAGGTGCCCCAAGGAGTCACTCCCACAAGTGGTAAAAATCCACACTGCAACTGCTAGGCTTGATCCTACATTATTGCACAATCTGTCACCCAGAAACCAAATGAGTTATCCATGTATCCTGATTATTGTTTATCCAATTTTGTGATGCATCACCTTGACATATGAATGAAATAATTAAATGAACAAGGAGGATATATAGGGATAGTAGACATACCCTTTTCCTTTCTTCTTTGGGAGCATCCTCTGATCTACTCATCATCTTCATCGAACTCATCTTCATCAGACTCATCATCTTCATTAGACTGGGCAGGCTGCCATATATATGAACCATATATTTAAAAGTGAATTAAACTAAATGAAGTTTGGAGTGTACGTGAAATAGATTAATCATTTCAAAGCAGTTGGGAAAGAGAAAAGGGAGAGAGACCTTTAATGTGCCTTCTTCAATGACAAACATATTATCATTTCCTGCATCATGTTGCTCTTCCAGAATTTGTTTCGCTGATTCCACCACAGAAGGAAGACAATACTTTATTTTGATCAACTCCAATGTTCCAATTTCCCCAAACCCAACTGGGATCTCTTCCAATTTGTAGCACCCAGAAAGGATTAGGTGCTGAAGGTTTGGAAAATGATTATTTCTGGCTTCCCAACGCTTGAACCGAGTTGTATGAATTTCCAAATAAGCTAACTGCTTAAATATCTCATCCTCAGATAGTTTCCACTCTTCATCGATGCAAGAACATCCTCTAAGCTTTAGCACCTCAAGCTTAGGCAAGCTGCTGAAAACACTAATTTCCTTCCACACGAAGTACATACCATGAAAGGTCAACTTCTTAAGTTGTTTCAAGTGAAAAATACGGTTTCTAATTGGAGCCCTATGTGCACCCGCCAAAATCGAATTTCTTTCACAAATTTGCAGACTCTCGAGATACTTCAAATTGGAAAGGTCGCAATACCAATCATTCCAAGCCCTTCCCTCACTTTTAATGTTTACCTTCTTTAGGTATGGAATTTTTTTAAATAACTCTCTTGTGCACTGTGCAGGCTTCAACCAAGAAATGTTCTCCAACCTTTGATGAACAAATTCGGGAAAACAACTAGAAATAGAGCCACAACGACAATATTCTAGGTGTGGAAACAATAAACAGTTCCTTTTATCATTCTCAGAAGTGGATAGTGTTTGAAGATTCCAAGCACAGGCTGGTTCTAAGAATTCAAAATCAGAAGGTTTTGAACCTAGGTATCTCAAATGGACAAGATTTGCAATCTCGCCCTCAGCACCATAGAGTACTCTCAACAGATTGCAGACTTTCAAATCTAAAGGTGTCTTTCCTGAAAAAGAGAAGATGGATCTACAGGTTTTTGGAAAAGTATATGAGGCAGCTGGGCTGTTAGGATCTTTTGAATGGAAGCTTACCCAACGGAAACCTTTCTGAGGGAGATTGGAACTATTTTCATGGACAACATGCAGAAGGTTTTCTTTTTGAGCTTCTCGTACACAAAAGGAATGCAATAAGTCATGAATTCTAAATGCCTTTATTTTTCCTCCACAACTACTTACCTGGCTGACAAGAATTAGGTTTCTATCGTTGAGTTCATGAATATTGATTGTAGCCACCAGATCAAAGCTCATTTTCTTAGATGTCTTTATAAATCCTTCTGCAGCCCATAACCTTGCAAGATTTTTAACAAAGATCTCTTTATCTTCCGGAAAAATGCCCAAATATAAGAAACAAGCTTTCAAGTTGTAATGCAACTGATTGTAACTTGAAACGAGTATTCTTGAGCACTCTTCATCAACCGTTGTTACAGATGAATTTATTAGAGTTTTGGCCATATTCTTCCACTCATCTAGTGTGACGAGTTTGGAAAATAGACCAGCAACCACAACAATTGCCAATGGAAGACCTTGGCATTTTTCAACAATTGGTCTCCCAATTGCTTCAAATTCTGCACCACGACATTTGCATGCCTTTTCGTAGAATAGATTCCAACTTTCATTTGGATCTAAAAATTGCATTTGATGAGAAAAGTCACTATTGGAACCAATCTGAGCAGCCACCTCTGCAAAACGAGTAGTCACCAATACTCGACTACTCTGACTATCATTAGGAAGACAAATTTTGACAGCATCCCATGCCTTGTTGCTCCATAGGTCATCAATCACAACCATGTACCTTTGACCCTTCAAGCCTTGGTAGAGATGTAATGCAATCTCCTCATCAGGGCCAGTTTCTTCTTTGCCACTAATTGATTTCAGAAGACTTATGAGCAGTTGTCTCTTGTTATGATTTTGCGATGCAACAACCCATGTTTTCTTGTCAAAATTGGAAGCAATTTCCGGATCATCATAAACTCTTCTTGCTAATGTTGTCTTACCGATACCTCCCATACCTTTAATAGAGACAACTTCTCGCTGTTTGGATGAGTGTTCAATCAACATCTTCTTAACCCTCTCGAACTCATTGTTTTTCCCAACCATTTTGTCCTGGGAGTGTGAAGCATGCTGTGAGGAATCACCGGTCATGATAACTTCATCAGATCTGGGGAAAACATCAAGCGTAGTCATCCTTCCTTGCAAGGCTTCAACACTCTTGTCCTCCTTGATTTTCTCCAACTCTTTATTGATGCTATCAATGTCTTCTATTGCTTGTTGCAATACATGACAAAGTTTGAGAGCAGGCGAAGTTCTTTCCTCTTCCTCTTCCTCTTCCTGGTAAAGTTGTGCGATTTGGAATTCGATTTCATCTTCTATTGTGAAAGCCACATCTCTGAGTTTTGTTTCCAAGTCTTTAATTGCTTCGGCACCATCCATCCTATTCTCATCGAATAGTTTAATAAGAGATGATAGCTTTCGACGGAGAGATTGGATCAAGTCTTTGTTGGGAGGGATGAGTCCCTTTTCTTGAACGATTGGACGAGGCCGAAGTCGCAAGAGCTCGACCTCTATTGTCCTCACAAGAGAAGTTACAGCTACACAAGCCATTCTTCTATTCTCTCTGATCTCTGTTTGAATGAAATGTAATTGTGACTTGTTTTCTGCTCACTTAATGTTGGGCTGAAGCCTGAAGGTTGTTAGTAGCAGAAGCAATATCAACTGGCAATATAATTGCCTTTATGGTTCTAAGTTCAATAATTGCAAGAGGGAATGAAGCATTTTTAATTAGCTGCAACTTGCAATTGATAGCATATATTGATTTTTAGTAGTTTATTATGTTATAATTTCTGTGGCTTTCTGCAACTTGTAATATATATATACACTAAATTCAGATATACATACATAGAGTGTAGATAATGACAGCTTCATATTAAGCAATTCTTTGTCTGCAAGAGCATATGCTCTTTATTATTTTATTTTAGTTTTTGTTTATTGAAGCCAGCTGGATCTGTAAGCTCACCAGCATTATTCTAATGTGCCTTTTGGGTAAAATTTGCCTTGTGACTCACCAGCAAAAGACCACAAGAAAACAAACTAATATAGGTTTCATATAGTTGAATGGCTCAAACCGAGTGATTATCAAGCCAGCTAACCGACCAATTGAATTTGATAAGTTAACTTTCAAGAATTGACCCCAAAATATAAATGCTATTAGGGGTTGCGTTGTAGGTAGAGGTGGGTGTTATTCGGATTATTCAAAGTAACACCCGAAATTCAAAGCGAATTTTAAATTTCAGATGAATCCAAATATATAATATATATAAAAGAGAGTCATTAATCATGGTTCACCGCATTTTCGCACCAGAAGCAGCCTGCATACCTGATCTTAAACATTATATATATACCTTGGCATAATAATAATAATTTCACCTAATTACTAGTTGATAATTTGCCACTTCAAATCACTTCGGATGGATTACATGATTTTAAAATGCCAAATGGTTCAATTGTAATTTTTTTAGTTGAATGACAAAATTGCATTTTCACGTTTTGTTCCACCTTTATTCATATAAAATGGTATGCAAATTTAAGTTGAATTGGATTTTTTACTAAATTACTAAATTTAAAATGTTTAGTTAGAATTGTCAAGATTAAAGACTGAATTATTTTCACCCTCCATTTTTTTAGACCACAACTCTCTCCTCCCTTCTGGGCAAATTATGCTGTGGACCCAGGTCCACCTTGCAAGGTGGACCTGGGTCCAAAACTACGTCGTTTTTGTCTCATTTTCTTTTTTCAATTAGTAAACATATTGCTGAATATAGAGTTGTCTAAAAATGTGTGAATGTAGAGACTTCAAAGTGTGAATGTAGAGTATAGGAATCGTGAATGTACAGTTATGATTGTGTGAATGTAGAGTTGCCCAGAAATGTGTGAATGTGAATGTTTCAAATTGTGAATATAGAGTATAGAAATCGTGAATGTAGAGTTATGCATGTGTGAATCTGTAATAGAGTTAAGAAGTTCTAGCAACTTGTAGCGCTGTAATGTGTGAATGTGAAGTTTTCAAGTTGTGAATATGGAGTATAGAACCTGTGAATATAGAGTTTTGAATGTGTGAATGCATAACAATACCTGTGAATATAGAGTTTTGAATGTGTGAATGCATAACAATGGTAATATAGTTAGAGTTTTGAATGTGTGAATGCATAACAATGGTAATATAGTTACTAAACATATAATCTTGTAATGTGTGAATGGTAATATAGTTACTAAACATATAATCTTGTAATGTGTGAATGTGGAGTTTACAAAGTGTGAATGTAGAGTATCATATAATCATGTAATGTGTGAACGTAGAGTTTACAAAGTGTGAATGTAGAGTATAGTGTATGTGAATGTAGAGTTTACAAAGTATGAATGTAGAGTATAGTGTATGTGAACGTAGACCCAGGTCCACCTTGCAAGGTGGACCTGGGTCCACGGCATAACAATTGTCCCTTCTGTCTGCTCTTCTCTGTTGTATGACAGGCCGGGCTTCTTTTCCCCAAGACTTTCTTTTCAATAAAATTTATCTTTTTCGCCAAAAAAAAAAAAAGAAAAAGGAAAAAAAGACTGAATTATTTTCCTCTTTAAATTTGATGTCCGAGCTGCCAGGCATGCATTAGTGACAGATACCAGGTGGTGTGGTTATCATTACAACATATTCAAAGCTCACCATCTCTAACCATCACTCTTAACCACGGTGCTTATCAGTTGTCATTAGAAAGGGTCATTTTTGTGGACAATATCGTTACAATGGTATTGCAATGCTGAGACTATACATACGATAATTTGAACAGTTAATATACTTATATACCTAGAAACTGAACGGCCGAACAATGATATTTACCTCCTCACTTGGTCTTAGAAAATTCTCTTGCGGGGTTTTTCGTAACACTAGATTCAAGCAAGGCAGGCGGCTTTTTGAATCTTCCATGTTGACGCAATAGCTGCCACAAATGAGATGTCTTCACTGCCTTCTTGTTACCATGTTTCCCCTTCTTTGACTGTAGGTTGCCATGTTTCAGTGACTTTGAATTCTTCAACCCCTGTACAAGAGCATGAAAATGGCTCCCATGTTGGCTTTTGCCACGTTGATCACATACCACAGGTTTACCGAGCTTTTGCACAGCCTGTTGTTCTTCATGGACCTCATGTTTTCTTGGAGGACAGGGACTTTTTCCTTTGTGCTTTGGCAAAGGTGTTTCATGGTTTACCTTGGTTCTGTGATTAGTAGTATTCTCGTCTTTCTTATTGTTATTGTGATGATGGTGGTGATGGTGGTGGTGATGAAATATAATTCCTAGCTTGTCTTTGAACTTCGTCCAACGTCCAACTTGTTTCTTAGTTTTCTCCACATTAGCAGATTTATATGCCCTAACAGGACTGCAAGTCTTTGATGAAGAATCACGAGAGTAGGAACTAACGGGCTGGCTGAATTGCGAGGATGCCTCACTCTCGCCACTGTGTGTAGAACTCCTTCGAAGAAAGCTAGCACTGTCTGGCAACGATGACGAGTAAACCTCATTCTCACCACTGCTCGAGTCAATTATGTAACGGCTTTTTCTTCTGATAGGGTATAACTCACTATCGCTGCAACTGCTGCTAATTGGTGCATCTGTATAATTCTGGTCACTGATGTGGCCCGATTCTGAATAGTCTTCAGTATGACTACCATAAGTGCTTCTTGGCTGGCTTGAGTATGAGCTTGACACTGTAGCCTCTGGTTCCTGCTCTAGTAGATACCTTCTTTTTGGATAGTTTGTAAACTTCTCCTTCCTTGACAATCCAAACTGATTTAGATCCTTAAGACTTTTATACAAGTTTTTTCTGGCCTCTATTAGGTGGCCATGCTTGGAATCCAACCAAGTCCGCCTTATAGTTTTATGATGTTGCAAATCCTTTTCACTCTCCTTCAGCTGCACGGTTGATTTGGGAATTCTCGGTTTCCTGGGATTCGGATTCAAAGGCACAAGATCTTGATCCCGGTTTATAGCAGGCAAAGCAGAAAGTGCATTTACTGTCTTGTTTTGGCCTTGTGAGATATGATAACCCTTACAATCAGGAATTGTCCGGTTTGCAAAATCATGACCCGAGCTGTTTGGTTCACGCGCAGACTCCAATTTGTTGAGAATGGTCTTGATGTCCTGAAGAGCAAGCCAATTTCCTTTCAGTATCTGCATCTCGTTGTCATCAATAGGCTCTTCGCCCCGACCTGACACATTATGTTTTGAGACAAGACCTGCATTTCTCACGTGTTCACGAGTCATCTTAGCTTGATTAGCAGCCAAATTTGGAGATGTTGAATCAGTTAGTTGATTCATCATCCTAATAGGACCCTGATATAGTGAATTGGAGGGAGTTATTATAGGCTCCACAGAACATTGACGGTCCAAATGATAGTGTGAATCGTTTACAACTGCACCAGCTTGACTTGGATCGCTACTGGCAACCAATCCTTTTGTCCGCTTAATGGCACTCGAGATACCCATTTGCAGAAAACAATCAGCAACTGTATCACGTAACTCAGATTCAATGACATTTGTACCCGATTTGGCTTCCAATTGCAGAGCTGAAATATGCATTTCAATTTGCTTGATGGCGTCTGAAACTTCTTTAGATAAACAACTGTTGTCCTCGGGTATCCCCTCGGTTTCAGGAGTAAACTCATGCCTAACTTCTGTTTTAACAAAATCAAACTCCGGCCTATTTGAAGAAGAAGCCACAGATCCAATGCCACTTGAGACACCACCGAGAAAAACTCCATTCTCATTTCCCCGTTCATTGCTTCCTGAGGTGAAGCAAAAATGGCTACTTTGATTGCTTGGCTTATCCTGCAATGTTGTAACTCTTATAGAGCTCGGTCTTCCATGATCAGAAAACTTGGCTTTCCCTATAGGCTTAAATTGCTTCACAGTTTTGGGGCGTTGGCAAACCCTGCAGCGTTTCCTTCTATTTTCAGATTCAGTTGCAGAGAAGACGAGATTTGGCATCTCTATCACACCTACCTCAGTTGCTGGCTTAACAACTCCTTCCAATTTTAATCCACCGGTTTCTGAGCTAACTGATTGCTTTTCCCAACGTTGCTTCAACGCATTTGATAATGCAAGATGTTGTTCTTTCACCGAGTCTTTCAACCGTTGTGGCTGTCCAGACGTACATTTCAAAGATGCGTCAACCTGACCAGCTACAATCTGCAACACATTTAAGCAAACAAAAAGGAGGAATTACACAAAGAAGTTCCTAGATAAACATTTACATATTGTGAATGCCAGGAGCCTTCTTCTCCCTACAGGGAATACCTAAACTGCCAAGACTCTAATCAAAATTCATGAATTGTTCAAGAAATCTTAAACCTACAGAGAAGTGGAAAAATTACCCGTGAATGGGCCTTTAAAACCCTTTCAGTTGCACTGTCAAGTAAACTTTTTAACAGAAGCCGCGCTTTATTATCCAACTGCTCCAAAACATAAAAGCAAAAGGCATCAGAAGTAGGCCCTGACTTTGGACAAAAAGTCTTTTTTGGTTCTATTGCTATGTTCCACACAAACAGCGGGATTTAAACGAGCTTCGGCTTCCCGTTGAGAAGGGAAATTTCTGAATAGCAGAGATGATAGATCATAGATGAACCAAAAGGTAAGCTTGGCCAAATACTAAATTATAAATCAGATTTTAAGGTTGATAAGGGGAAAAAAGTCTCTTTACCAAAAATGAAATGCTGATCAATAATTCAACATTATAACCACAAACATAGAAGAAAACAAAGGAAACTACTGGGAATTAGTTTGAAAGCATGACTTCAGGAAAAGTTAGAAAAAAACTAGAGTTGCAGTAACAATGAAGTGCAAACAAGAACATTATGTTCATCAGCTTGTTATCTAACCCACTTTAATGGGTAATTCAGGTTCAACTAAAACCTCAGAACTGGTAATTTGTCTAAAAATCATACATATTTTTTTCCAGGGAGTCATAAAATAAGAAAAGAGAACTTACAGTTTCAGAGGTCACATTTGGCAAGCCATCCTCATCCTGTTTTAAAAGTCCATATAATTGCCTTAAGGCATGGAGACTTGATTGAATATCTTCAATATCCATTACTCCATTAACATCCTACACAAATAAATATCAGCAAAATACTCATCCAACAACACTTGCTAACAGGTCATTCCAACAACATTTGTAATCTCGAACCCCAAATTTGGATTCTTGCCCGGCTCGTGGTTGAAATGCTCAAAATTTTTGAATTTCAAACACCAAATGAGAATACAATAATACTCCATTAATGGACAAAGTGGCAAAGACGATATCAACACTATCTTCCTCAATATATATACAAAATCATTGTACAGTAGAAAATAGTGTTTTATCGACATTTATAAAGAAAATTCCAATTTCGGAAGTAAAAAAACTGCGAAAGAAAGCAAAATTTAAGGACCCTGTTGATTCTTACATGCTATATATAGAGAGAACTCTTCGGCAACTCAGACTCGTCACTGGAATTCAATTCGTCGTACCTCCTTGAACACGAGAAGAGAGAAACGTCAATGGCAGCGAAATTTGGGCGGTTGAATAGAAATCAAAATGAGACTGAGTTGTAAGAAATACTACACTGTTATATGGTATTGATGACCAAATGGTGAAATGTGTATAACATAATACATGAGGGTTATGAATTCGGTGTTTGACAATGTATTTTTACTTGAGAATCGCTTGTTGAAAGTCAAGGATGTTTGAAGTTTAAGACCCCTCTATATATTATACTCTTCTTTAGAGAAGGAAATACACTATGTATTGGTGTTGGAAAATTAGTTATTTTTTACATATAAAATAACCATTTTCAAATAAAGTTTTGAGTGGGTTCACTTTCAATTTAGATTTGGTCAAAATGTATTTAAATTTTCTGAGGTGAAAGGTTTAATTTGATGTATTATATACCCATCAAAACAGATAATTGGTAAATGAGGAATTGATTCTCAAAGTATATTCGTTTGAGAAAAAGACTTAATTGATGCCTATTGATTTGCCCCGTGGTCTATTAGAAAAGGTATTCCACATCAGTTAATTATGGAATTATATTATATTGTTTAATTCCAATTTTAAGAATTTAATTTTTAATGGTTGTAACTATCATAAACACAACTATTATTTCTAGATTTAAAATTGTCTATTATGAGAAGGTTAAAATCACATTAGTTTTCATGTTAATGCTAATTTGACCACCTCTCCTATAAATACCGTACCGATCTTATAATCAGGAGAGTCACTACATGAGTAAATGTTATCTGAGCACAACGTGTTTGGCATTATCCAACAAACTTAAAATCTTATTCTTATATAAATGCATTCCCCTATTTTGCTAGTTAATAACAAGGGGATAACAACAATAATAATGAACCTAATAATGGTGGGAACGACAATGATGTCAATACAAATGTAAGGAAAATAGAACCCCCAATTCAATCTTTGTAACTTATTTTCCTAGAGTATTTATTGTAAAAGCCAATGTTTCCATGCAATGTTACAAATCTTGTATCAAAAAAAGCCTAATTCTATGCATGGTTGAAAAAGTCTCTAGGCGCTCTTTATGCGCCCGGAAGGTGCGTAGCACCTAGGCTGCAATTAATTGGTGCCTAGGCGCCCGTGTATAACTGAATATTTCAGTGAAGGGCATCGAAATTGAAGAGCTGCCAGAGGAGTCGATTCCACCCTATTCTCCACTTTTTGACCAGTTAAATGTCTACATTAATGCTCAGTGATTACGTCTAATGATCATAGGGAACATAATTGTCGTAACTAACACTAATTATGTCTCATCACTGAGAGGAAGGGTATTCTGCAATTAATCCATAACTATCGCCTTAAAGTGTGTAATTGACTGTCTCCTTGAGTGAATGCGAGGAACAACTACCTTGTGTACGCCTAGTCCCCGTTTCATCACGTACTAATCATCCATATCCAATAATCACTCCCTATCCTCTATTATATTGGTAGCTAGTTTAAGAAAAATGTTAGACAATTTCGTGATTTTGAATTTAAAAATATTTCTTATAAACACCATAAATAAGAAAAATAGAGCAATAAACTTTTTTTTATTTATAAATTACTTATGATAATAGCTTATTACTAATGCGACTGTAATATTTTATGTGAATGTCACATATATCCACTAAAAAAATTCATTTCTTTATGGAATTTCCGTTTCAAGGATTATTATCCATTTATTTAAGTTAAGCTAAATAAAAAGCCAATAAATTTTAAAATGGTCCTTCGGCATTTATGCATGCAAGAAATGTTATATGTCTAAGCCAATTAGCATAATAGGTAATAATGATTAATTTCTTTTTTTTTTTAAAAACTTAAATGTTTATATAAAATATTTTTTTTTTTTAAAAAATGAATGGTGGAACTTTTACAAATTAAGTTTATTTGGCCTTTTTTTCTAGCTAATTACTTAAAAATGAACATTATTCAATACATTAAAAATAAATTTTCAATACTAAAAATAATACTTATTCTTTTTATTTTTGAAAACAAAATAATACTTATTCTTGTTTCACAATATAATTTAGTCAATAAAATGTGGATTTAATGAAATGGCAAGATTTTAAAATTAATTTCCTAGTCCAGATGGGAGCGGGAAAATGTATATCAGGATTCAGGATCTTCTATCATTAATGGCTAGTTTCCAAATCCCACCAGCATTAGAATTAGGGTTTTGCCCCGGCCCTTATAAGTATTCAATTCCTCATAGTTTCCTAAAATGCAATTTCATCCTTTACATACACACCTACTCTGAAAATAGCGCAATGGAGAGCCTGTCTTCAAATTCAACAACTACAACGGTGGAGGATCATCAGCCACTGCCCAATCATGATCAAGAAGAAATTACGAAGCTTACGCTTTTTACAAGATCAGAAGAAGACCTCCCCACTGCTGCACCAAGAATTGAAGATCACTTGCCCATCAAGAAACGCAAAAGATCCATAAATATTGCTCCCAAGAAACCACAAAATAATTCCATACAAGTACACCACCCTAATACTCTAAGTGCCCCAACAATTAAAGATCATCACTTGCCCATCAATAATCATCGTAAGGATTTGGGTAATTTCGCAGAGCTCATTGGCGCTGCTTCCTCCTTCTCCCTCTCACTGTTCCCGCCAACCAAGAATCCCAAGAAACCGATCAAGAATGATCATGGTTGGGATGATGAGCTTATTGACGCTGCTTCCTCCCTCTCACTCTCCCTCCCAACCAAACGCAAAAGACTTCCTAAACCTAAGAAACCAGAAAATTCTTCAATACAAGAAAAGGAGGAAGAGGGAGTCATCATCGCCAAGAGACAGAAGAAGGTGGTGGATAAAAACCCCCCAACTGGGGCACTGGGAAATCATAATCATCATCACTGGATACATAAGCGCCTAAGTGCAAGTGATGTCAACCTTTCATCAAGGCTGTTGCTGCCCAAAGAGGAAATCATAAAATACGTGTTGCCTCTCATGGATATGGAGAGCCGTACAGCTTGTGAAAACAGGGGTGGGTTGAGAGTCAAAATATGGGATTTAGACACTGAGTCAGAGCATCAACTCAGCCTCANTATCCATTTATTTAAGTTAAGCTAAATAAAAAGCCAATAAATTTTAAAATGGTCCTTCGGCATTTATGCATGCAAGAAATGTTATATGTCTAAGCCAATTAGCATAATAGGTAATAATGATTAATTTCTTTTTTTTTTTAAAAACTTAAATGTTTATATAAAATATTTTTTTTTTTTAAAAAATGAATGGTGGAACTTTTACAAATTAAGTTTATTTGGCCTTTTTTTCTAGCTAATTACTTAAAAATGAACATTATTCAATACATTAAAAATAAATTTTCAATACTAAAAATAATACTTATTCTTTTTATTTTTGAAAACAAAATAATACTTATTCTTGTTTCACAATATAATTTAGTCAATAAAATGTGGATTTAATGAAATGGCAAGATTTTAAAATTAATTTCCTAGTCCAGATGGGAGCGGGAAAATGTATATCAGGATTCAGGATCTTCTATCATTAATGGCTAGTTTCCAAATCCCACCAGCATTAGAATTAGGGTTTTGCCCCGGCCCTTATAAGTATTCAATTCCTCATAGTTTCCTAAAATGCAATTTCATCCTTTACATACACACCTACTCTGAAAATAGCGCAATGGAGAGCCTGTCTTCAAATTCAACAACTACAACGGTGGAGGATCATCAGCCACTGCCCAATCATGATCAAGAAGAAATTACGAAGCTTACGCTTTTTACAAGATCAGAAGAAGACCTCCCCACTGCTGCACCAAGAATTGAAGATCACTTGCCCATCAAGAAACGCAAAAGATCCATAAATATTGCTCCCAAGAAACCACAAAATAATTCCATACAAGTACACCACCCTAATACTCTAAGTGCCCCAACAATTAAAGATCATCACTTGCCCATCAATAATCATCGTAAGGATTTGGGTAATTTCGCAGAGCTCATTGGCGCTGCTTCCTCCTTCTCCCTCTCACTGTTCCCGCCAACCAAGAATCCCAAGAAACCGATCAAGAATGATCATGGTTGGGATGATGAGCTTATTGACGCTGCTTCCTCCCTCTCACTCTCCCTCCCAACCAAACGCAAAAGACTTCCTAAACCTAAGAAACCAGAAAATTCTTCAATACAAGAAAAGGAGGAAGAGGGAGTCATCATCGCCAAGAGACAGAAGAAGGTGGTGGATAAAAACCCCCCAACTGGGGCACTGGGAAATCATAATCATCATCACTGGATACATAAGCGCCTAAGTGCAAGTGATGTCAACCTTTCATCAAGGCTGTTGCTGCCCAAAGAGGAAATCATAAAATACGTGTTGCCTCTCATGGATATGGAGAGCCGTACAGCTTGTGAAAACAGGGGTGGGTTGAGAGTCAAAATATGGGATTTAGACACTGAGTCAGAGCATCAAAGAGTCAAAATATGGGATTTAGACACTGAGTCAGAGCATCAACTCAGCCTCAAGCAATGGAAGACTGGCAGCTTTCTTCTCAATAGCAATTGGAATATAGAGTTTGTGAAAAGGAGGAGTTTGCAACTGGGTGACACCATTTCCATGTGTTGGGACTTTGAGAATCTAAGGTTCTTGTTCCGCAAGTTCAATGCCTGATAATCTTAGAATCAAATTCAATCATTAATTAATTAACTAATTCCATCAAATTTTGCTAGTATCCATGCATCGTCTCCATATGTACTAATCTGCAGGATTTTGTAATTCTCCGTTTGTATGAATTGATTAGTAAATATTACTCCCTATTATATTATTGACTTCAAATCTATTTTGCATCAGTTCGTTTTATTATAGTTACTAGTTTTATACGCGCATTGCGCGTATGGGTTAATGCCCAATGTTTATCAATGCAAGATTATATAGGAGAAGTTTATACATGGGTAATTGAATATCAAAATTTTTTATTTCAATATCTAACTCAAAGTATATGAATCCATGATAATATAGAAAATTCATTATAATTATTACTAAAATAAATGTTTGCAACCTTGTAAAATCGATAGTCTAAATATTTGGTCTAAAAATGATAGTCTAAATAAATACTACTTTTAATTTGAATTTTTCTAAGTATTCTTAATTCTCTTTTGATAACATTGTCATTGTTTTCATCTTTACTATTTGTTCTCTTCCTTTTTGTTGGTAGTGTGTTAATTGCAATTCGGTTATTGTTGGTAGTATAGATGACAACGTCATNTTGAGTAACATTGTCATTGTCTTCATCTTTACTATTTGTTCTCTTCCTTTTTGTTGGTAGTGTGTTAATTGCAATTCGGTTATTGTTGGTAGTATAGATGACAACGTCATGCAATGAGATTATGATATAGGAGCTATGGACTTTCCTTTAGGTGTTCTGCTTGGGGTTCATTTGGTTCAACCATTATTGTTGAATAAGTTATTGTGGATAAAGAAATCCCTAGTTTAAGAAAAAAGATTAAATAAATTAATAAAAATTTGAAAATTTAAAATTTTATGTATTCCAAAGATATTAAAAGGTAGTTTCTTTCCTTTAGGTGTTCTGCTTGGGGTTCATTTGGTTCAACCATTATTGTTGAATAAGTTATTGTGGATAAAGAAATCCCTAGTTTAAGAAAAAAGATTAAATAAATTAATAAAAATTTGAAAATTTAAAATTTTATGTATTCCAAAGATATTAAAAGGTAGTTTCTCGCTTCAATTTGCTGGGTAATGGGTTATTTGAGTACTTTCATTGTCAATAAATCCCCCAATTAGTTAATATGATTGGTTTCAAACTATTCTTTTTTATTTTTTTCATGGTATTAAAGAAATACATATGTATCATTTTTTGGTGTTGTAACTACTAATTTATTTAATTCAATAAGAGTAAAATAGAGCGATACCGCTTCAATTTGTTGGGTTATTTGAGTACATACTCTCTTTGTCAACCAATCCCCAAGTAGTTAATATAATTAGCTTCAAATTATTTTAAATTTTTTTTCATAGTATTAATAAAATACTTGGTAAATAAATATATAACATTATTTTGTACTATAACTTTGATATTTAATTACAAGATATTGTAAAAATAAGATAATGAGCAATACAATGAATATCAATTGATAAATTTGAATGTAAAGAATCTTTGCGAGAAAATAAAGACAATATAACTAATGAAACTATTTCTCTTATTTAATTTAATTTTTTGATAATGAATGATTTTTTCAAATAAAGGTATTGTAGACACATAATTCTAAATTAAAGAAATACATATGTATCATTTTTTGTTGTAGCTATTAATTTATTTAATTTAATAAGAGTAAATAGAGTGAGAAACTTAATTATGTCAAATTTGATTGAGATGAGGTTCGAACCTAAGACCTTTCTTATAGGAATTAATGAGTAAGTTAAAAGTTAATGGAATATTAACGGAGAAGAGAATATTTAACGTAAAACTAAATGGATAATCATAAAAGTAAGGTTAAATTAGGTAATCCTATGAATAATATTAATCTGAATTATCTTAACCATCTATTTGATTAAATAATTCATCTGAACCATCCATTTGATTAAATAATTCATCTGAACCATCCATTTGATTAAATAATTTGACCGCCATTTTTTCTACCCATTTTAGGCCTAACTCTCTTTGGTTCTTATTAGTATAGTAGATAGTAGTTCTCTATAGTTCTTTATTTTGTGCGATCAAGTGAATGTGTTCTTTCAATATGTTTCTTGTATTGCACGAGTGAATAACTCAATAAATATAATACTATAAAATGAGATGCTTGCCAAGTACTTTTTTATTTGATGACATCACTATTACCATTTCAAACGAACCTCGTAGGTTTGAGTACTACGTATAGAGTTAGATTGTAGTTACTAAAAAAAAATGAGATTCTCATTACTTTGTCTAAAGAAAATTCAAGTAATAGCATCAGTAAATTGTAAAATAGTCCCAAACTTAAGTCCCTTCTGGCATAAGCACATTTTAATTCTACCTCACATTACTATAGCGGATGAAGTTCTATTCAAATAGAATAGCTTCGAACTTTAAACTAACCACGTTTCCACAAATAAACTTATCAAATTATTATTATAGGAACATATCTTAAGACCAAAAAGAAATTTAACAAAAGAAAAGCCAGGTATTCTTAATCTGACTCCACTAGTAAAAAAAGAACATAGAGATTGACATTTAGCTATCATTCTTACCAGAACAATAGTGTATTCTTAAAAGAAAATTTATAGTGACAATTTCGTAAATAATTAATCAATAATCCGTCACTATTGTAACATGAAACAAAAGTAATTTTAAAAAAAAAATTGCTTTCCGCCACCGTATGACACCACCACCACACCACCACCACAACAACAACAACACCAATCCACTTTGCACCTCCATTGACTCCAATCCAATTGAATGGGAATCAAAATGGCTTTCAGAAACTCATCCCTTCGCAATTAATGGAACGGGTATATATGAAAACAATATAGAGAGCTATAACTGTATTAAGTGATCTGATGCAAAATAGATTTGAAGTCAATAATATTATATACTCCGTATTTACTAATCAATTGATACAAATGGAAAAGTACAAAATCCTGCAGATTAGTACATATGGAGATGCATGTATCCTAGCAAAATTTGATGGAATTAGTTAATTAGAATTTCATTCTAAGATTGGGCGGCCATTGAACTTGCGGAACAAGAACCTTAGATTCTGAAAGTCTCAACACATGAAAATGGTGTCACCGTGGAGGGGGTGGGTTATGATTTACATTTATGAAACAATGAGTGTACATGTGCGGCGACAAATTGGACATGTTGGGTTTTTGTGCAGCCATTGGGCAATGCAAGCATTGTGAAACCTATGGGAACAGGGTGGCGGCATTTTGTGATCACCATCCCTCTCATAAATCCTTCCAGACAAATGCTGCAACATTCGCCATCTTCGTCTTCATCATCACTAAGCAGTTCCGTCTTCAACATGAGATTTCCTGTTGCGACATTCCATGGCCAGTAGAGGCAAAAGGTTGTTCACGGGCAGCAGCTGTGTCGTCATTCAAAATCATTTCACCATCCAAGAAATCAGGTTCTTCCAACAGGTAAACAGTTTGGAGGTCGACCGACAAAGACACCCCATAAAACCAGTTTCTGCTGCGAACTAGGTCGAATGCAAACGCCGCTATAGGAAAAACTATATCAGCGCTCAGTCCAGCGAGTCTGCCCAAGAAGAAGGAAAAAGCAGTCCCCAGAGAAGTCAAGTGGAAAAGTGGATTTCGAAGCAGTTGTCGCCCAAAGCTACCGAAGAACGTGGCATCCTAACTCTTGTAATCGTCCGAATCCGCAATCTTCCGTGACTTGGGTATGGCAAAGGGGCGCCGCTCATGTTCGTTATTGCCGGAGCCATTAATGCCGATTATGTTTCTTGCGAATTGAAGGAGAGAAGAGCGCGCAAAGCAGAGACAGAATATAATTAGGAAACTAACCCTACTTCCTACTATAAATAAGTTGACAACTTAGCGCCAAGTCGGCAACTTTAAGCCTAACGGCAAAATTAAGCGCTCCTAATCCCACCGCTAATTTCCTAGTCCAGATGGGAGCGGGAAAATATATATCATTAACCGCTAACTCGTTTCCTAATCCCACCGGCATTGGAATTAGGTTATTGTATTCCTCCAATATTATATATATATATATATATATATTTCTCAGCTCATAGTTTCCTAAAATTAAGACATATATTTCATCGTTTACACTTACTCTGAAAAGGAGGAGTTTGCATGAGGGTGAGACCATCTCCATGTGTTGGGACTTTGAGAATCTAAGGTTCTTGTTCAGCAAGTTCAATGCCTAATAATTAGAATAAAATTCCATCAAATTTTAGTAGGATATATATGATCAATCTCCATATGTACTTAATTGGCTGCACTGCACCATTTTGTACTTTCCATTTGTATCAATTGATTAGTAAAGAGCAAATTACCAAAATGGTCCCTCGACTATGTCGATTTCTCCAATTTGGTCCTACTCATTTTGACTTGGCTAATTCCATCCTTCGACTATCAAAATTTTAACCGTTTTAGTCCTCCGGTCACTTAGACGGCTTATTTTGAGGGATATTATTGGAACTTCACTTAGCACCGACTGGCTTTCCTCCGATAATGCTTGGATTTTGGTTGTTTTTCGATTTTTATGGTTTATTTAATTAGTGAGTTTTTGTTGCTTTGGATCAATATGATTTACGAGACTACAAGTTTGTCTCTTTTGGCCTTCTCAAATAATAAACAAAGATGGCGCTTTCCATGCTTCTCGACGGTGACGACACGGCGGATGGATGCAATTCCATGTCTCCGCTAAATATAATCTGCATCCTATATTAATAGCTTGGGACACAGATAGTTAGGATTTTTCATACCCTCAAATTTCTTTGCAGCAAAAAATTAAGTCGATTCACGGCAACCCTTTCTTTGTTCTTGCTCTCTACTTCTTTCATTCTCTCAA
The DNA here is from genome assembly GCF_003576645.1 of Ipomoea triloba. Lineage (NCBI taxonomy): Eukaryota > Viridiplantae > Streptophyta > Magnoliopsida > Solanales > Convolvulaceae > Ipomoea > Ipomoea triloba. Next base: position 14,211,635 of record NC_044919.1, on the reverse strand, counting down.
ATTTCTTCCATTCTCCATCAAATCTATCTCCCTTCGCCATCTTCTCTCTTTGGTGACCGGAGGACTAAAACGGTTAAAATTTTGATAGTCGAAGGATGGAATTAGCCAAGTCAAAATAAGTAGGACCAAATTGATGAAATCGATATAGTCGAGGGACCATTTTGGTAATTTACTCGATTAGTAAATATTACTGACTTCAAATCTATTTCTTTGCATCAGATCACTCTGTTATTTTAGTTATCTCTATATTATTTTCATATATACGTTTTCCATTAATTGCATAAAATCTGAAATTATGAAATCTGGTTGTCTTGGTCTTTATTTTGTAAGATCAAGTGGATGTGTTTTGGATGTGCTTTAGTTCTATTATTATTATTTTTTTAGAGAGAAATGAGATTTCTGAATTGGAAGAAGGATTTCAAGCTCTCGGTGTATTAGTTTTCTTTTCTTCGGTTTGTTATTTGCATGCATGGAAATATCCTTGAATTCAGCTTTTCTTTGTGAGCTTTTGTGTTGAATGCTTTGGCTTTTATTCTAATTATTTTGAATTATCTTTTTCTCTGGGTTAGTTTTTCTTTTCCATCTTTTGGTTCTAAGTTTTGTCTATCCTAGGGTGGTTGGGAAAGCCATCATGATTCCCAATCAATTGGACTTGAGTCATCAATGGAGGTGCAAAGTCGATCTATCCCAACTTCCCTTGATGGTAGGTTCATTATAAGTTTATTATTTGTATGTTCTCACCGGGTACTATTGCACTTGGAATATATTGTAATTTTTCAAGTTAATAATTTGATTAATTTAGATAGGATTGTCTAACTTAATTAAAGTTTATTGTTTGACATGTACAAATAATATGCCTAATTCTTGAATATAATTTTTTTTTTTATAGAATATAACTTGATTTATTCCATGCTCCATACCCCATCCCTACTTAAAAATTAGAATTGTCATTAATAGCAATTAGAGAACTTGCATCAACTGCAACCAATGCACCAGAAAATTAGCACCAACTGACAAAAAAAAAAAAAAAAAAAAACTCTAAACAAAAGCATAAATCGAATTATTAAATTACCAAATAAAAAATGAAAAATATTTTTTATCTCTCTTAAATTTCTCTTCTCATATTTTCCCTTCTGATGTGGCTCTCAACCATTAATTTAAAAATGCATTGTTGTTACTAGCATTATCCCTGGGGCTCAATCTTTGGAAGCAGAAGTTTACCAACGTCCTCATCCCCACATTACACACCCTAAACCTACCTGTACGTCTTGCCATCCGCCATAGTCACAATTGGCTGTTCAAGCTTGTCTCCCACGTTCACATATTATATATCTGTAATTAACATATTATTATGTATTTGGACAAAATAATTTATGTGTTTGTAGTTATCATTTTATATATTTATAATTACTATGTTATGTGCCTTCAATTTGTTTACAAGTATAGAAACGCAGGTACAGAATTTTAGAGATTATTTTTGGACCAAGATCCAAAATACAACTATACAAGGTATACCATAGTCCATTGTATAACTTGCACATCTATAAAAAGGCGATGCATCAAATACTTTTTTTTTATATATTTAGTAAATTATATTATAACATAAGCATAAGATTAGAGTAGCTCCAATCAACCAACTTGCAAACATTATTGCATGGACCATGGTCCACCTTGTAAGATGGATCACTAACATAAAATACAATATACTTCTAATATATTAAAAGTTCATTTTACACTTGATCCAACTTTTGACCCAAAATCTGAATTTTTACCCATGTACGTGGCTTTCTTTCGAGTCACATATCCTGATAGCCTGAAAGTGTTAGTTCTAGACGATGATGGACAAGATTATATTGCTACTACCAATGTCGTCTACAAAGAGGTTTTCAATAATGTGGAAATACAACTACTGATATTATGTTTTTTTTCCAAGATGAAAAAATTACTATATATCTACACAAAAATATATCTTTCATACATATGAATTAGAATAACAATTGATTCCTATAACTGAGTAGGGAACGAGCATATTTGCTCAATTTATAAAAATCCTAAACAATGATATATAAAATCACTAAAGTTCCAGCACCGCATGCGTACATCTACACATTAGCTATTAATTCAGCAATTATTTGCTTGAATTCAAACAAGGATAATATCATAAAACATAATTGATCCAAAACATATCTTCAATTACACTATATAATATTTGATGTTATAATTTATATAATTATATATCGATCCAAATATTTTTACTATATTATAACAAATCTATTCCGTGTATCGCACATGTGAAAATACTAGCGTGTGTGTACACACACACACACACACACACACACACATATATATATATATATATATATATATATATATATATATATATATATTCTGACCGCTTTTGGGTAACTAGAAATTCTTTTATTTCAAAAAAAAATGAAGAAATTCATTTATTTCTATAAATGATAATTATGGGTTTTCATATCATCATATTTTGGTTATTTATTTATTAAATTATTTTAATCAGATTTCATTGTACATTAAATTTATACAAATATTTTACTCCGGTAATTTATAATCTCCAAAATACAAAAAAATCACATTACGGATATAATTACCATTTTTGGTTTACGTAAAAAAGTACTCATTACATAAGCCTTTATTTCTTTCCTAGATATCTGCACCAATTTTCAACTCCATGCAGTAAAAACAGGCTGTCACCAAAAAGGAAAAATCTGTCCACAATTGTCTTTAAATTTTGGTTATTTATTTTGCCTTTAAAATATAATTTTTCAATATAATGTTTTCTTCGTAGACCTCCATCCTCAAATTAATTAGTGGATCCGGATCCACCTTGTAAGATAGACCCATATTTAAAATTCATAATTTATATATTAAGAATATTCACAATTTACATACTGAATCACAATTTGAATTGTAAACATTCAATATGTAAAATATGATTGATCAACCTTACCAGGTGAATCCCGGCCCATGGTATAACTATTGACCTCCGCCTACTTTCGTTAGGAAGGGGATGCTATTAGGCAAATCTTTTGTTTTTAGAAAAACAATATATGCAATGGTTCCCTATATAGTAAAATTTTAGTAATAGATTGTAATTTTATTAATGGAAGAGAAGGATAATGATAAAATTTATGGAATACTATTTTTTCTATATACGGAGTATGAAACTAGAAATACGAATAAGATTACTCTCGCAGTTGACCAGTTTAATTAATTAATAAATTTATTTGGGAAAAGAAAAGTTTAAGTAATTAATAAAATTTGGGAGAAGATTACTGTCACAGTTGACCAGTTTAAGTAATTAGTAAAAGCCATACCTTGAAAGAGGGAAAGAACGAATATCAAGATTGTCGGAATCTTTAATTCACTGCAGAAGATTTAACGTTAGAGGCCGGGGCTTACATTTTCCTTAGCTTGTGTTATTGTAGCAGAGAAAATAAACAGACATGACTATCGCCATTGATGAATCAAGCAGAAACACAATGAGGCTTGAGGTTATGTCATAATATTTTTCTTTTTTTCTTTTTTCCTTGTGTTGAAAATGTGTTTTTTTTTTCTTGGTGAAATGAAAAGAATTGTTTATTTCAGGGGAAACTGAGTGCAACAATAGCATGTTGGATTCTTGGACTTGGATCTCTTCTATCTTGGAATGCCATGTTGACAATAGGAGATTACTATTATCAATTGTTTCCTGTGAGAATCCTTTGTCTCAGATGATTGTATTGAATATGTTTTATGGTTTTTAATGAGAGCTGAGAATTATGTTTGTTGTCTTTGTTTTACCCTCAAGAAATACCATCCTTCAAGGGTGCTTACCCTTGTCTATCATCCATTTGCAATTGGAACAATGGCAATTCTTGCATACAAAGAAGAAAAGCTCAATACAAGAAAACGAAACTTAGTCGGATATATACTATATTTCTTGGGCACATCTGCGCTCCTACTGGTATATTTTGCTTGCTCTTTTTACTCTCGATATCAGTTTTGTAAATAATTTATCCAAACTGATTCGGTTCCCATTGTTGGTAGTTGGATTTAGGCACATCAGGGAAGGGTGGACTCGGAAATTACATAGGAATTTGTGTTGTTGCTGCATCTTTTGGAGTTGCAGATGCCAATGTTCAAGGTGGAATGGTTGGAGACCTGTCTTTCATGTGTCCTGAATTCATGCAAGTATGTTTCCAATTTCAATCTTCATTGAATTTGTACATTTTTTTAGAGCCAGAGTGCTTTTATCAGTCATCACTGGTCTTGCCCCTTCAAACCTCTGCCTAACAATCATCCAGATTTTTGAGAGGTAGGGTGTTCAATTTGACCTTTCAGGCCTCCGTTCAACAACCCTCCTAGCTATTTGGGCCTAGACTTTTATCCATCATCACATTATCGAGAGGCAGAGTACTGGAATTAGCCCTTCAGGCTCTGCCAAACAATCTTCACATTTTGGGCAGGCAATGAGTTGAACTCGACTCTTTAGGCCCCTGCCCAACAATTCCCACATTTTCGAGAGATAGGGTATTAGACTTGACCCTTCAATTCTCTGCCCAACAGTCCACTAACCACCTAGAGCTGGACTTGGCCTTTCACCACTTCCGCCCAATAAAATTTTTCATTTCACATACAGTCGAAGAGCTTTAATCTTTATCAACTTAAATGCAGTCATACTTAGCTGGTTTAGCTGCTTCAGGGGCACTGACTTCTGTGTTCAGATTAGTGACAAAAGCAGCTTTTGAGCACTCCAGTAATGGTCTCAGGAAAGGAGTTAGTATGTGCTTCTCTTCAACTTTACAAATCCAAAACATACTAAGCTATTATTAGTCTTTTGTAAAGTATTTTAGTTTTGGCCTTTAATTTGCAGTCTTGTTTTTGGCAATCTCCGCATTCATTGAATTCCTATGTATTGTTCTTTATGCATTCGTCTTCCCCAAATTTCCAATCGTCAAATACTATCGCTCAAAGGCAGCTTCAGAGGGATTAAAAACTGTTTTAGCAGATTTAGCCGCAGCTGGCATCACAACGCCAACTCAAATTGTACAGAAACTAAAAATTTCCTTTTTATTCAACAACCTTAAACTTATAGCTAGTTTTTTTTTTAATGTATATATATTCTTGTGTACACAGGGCGATGATGCAAATAACCAGGTGGGGAGGCTGAGCAAGAAGGAGTTGTTCATAAAAAACATTGATTATGCTTTGGACCTCAACCTCATATATGTTTTAACCTTATCAATTTTCCCTGGATTTTTATACGAAAATACTGGAACCCACAACCTTGGCTCATGGTAATCATTGTATTTCTTCATTCTCTTTTGAATCCATATAAGAGTTATACCCTAGTTTTTACTCTTGGGACTCAAATCTATGACCTGATACCACACTATAGCTCGTAGTGAAGCGAAATTTTATTTTTTTATACCGCCACCTTTTCGAAAGAAAAAGTGTTAAACTTGGCCTTTCACCGCCCTACGCCCAACAATCTCTAGCCACCAATTGTTGGACTTGGCCCTCCGCCCAACACTAAATCCTACCTTCATAGATAAAATTGATTGCATCTTAAATTCAACTCTTCTGACAGCAATGTACAATATCAAAATACTAATTGCAGGTATGCTATAGTTCTGATAGCAATGTACAATGCCTTGGATCTTATAGCAAGATACATTCCCCTCATCAAGAAACTTGAGTTGAAATCCAGGAAGGGGCTGATGGTAGCAATATTATCCCGTTTCTTGCTGATCCCGTGTTTCTATTTCACTGCTAAATACGGCAATCAAGGATGGATGATCATGCTCGTATCTTTCCTCGGACTAACAAATGGTTATCTCACAGTCTGTGTCCTCACTACTGCTCCTAAAGGTTACAATGTAAGTTTTTCTGAATCTTGATAGATAGTATTAATGGCAATCATTCAATTGTGGTTACCATAAAACTAACTTAATCATGTTCTTGTTCATAGGGACCAGAGGCAAATGCATTGGGTAACATTCTAATGCTATGTCTTCTTATTGGCATGTGTTTTGGTGTGGCTCTTGGCTGGTTGTGGCTAATTGGTAATAGTGATTTTTGAGGGAAATTCAATTATACATGTTTAATTTACATTTAATATTGTATGCCTCCGCAGAGGTTAGAATAATTGACGACTGCCATGCATGATGATTAGAGACTTTGAAAGCAGACATTTCAATATCACAGAAGGTGATAAATGATCAAAATTGTTGAAAATTACCTGGGAGATATTGTTAGGGTTGCATGGAAAGTCTTTAAAACAAATTTTCCAGACCAATTAGCAGAATTAATTGCTCAAGGGAGCAATATACATAATTTTGCTTATTTGATACACATAATTATCACAGGCAGAGATGCCAACATGGATTAACAATTAGACAAGCAAAAGCTATATGAGACACTAGAAACAAATTCAATTATTTGATTGGAATCATGAAATAGAATTCCTCCAAAAATTTTATGCTTTAGCAAGTATCTTAGGAAATTATTTTTCTCCAAATTAGAGACTTTTTATAAAGTTACCCGGACCTTTGGTAAAGAATTCCATGAATCATGGAAATTGGTACAAGCCAATGATATTTTTGACAATATAGGAATAATAATTAAACACATTATTAGTGAATTAAAGAAAAAATGTACTTACATTCGAATTCAAAAAGAATTGAAACAATATAATGAAGTTTTTTGCAAATAAATTGACACTCCTCAACAGTAAGGAAAACATCGTGATGATGGGTACCCAAGAAAAAAATTAAACAAAAGAAAAATTATTTAAGAAAATCAAGTGCAAGAAAACCTTATAACCTAAATAAGGCAAGGCATGTTAGGAAATATAATCCTAACAAAACATACAAGAAAACTGTTACTTGTTTTGCCCGTAATAAACCTGGACATCCATCTTCTGTTTGCCCAAACAAACATAATTTCTTTACTATGGAATCAAATTTAGTTTCCACAATAAATGAAGATTTGGTAGATATAACATCTGATATTTCTAATGAATCAGACATTTGAAGTATTTGTACGTTCCATAGAAAGGAATGGAAATTGAAGAATTTGAAACTCAAGAAGATAATTTTCCAAATAATGGAATTCTTTCGAAAAAATTAAATAATTTCAATCTTTTCTAAAATGAAAAATTACATACACAATTGGAAATTCAAAGCAAACAGTGATAATATTATGTGTCGTAATTGGTATCCAGCTTTTAATAAAAGGTGTAAGTGCCAATTATGTAAGAAACAAATTTGCTCAAATTGCATTAAAAAATATTTTGAGATAGAAATACCAAATTCAGAACAAATTAACGTAATAAAAAATTCTGAAAATAAAATTAATCATTTAGAAATTAGAGTAATCAGATTAGAAAAAAGGAATGGATATGCTAGAAGAAAAACTAGATAAATTAATAAATTTGGTAGAAAAAAGGAAAACAAATTTCAAAAAAAATTAATTTTAAGTTCACCCAAATATCTCAAGAAGAATTAAATATTATAAACACAAAGAAAGTAGAAACTTGTTCTGCTCCTATATACCTTTAATTTGTAACACCGAAAAATTAATACAAATTATAATTCCTACAAATTTGATAACACATGATTAACATGTATTCTACCGATCTTAGTAGATACAGGAGCAACCTGATCAACTATAAATTTGAGAATTTTACCAGAAGAAATTAAAAAAAAAAATAGTTAAAGTATCACCTGTTTTTTAAACACAATTTGATGAAACTAAAATTGCAATTGACTCACAATTAAGAATCTACAAATAAAATTCCAAACCAATTGTAATAATTGGTCTGGAACTTTTCACTGGCCCAAAATTTGGATTAAAAATTTAAACAATCATAAAATGCCTATAATCATGGGAATAGATTTTATTCTCTACAACAATGGACAAATAATCATAAATAAAGGTTATTTGACTTCCAGTAAAAATTGTTTCTTAGTACCTATAATTTCAAATTTCAAATATAAAATTCTAGAACAAAAGAAATTTAAAAAACCAGAAGACTGCAAATGTTCTAATAACCAAGAAAATTGTAGTTGTAATTTTCTAAAAATTGAAGAAAATCCTCAAATTAGGGAGGAAATCGTTAAGGAATTAAAATTAAAAGATGGAATTAAATTAAACTTACATTTAATAGATACAAATGATTTCAAAAGAAAATTAAAAATAATAATTTAGACCAATTAATAAAAGAATTAGAAAAAGATGAAATTATAGGAGAAAATCCTACAAAATTCTGGGAAAGAAACAAAACAATTTGTAAATTAGAAATTATAAATCCTGACATCACACAATAAAATCACCAAATTTTAAATATTAAAATTAAAATTGGGAACAAGAAAATTTTAAAATGCACATTGAACAATGATCAAAATTAGGAATAATTAAAAAATCTAGTTCAAGACATAGAACTCATGCTTTTATTGTTCAAAAAGAAGCAGAAAAGAAAAGAGGTCAATCTAGAATGGTCTTTGATTATAGAAGACTTAATGACAATACTTATGAAGATGATATTGAATTCCAGATAAATACACTCTAATTAATAAAATGCAAGGAAAAAATTAGTGTTCAAAATTTGATTTAAAATCATGTTTTTGGCAGGTCAAAATGCATTCGGACAGTATAGAATGGACAACATTTTTATGCCCATTAAAACATTTTGAATGGCTAGTAATGCCATTTAGTTTAAAAAATGCACCACAAATTTTTCAAAGAATGATGGATGAAATTTTTAAAGATTACTACAATTTTACTTGTATTTATACTGATGACATTTTGGTATTTTCAAAAACAGAAAATGAACACAGCACATTTATACACAATTTTCATAATTTTTGAAAAATATGGATTTATAGTATCCAAAAAGAAAACGGAGATAGGAAAAAAATATATTCCGTTTTTAGGAGCCGAAATTGGAGAGGGAGGTATTAAATTACAACCTCACATCTTCAGGAAAATTTTAGAATTTCCTGATAAATTAGAAGAATTGAAATAATTATAATCCTTCTTAGGATTAGTAAATTATGTCAGTCGTTATACAGTGGATCATGGTTCACAATGCATTGTGGACCATGGTCACAAAACGACGTCATTTCAGTATGTGGGAGAAACGGCGACCGTAAGTCGTAACGGAGCTCCGTAACTGATACTACAGTTCATCTCAAAAGATTCTGCCTCACATTTATTTTTATTTTATCGAATGAAACTATTGTTATATCGAAATGTAACTGTAGTTGTGTTGAAATGTAAATGCAGTGTATATAAACTGATATTGAATAACTGTTTCACATTTGTGTTTTTATATTATCGAATGAAACTGTAGTTATATCGAAATGTAACTGTAGTTGTGTTGAAATGTAACTGCAGTGTATATTAACTGATACTGAATAACAATTTTACATTTTTGAGTGTATATTATCCAATGAAACCGTAGTCATATCGAAATGTAACTGTAGTTGTGTTGAAATGTAACTGCAGTGTATATTAACTGATACTGAATAACAGTTTTACATTTTTGAGTATATATTATCCAATGAAACTGTAGTCATATCGAAATGATATTGTAGTTGTAACACCCCAATTTTCACATCTTGGATTTATTACAAAATCCTTAAAATATAATACATTGCGGAAGCGTCTAACCAGCAGAAAACTGGGTGTTACCGCCACGCTTAGGTATCTTTCCTATACCCAAACGCTAAGGCTCAACTTACAACCTAAAATAACCGTATCAATATCCAGATATGTACATATGGAAATAATCTCTCCAGGGTGTCTATTCTAGGATAGGGTAATCTTCAACCTCGACTCCCATCCTATTTAAAGCTCATCGGCCACAGGGGCCCACGCTAGACTGCATCTAATAAAGGACACAATGAAGTGTAGTTAGCGCGACGGCTAAGTAAGAAAATCCATTGTCACTCGAAAGTAAACAAAGGTTTCGAAAAACATATTTTCCAGAAAATGTAACTTTACCCAACGGTTGCATTCTACCTGCAACAGTTATAAATAGCAACTTGCATACATTATGAGCACAATTCAGTAACGTCTCATGTCATTTCCCTCTTGACAAGGTCATTTAGTAATCATTTTCATACCCAGTAATATATTGTTAAACAATTAAGCATACTAGTAAGTAGTAAGAAACATAAATCACACATCTTGCTTGTAATCACTTTAGTAGAAAAACCTTTCCCTCATAATAAAATCCTCATCACTTTTCACTTTTCAAAAAGAGAGATCACCCACAACCTTTGGGTACTTAAAAACTTATCACATCTTTCTTTCCCGTAGCTACAACGTAACTACCTTCATATTTCAAAATTCCACTTAGTCCTAGATAGAAAGTGTGAGGCCTTTGGAGTCCTTTCTCCACTTTTGACCACTTGGATCGTTGAACTCGGGTTCAGTGGTCATCGCCCGGTCTAATACTGATCCCCTGGACTTATAGGAGCGTTGGAATGATTCCTAGCTAGCCTCACTAGGTTCATAAGAACGACACCTACCCGAACATAGAGTGACTATACTTAAGTGTGCACACCCCCGTAGGAGTTCTTTTCCTTCCGGGTGATATAGTACTCGGCGAATAGACTTCGCCCACAGTATGAATGATCATACACATAACTACCATACGGGATAGGCACTTTAAGCTCATCTTTATCCCGTAGGTTAACAAGGTCCTCCACGACTTTTACTAGAATTAAGGTTTGAAAACATTTTTCCACTCTTTTCCCTTTCTTGCTTGAAAATATTTTGGACATACTTGGGTCAATCCCAATACTCGGAAATTAATTCTCCTTTTAACCCAATTCACAAATTCTCCTTTTCCTTTGCAAAACATTTGGATGATCCACTAACATCCTTTCACAAAAGTAAATCAAGTGTAACTACCCTACACTTTCAACTCCACATTTATCACATAAGTCTCATATTTGACACATACATCTCAATGCATATAACGTGTACATTTCCCAAGTTAAGAGATATAATGTACAAAGGTAATATTTGAGTCTTCAAAAATCCACCCGGTTGCCCGTAGGCTTTCAAAACATCATAATACTCGGGATTAAAAACATCGGGGAAAATTTTGGTCAAAAACAAGTCGAAAACGAGTCCGCGTCGCGCGGACTCGCGACTGGCCGCAGCTGCGGACGCACAGCGGACGCGTGCGTCCGAGCCGCGTCCGCACGTTCGGCAAATGGCGCCGAAATTGGGCGCCCACGGACGCGCAGCCCGTGCCCGCGTCCGGCCCTTCGGCCGTGACGCCGTAACTCTGGCGTCGATGGACGCGCGTTGGACGCGCGTCCAAGGCCGCGTCCACCCTAAAACTGCCAGAAAATTTCTGGCGCAGTACTGCAATACATTTCAACACTACTGCAGTTTCTTTTTGATATAATTACAGTTTCGTTCGATATTATACACTCAAATATGTGAACTAGTTATTCGTTTCCTTTCAACACAACTACAGTTTCTTTTATAATACACCGCAGTTTCCTTTCAACACAACTACTGTAACCCCTCTATTTTCCGATAAGTTTGAGGTTCGGAAAATAGGTCTTTAAGTTATGACATTTAAGAGAAGACGGTTTGATGCTCGAAATAATTTTTTTAAGGATTAGTTATCGATAGGCTGCGAACTACGCACCGGTCACGAACCGAGAAAATTTTAAGGATATAGATTCAGTTCGAATTTTCTAGAATTGGGATTATTAAATATCATACGATTAAGCCTGAATTTCTAGTTAGTTCAAGAAAAATTTTAAAGGGACTGTAAGGGATAAATTGTTACGGACTCTGTACCTAAATTTAGCGGGACACCGAAAATTCCCAAAATTGGTGATTTGTGACGGGAATATTTTTACGATAATTTTGGTATTAGAATTTTCCCGAATTAAGTTATAATCCTCCGAACATTCATCTGATTTAATCATAAACTGGCAAATTAGATTTGAGATCTTGTAAGGACTCCATGGGGTGTTGACATGTGGCAAGTGAATCTAAGCCTAGATTGGGCAATTAATGAAGCATTAATGAGGTTGCACTTGTTACTTGTAGATCAAGAACAAAATCACACCAAGATCATCTCTCTCCCTCTCTCATTTCAGCTACCCCCTTAGGAAGAAGAAAAAAAAAAATAGATTAGTCATCCTTTGTGATCTAAGAGCTCCCAAGCTTTTCCAACCCAAGTGTACAAGTGTAGGTAAGATCTTGAACCTTGTTGGATTAAATCATCTCTAGAATTCAAGTGTTGATGTTTAGTGCATGAAAATATTGTTATTGTGATAATATTCTTAAGGTCTTTGAATTCAAGAAAGGAGCTAGCAACTACTTTGGTTTAAAAGCTTCTATTGAGGTAAGGAATCCCTTAAGTTGGCCCAATCACTTGAAGGTAGACAATTGCTAGGAAATTACATGATTAGGAATTTTTACATGAAAATTATGTGCTATGTTATAGATCTAAAAAGTGGGTCAAATTCTTACCTTGATTTTTGGTAAATTTACTAGGCATGTCCATAGCTAATTTATGCATGTATATGTTGTATTTATGCTCATATAGGCTTATACTTGTGAAAATAGTGAAAAGAAATAAGGATAGTCTCTGGCAGTAACTTCCGAGATTTACTGGGAAAAATTGGTTTTTGATCCCATTTTTTTTACACATGTAGTTCTATAAGTGTAGAACCCGCATATAAAATTTCATAATGATCGGAGTAGCGTAAGTATGGTTTTTGCTCATTTTCTCCAAAACTGGTCCAGTGAGAAGAATATTTCGGACCAAGGGCAAAAAGGTAATTTTCTGTGTTAATTCGTGGATCAAAATGACCAAAAATTTTTACGGACATCAAGTACTATAAGTTGGGGTTCTACCATAAAAATTTCAAGTGAAAAAGAGTTCGGGAACTATTTTTACCGGCCCAATCTTTCGG